>NC_053171.1:45390113-45695834 GCF_016835505.1 Polypterus senegalus | reverse complement strand
CACAAAAAAGGGCAAAACAAGAATCATATTTGTGACTTGAGAAAAATAAGTCTTAAATCAGAAAAGCACTAAACTATGATTGAGAGTACTTGAAGAAGGTTTATCCAATCTCAGATACAACGTAAAGGACGCACTGATATTTATATGGTCGCATCAATGACATCACACATACAGCAACTGGGGAGTATTGCGGAATTTGTTACCATTAATGCTGTTGTCAGAATAAGAAGACATCCAAAAGAAAAACAAAACGGTGTTGTGACATGATGGTAAAAATCGACAACCTTCATGGGAAGACTGTCAATGTCAGAATGAATTACTTATGTATGAAAAAACCCATAAATGGTGTGTAAATCGGCCCAAACATTTTAAGGATTCACTAGACAAATAAAGAAACTAATACAAGTTGGTTCATTCACAATAAGCTGGGCCTCCAGTCCAAATGAATGTGGCTTTTACTCTCTGTGATGTCTTGCATGTTACTTGGTGGCACCAAACTGGCCAAATATGTTTGTGAGTGGGGATTGGGGCGTGTGTGTGTCCTGCGTTTGTTGGTGTCCCTTTCTGGGATGGCTCAGGTTTGACTAAGCTGATTTGATAAAGGATAACTGGATTAATGACAGTTGTAATAAGGCGCTATATATGCGCCCAACCTGACAAGGATTCACACTGGAGGCACACGTATAAAATAAATAAACTTTCTTCAGCTGGAGCGCACGTCTTCCCCGTGTCCCCCAGCCACAACATAGTCCCAAAACACCACACTCCTCCTAGTTAACCTTGTCCTACTCCACCGGACTCTGGCCACTGAGTGGTGGTTGCTGGCTCCTTTTGTAGGGCACCCGGAAGTGCTCCAGGTGCTTGATTGCCGACATCTGGCTGCACGTCTGGGTGTGGCGACACCAGTGCCCAGAAGAGTCCAGCAGCTCCTGCTGCAGTACCCCCTGGTGGCGCCTGCGGAACCCAACAGGGCTGCACAACACTCCAACCCCCATAAGCCCGGCGGGAGTCCGAGGCACCGCTGCAACCCAGGGAGGTTGCCATCTAGTGTCCAGGGGGAGATACTGGGTTTCCAATTCTTGCTCCCCCAGACGATATGCTGCAGGGGCATCCCAGGTGGGCATGGGGCCCGGCCGCCTGCCACACAGTCTATGAGTACAGAATTGTGATGACTATCATTGTGCATCGAGTATTTTTTCTACAGACGTACAATGAAAGCTGTTAGGCCATTTACACACAATAGTTTTAGAGATTGCCTTCCCTTTACTTGCATGCAATTGGCTTATCTTCACTCTGATGAAAATGCAAGAGTCCACCTCTGTGCTGGAATCCGTGCCTGACAGCACTGTTTGATCTCACTAGTTATCCACCTCCATTAGTGCTCTGTAGATCTAATTATGCTGCCTGGTGGCAGCAGCTAAGCTACAAAGATTTGAACCTATGCCTTTAGGCTGTCTACTTCAGCTCTCAAACTGCTAAGTTCAGCTGCTAGCACTTAATCCACACCACCTCTTCTTTTATTGTCTTGTGCTTACATATTTCATTAAAGAAATGGACCCTAAGATATCAAAGCCAATGTCAGTTATTCTTGAGCTGCAAATTCACTAGCCAACTTAATTTCACAAATCACAGAGGGCCGTCCAGATAAAAAGAATTCCTTCCCATTCCATAAATTCTTTCTTGTTTCTCCAGGACAGCTTGATGGAACTTAATCATGCTTCTTGACATTTAGCAAATGGTATGGCTTTGACCGATGGTGCTCATCTAAACAAATTCTAGCATGAGACAGAGAGCCACCTCTCTGTGCAGGGATGCTCAATGAAGCCATAAAAATGGGATAAAGTCAGCCAAAACGACAGAGCTGAAGTCAGTGTGAACGGCAGCTGCCGAGATTAATTAACTAAAAGTAGCTATAAAGAGCTCAAGATAGATCACGCAGCAGGCCAGAAAGGATTTGACTTGCAGGCACCTCCTAAATAAGTTTATTTGCCTTCAGATGATTCATATTTTTAATTATCTGTCTTTTTTATTTGCTCATTATTTTTCCACAGTCTAGGTGCATAAAGATCATTGACACATCACTGGATATATTTATCACTCACATCAGTGTCTCACTGTCAGTAGTAGACGTTTATTGTCATGGTTTAGCCAGGATGTTGTCCCTAGCTCAAGTCAAGTCCTTGAATTTAACATTTTTGCTCACTTTTGAATATTTTGCATATTTTTATTAGTTTTGCCTTTTCTGTGTATATGTGTCATATTGCTGCTCTTATTAATATTGTGTTTATTTGTTACTTTGCCTTTTTGTATTATGTTAGTAATGGATGTTTTGATGTTTTTATTTAATTTAACCACCCTGCTTCTTTAAAATGGACATGAATGGAGCCCCAGCTGTACAAAAGAAGAAGCTTCAGTTTGACCTTACGTCAACACTCAGATCACATCTTGCTTGTTTGTTTGTTTGCAAAAAAAAAACAAAATGGCTGATTTTCACAAAAGTTTACATGTAGGTTGTTATTGGTCCAACTTAAAATCTAGTCTCTTTGAGGTTTCAAGAATTTCATTCCAAAACAAATGAATCCAAGTTCATGACATTTTGCACGCACATTACTTTCATTCAACTTAAAAAGAAGACTTTAAGGTCTTTCAAAAGTTCCAGGTAATACAAAGAAGTAACATTCGTGGTTCAAACCCAGCAAGGAGTTCCAGCAGTTATAAAATCCACTCAAACACAAAAAGAAGAAACTGTCAGCTCATGAGATAAGAGAAACTGATAGAGAGGAAGTGTAGATGATGGATGGGACAGTCAGCAATGACAAAATAGTGAACATTTAATAAACACACAGATATTTGTTTTCTTACCTTAACCTATCATATAAATCCATCCATCCATTTTACAACCCGCTGAATCTGAACACAGGGTCACAGGGGTCTGCTGGAGCCAATCCCAGCCAACAAAGGGCACAAGGCAGGAACCAATCCTGGGCAGGGTGCCAACCCACCGCAGCCTATCATATAAATATACCTGGGAAACACCAGGTACTTTAGCTAGTCTGAAATAAAACAGCTGCTTTGACATCAAAAGTATACGTGTGCATCTAGGACACATCTCAGTGAAATGTGGTATCATAGCAATAGAAAAATCAAAAATGAAGCAGTGACAACATTACTAACTCATGACACAAAAATGGAACTAAATAACAGAACAAAGGCTAAATCATGACTTAGCCAAGCAAGTGAAACATCCAGCCTAACAGATAAAGACAAGAAAGCTTGTGCAGATGCCTCGAGACAAGGAACTAAGAATTTCTGTTCTCTTCTTTGTTACTGTGGGCTTATTTGTGTTCTGTGTTGGAATGTATAGGAGAGACACCAAACTGAGAGTCACTTTGCTTCTTAGCTTAAAAATCACTTCCGCTTTATTATATTTCAGTACGGACATACTCTACTATACTGACTAGATAAAAATCAATGATCGGGAGATACATAGTCAAGGAATAGTCAAATAAATATTATGTCAATGCCAATAACACAATACAATATTTAGGGTCAAAAAACAAGAGCCAAACATTCCTTAGCCAGAAATTTGAGAAAACAGTTTTTATGGTGTTAACCCATCAAGTGATACCCCAGAACTGCCAAGGATGTTCTTAAAAGGTCACCAGAATGAAATCACAAACAACAGCACTCCAGTAAATTCTGGGAAGGACTTCCATGGAGATAGTCATAAAAATGGCCTAAAATTATGACATCTATCACCATAACATGTAAACAAATTATGAACTTTTCAACAAAGCAAAATATAACAAAACAGACTTTAAATCCAGGTTTTGTGTGTACAAAAACTTAATATTCAATTCATAATTAACCAGAGGTTTTATTAGAAGCTGTATGAAAGATGTATAATTTCCAAAAATAACAATAACATAACCCAATTATTTTTCTATTCCAGTCAGAAAAAACAAGTTATTAGCCACTAAGGAATCTGATAAACAGAGGTAGATTACTCTAGGAATAACCTATTATATGGCTATGTAAACCGGCTTGCTGTTAAGGATTTTGTAGTCTGTGCGTGTCTGTTGAACTCTGCCCGCCTGCTCATGTATTTGCTTCACGCATGCTTTCAGTAGCCACGGGTAAAAACAGCTACAAAATAACCTTCCTGAGGCAAATGTTTGGGTAATCACCTTATTCCTTCTCCTGGCTGAAATAATCTGTAGCAATATTTCAGAAATCACTAAACTCATGTTGAAGAGCTGTACATACTGTACATGGCTAAACTCAGCAATGCAATCTCGAGAGCTGTAGGGTAACTCATTAAAAGTAACATAGTCCGATTAGTTATTAAATTAACAAGTAGCCTAATGCAATAGTTATCTTGAAATAAAATATCCATGTTATTATTATTCCAGTAGCACTGGGTGTAAGGGAAGAAGCACATGTACCAGAGCGGTCCCTTGCAGGGCTCAGTCACACATCCATGGAGAAAAGTGTTTGCTGTGTGCAATCAAGCATCATCCATCCATTTTCCAACCCGCTGAATCCAAACATAGGGTCACGGGGGTCTACTGGAGCCAATCCCAGCCAACACAGGGCGCAAGGCAGGAACTAACCCCGGGCAGGGTGCCAACCCACCACAGGGCACACCCACACACCAAGCACACACTTGGGACAATTTAGAATCACCAATCCACCTAACCTGCATGTTTTTGGACTGTGGGACGAAACCAGAGCACCCGGAGGAAACCCACACAGACATGGGAGAACATGGAAACTCCACGCAGGGAGGACCCAGGAAGCAAACCCGGGTCTCTGTACTGCCACTGCGCCACCGTGCCGCCCCAATCAAGCATCAGAAACATATAAATAAAGCATCAATTTGACTAAACGCATTTATAAACAAAAAAAAAGTGATCACAGGCATCATGTTTTTTTCAAATTCAAGTTTAACTCTTATATGCACAGTTTAATGAAGCTGGAGCATTGTGACAAAGCAGAAATCCAGAAGTGTACTTGCCTATGTACACGTGGATTAGTAAGAAACCAGGTTTCTACCTTAATTTGGGTTATTCACCTTAATCCAATTATATGTGTGCAAGTAACCACGGTTAATGTGACAGGTGTTTGGACATAACTAAGCTAAACTAAGATAAGCAAAGGTAAGATTCCTTTATTTTCATTGCATAACACATACAATAAGATTCCAGTACACTACCTGAAACAATGCTTAAAAGTATGCTTTTAATATTCTCACATATACAGCTCAATCATTACACAGCTGTCAACATCTGCAAAAAACACTTTTTTTTTTAAATATTGCACAAGTTAAAATAATAATAATGATGAATATGATATTTCACAATTATGTCTATAAGATGTGATTTCTGTACAGAATTTAGGATAGTGATCACTTTAGTGTAGGAACTGTTCATCAGTCTTGTGGTCTGCGCTCTAATGGACCTACAGTATATCTCTTCTCTGAGGGAAGATGCTCAAATAGTTTGCGTGCTGGGTGATACAAATCCTTTATGATGCTGGATGTCTCCTACAGAGAGGTAAAGTAGGCAAAGGAGTGTTGGTGATTTTCGCTGCCGTTTTTAGGATTCTCTCCAGAGACTTTTTGTCAGCTGCTGAGCTGTTGCCGTACCACACGAGCATCCCATGTGTCAAGACCCTCTCAATGGGACAAAGATAGAAAGACCCCAGAAGCTTTTGTGACAGATAAACCTTCCTGAGATTTCTCAGGAAGTAAAGTTGTTGTTGTGCTTTTTTAATCAGTGAGTTTATTTTTATTGTCCATGTGAGATCTTCTGAGATGTAGTTACCCCAGAATGTAAAATTACAGACTCTCTCTTCTCTATTGCTGTTTATATACAGTAGCCAATGGTCATCCTGCTTCTTCCTGAAATCAATGAGGAGTTCTTTTGTTATTTTGGTGTTAAGTATCAAGTGATTCTCTATTCACCAGTTTGTCAGTCTCTGTACCTCCTCTCTGTAGGCAGACTTGTCTCCATCATTGATCAGCCCCACTATTGTTGTATCGTCTGCAAATTTAATAAGGGCATTGCCGCTGTGGGCTGGTATACAGTCATACTGTATGTATGCAGAGAGTAAAGGAAAGGGCTCAGCACACAGCCTTGTGATGCCCCTATGCTGAGTGACACAGTGGGGGAGTGGTGGGGGCCCATACTGACAGACTGTGGCCAGTTTGTTGTATAGTGATGTATACTGATTGTACTGTATAGATGCTAATGTGATGGAAACAAGCGAATACTGAGTAAGCAGTCAAACAAGCTACACTGACCTGTGAACTGTGAAACAAGCCAAACAAGAGGTTGTTTAAGTAAGTGTTCAGACAAGCTGCAATTTCCTTGTGTTGAAATCTTTTATGATACTTTGCATGTTTAACTGAGAGTAGTGCAGAGCGCTAGGCAATGATTTAAACCTGAACTCCTTTGAACTTTGTTCCTTTTACTTCATTCTTTTGAAATCTCCAAAAACATACTGCTAAACTCTGAATCTTTTAACTTCATTCTTTTAGAATCTTGATTTATCAGCATGGGGTGAATAAAGATTAGCATGTGCAACAGTCTGAAAAAAGAACACAGTTTTGTATTATAAACACTGCCCATGTGGGGAGACGTCTTTAGTTTGGGATGCATGTTGCACAGAAAAAAGATCTTCATCACTACGCAGGTAAGATTTCTGTAATTCTAACAAAATCAGCAAGATAGAAAATCACAGCAGAAAGAAAAAGTATCATCCAGGCTTGACTCATTATCATCATCATCATCATCATCATTATACCCTAAAACACAGTATTCTTTTAATAAGTCCTATTAAAATAGACTGGACTTCCTACTTTTTGCTTCTATTAGTTTTACTCTGTTTTATTAATTTTGTGTTATTGCAATGCTGAGTTTATATTGTTGATTGGACCAAGGTATGGCGTTAAGAGCACCGAGTGTAAATGATTGTCATATTTCCACAATAGTCAGAGGCTAGAGGGCACACCTTTGAAAAGACTCAACATGGTGAGTGAGCATCTGCTTTGGTAAGTGGCACAGTGTTGAGCTACACTCAGTTCTGAAAACAAGCATTTGAACTGCTCATGCCAAGCTAATAAGGCTCTGTGTTTGAGGCAGCTGTCCAAGCATGGTGTCATTTTGTCTAAGGCAGCTAACCACTTGCAGGTAAAGCCACACACATGAAGTGCTATAAATCAGCTATACAGAAGTTTAATTTTGCTTAAGGCAACTGTACATGCGCAGCTAATGCAACACACGTGGGGTGCAATAGAGCAAATATTTTTACTATTCATACACACATACAAAACATAGTTAGGTATTATTATGTGGCATAGCTGAAACGGAATAATGAACTGTGTGAAGAAAAACTTTAATATGTGTGCGGAATTTACTCTTAACAAACTTCTCACCTTGCCCTTGTGTTCCTGTTGAACTCACTTTAAAGTAACAGCCTCGATTCACTATACTCATTGCATTCACAATTTTAAACACTTCAAGTACAGTATGTCACCTCTTAATTTGCTTTTGCTTAAACTAAAAGGTTCAGCTCCTGGAATCTTTCCTCATAATTCATCCCCTGTAGCCCTGGAAGCAGTCTAGTTGCTCTTCTCTGGACCTTTTCTAATGCTGCTATGTCCTTTTTGTAGCCTGGAGAGCGAAACTGCACTGCACTGCACCAGATGAGGCCTCACCAGTGTGTTATAAAGCTTTAACACAATCTCCTTTAACTTGTACACCACACATCGTGCTATATAACCTTACATTCTGTTAGACTTCTTAATGGCTAATACAGATAATGAAGAGCTCACTATGACACTCAGGTCTTTCTCATATGGTGTATTTTATTTGGATATTCCAATCTAACATTCTTACTTCCCACGTGTAATACTTTATATTTGATTAAATTAAATTTCATCAGTCACAAATCTTCCCAGACCCTTATGCTATCTAAGTGCGTCTGTGATGATTCTATTGATTTTAAATTATCTGCCATCCCACTTAGCATGGTAGCAGTGGTAGCGCTGCTGCCTGCCTCACAGTTAGGAGACCCGGGTTCTCTTCTCAGGGTCCTCCCTGCATGGAGTTTGCATGTTCTCCTCGTGTCTGCGTGGGTTTCCTCTGGGTGCTCGGGTTTCCTCCCACAGTCCAAAGACATGCAGGTTAGGTGCATTGGCGATCCTAAATTGTCCATAGTTTGTGCTTGTTGTGTGTGCCCTGTGGTGGGCTGGCGCCCTGCCCGTGGTTTATTTCCTGCCTTGTGCCCTGTGTTGGCTGGGATTGGCTCCAACAGACCTCCATGACCCTGTAGTTAGGATATAGCAGGTTGGATAATGGATGGATGGATATATAAACTGAGCAATCATGTGTCTGTCACATGATTATCCACAGACCACTAGGGATAGAATGTTGCTCTTGGTCTTAATCTAAAAACTGTGGCATGATATGCACCGGTGAGGCAAAAAATGTGACTGGCAGCAACATCCATAAGGATCTCGGCAAAATTATGTCAAATCAATCGAAATGGTTACAGGGCAGAGAGAAGGAGCAGGACAGCTCTTGTTTCTGCTACACACAATCTGCTGGTTCTCGTGATCTACTGGGGCTGGAACCTTGATCTACATATTAAAAACAGAAACGGCCGCAGCACTGACCCCTGAGGGACTAGCTGTTAACATCCAACTGTTCTCTAAGTAAATAAATAGCTCTTACTATTGAAATTTGGTTGATTTTTTTTATCACATTAAATTCTCTGTGTATGTACAGTAAAAACTCATCTCACTAAGAGAGCTGTAAGCTGAATGTACATGAGCTTGAGGGGTGGATATTGAGTTCAAGGTGAGGTGAAGACACTGATTAACTTGCAGGGTATGTCTTCTGAAGGATGAGAACCACACATCAAGCATCCACAGCTAGCACAGCTGACTGTTAACTGAGTGAGTTTTTGCTCCTGGGCTCTGAAACAGAAGTCATGAGCCAGCTGCTCATTTTACAGATGTGGGTGCCCTGTTGTTACCCGTTGCAAGTGATGGCACTTGTTTGTATGAAGCCAGCTGGGTTTGCTTGTCCATTTTGACTGTTTTCAAAAGCTGATTTACTGTAGGCCATCACACTTGGAGCCTGCTAACAGGCTGCACGGATATCCGAAGGGCCACCCGCCACTGCTAACCATTTAAAAACATGGGATGTAAAAAGCATAATGTACTTTCATCTCATGGTTGCCCAAGCTGAAGTACTAAACAGTCCCTTTATCTCAGCTACTCTGAAGTGTATTTTTACATTTTGCTTTTCTGTGGGATGGAGGTGAAGCCACCTTTAATCACACAGCAGCCTGATATACTGAAAGCCAATGAGTTTCCTTTACTTCCTTATTTTCCACCTTGTTCCAGACAGTTATGGAGTGAGGTCACGTCTGGGCGGAAAGTAATCCAGCTGTAGCATCACTCTGTGTGGAGGCCTGTTCGGTATACAAAGATGTAGTGTGTTGGAGCTTTGCAGTGGTTGAAATCATCGTGCTTAACTAACCTCACCAGTTCTGGCCAGTGCTTAATTTGTAACTTCTTGAAGGATCTGCTCTGGTTTAGACGATCACAACGAATAAGGCAAATTAGACCCTGCACTTTGTATGAATCAAGCGATTTCCTTTATTAACTTCTTTTCATCTATATTATGTAAGTCCAGCTTGCCTCTATAGCCTAATATCTGTGTGAAGTGCTGGTTTATGTCCAAGCAACTGGACATAGAGGCCAACCTTTGGGTAAAATAGACATAATACTGGAAAACAAAAAAAAGGATGCAAATAAAAGGCTGATGGGTACAAAAATAGATCAAAGGAATTCATAATGCAGCAAAATTCAAAGGTTGCAAAATCACATTAAGAATATTTTAGTAAGCAGTTGAGCAAGTTAAACTGTACAGTTGACACTACCGTTTGAATTTCACTGGTTCAGAAGAACTTTACACATGTCATTTGTTTCAAACCTGGATTGTATAATTCAGATACATCACTGTTACACCTGCCATTAAAGTGTATCTTCATGTCAACTATGTGTCCAGATAAAGATACTCATACAAAATTCAAACCAGCATCCACATACATGGCTGTTGTTTAACCTCCTAAGTGTTATGTTAACCCCTGGAAAATGAGCCAAAAATATTGAATATTTTTCAACAAGAAAAAAATATGTAACAGAAACATGTAAATTCTAAAACATCAACATAAATACAGTAGGAAAGATATGTCAATGGTCCACTGCTGTGC
This sequence comes from Polypterus senegalus, assembly GCF_016835505.1. Classification (NCBI taxonomy): domain Eukaryota; kingdom Metazoa; phylum Chordata; class Cladistia; order Polypteriformes; family Polypteridae; genus Polypterus; species Polypterus senegalus. The sequence continues at coordinate 45,685,547 of NC_053171.1, read as the reverse complement.
TGATGCAGATTTCGCATACATTCTTTGTGTGACATGTTATGAAACAGTCACCAATGCCCAACCCCATGTGGCGATCTGGACATTAGAAGCATGTTTCTTTGTACACTTTTCTTATCATATTTGTTCTGTTGATTAAGCATAACATGGTAGAATGTCAGTAACTGATCTGATGATTGACGCACCCCTTGTGATAATGTAGGCTTTCACGATGCAAGGAACATTGACAGTTGCTCTATTATGAACAGTACATAGGGGGCTAATGTTTTTCGTGTCCTTCTGCTTAATCACAGTCATTTTTGCCTTTTTTGCCACATACCTACCTTCACCACGGTGAACCTTCTTGGAACCAAATTCGCCAGTCATATTGTGGCAGTTTGGCCGTACAGTGCCATATGCACCAGTTTCAGTATTTTCTATCAAAGTCTGATGACTATGTCACATTATGTGGTAGGTTATAACTGTTATAACTGCTGATGGCATGCCGCAAACAAATAACTCAGTCGAGGGTTGGCATAACGCGTTGTATACAAAGCGGAATTACCAGCAGTCAGGCAGCCAGCAAGTCTAAATACGTTCAACTATCAAGACGTCTTGCTGCAATTCTTCCTACATATAAAGGGCGTGATCTTAAGGACTATCTGCGTGCCGTGCTGATGGCATGCCGCGTCTCATAATATTGACTTCTAAAATAAACATTATTATATATGCTTTAAACTAGTAATTCATATTTAATGAAACTTTCGCGATTTTGTCGGCGTGATTTTGATACCGCGTTTTAATCGCCGCTATTTTGTCGCCGCTCATATGTCTATCGCGCAAATGTCGGGTCACAGACCATGTCATATTGTCATTACTATCACTTGATTCAACTAATAGTTCAGTTTCAGTTTGTTCCAAAACTGGCTTTACAGCCCCTTGTTTACACGGTATTGTGTTTTGGTTGAAAACTCCACTTCACTCATGAATATTGATGAGTTACCTTAGAGAAGCAAAGTGCATAGAAATATTCATGATTTTTTGCAGCATAGTGTTATTTCATCCAATAGATGGCAGTATAACATTGTCCCATGAGTTACTAGGGCTTTACACTGTAAAGCGGATCATTAAATGTTACCCCGAGTCTGACTCTGGCTTAACCGTAACAACAAAGAATTGCAAGCCTGAGTCAAGTTATGGGTTAGCATCAAGAAGGTTAATATAGTTGCTTTCCATCTTTAATCAGCTCTAAATGAGGTCTGATCAAAATCCCATTATAAATTCATTTACATTTGCTTTTTTAAAATTCATTTACAAATGCTTTTGTTGCATTTGCTAATGTGATCAACTTATGTTAATAGAAGGTGTAAAGAAGGCTTTAATCCTTAACCTTACTCAGTGTGATCTGATTATTTAATTCTCTATTCTGTCTTTTATATTCAACTCATCTCATGCTGTATGTTTGAAAAAGTTGTTCCTTCAGCTTTGCAATTAGCTAAGTTAATTATTAATTGTTGTATAAACAACTATTAATCCTTCAGCATATTTCAGTGTAGGCATGCCTTGAAGCTTTATTAGCAAACATAGAAATGTTTGAATGCAGCCGCAATTGCAGGGAATGGCCTAAAACTTTCTATTCAGCAAATTCCATCAATTACCTGAATTAATAGCTTAGCTTGCAATAGATTGAATTACTCAATACCAACAGTTTTAAGAATAATCTTGTTAGGTGTGCCATAAATTAACAGATTACCTACTGTCACAATAGCACCAGACAGCATACTAACCCGAGAAGATACAGTATCCTCACCAACATGGATTCAAATCCTATTTTTGTCAGTGTATTTCAAAAGTTTGTTGTCTCTCCGAATGGGTACTACAGGTTTACTCTTGCATACTAAAGACAGGCGTCAACATGGTGCACTGGTAATTCTGCTGCTTCGCATTAATGAGGCTGTAGTTTACATGTTCTCGCAGTATTTGCCTGAGTGCCTCTGAGTGATCCAGTATCCACAACTATAGTCCAAAGACATACAGGTTAGGTAAATTGGTAATGTTAAGTTTGAAGTAGTGTGTCTCTGTAAGTGTGTTCCCCCTGCTGTGGTTTGGCACCCCATCCATGGATTGTTCCTGCCTTGTCCCATTGATTGCTGATACAGTAGATGATAGACTCCAGCTGCCTCCTCTGGAAAAGTGGATTTGGAAGAAGGATAGGGTAGATAGATCGATCCTTAAGACATGCAGGTACAGTAGGTTGATTGGCACTGCGTGAATGAGGATACTAGAGTTCTACTCTCCTTGATAAGCTGGATTAAGTTGTTCCTTGAAATGAATGGATGGACTTCTTGATAGGAGGTTATAAGAAAGAGTGAATGGGCATGGAAGAAGGACAAACTACCTGAGAGGAAGGGCTGAAAGGGGAAGGGAGAAACTGACTGGAGGGATGATTATATGTTAAACAGGTAGACATGGTAGGTGGGTTTAAACAAGTCAAGAAAGAATTAATTTAAATAAGAACAGAGAAATGCAACCATCAACAAATGTTAAGATTAATTAGTCAGAAGAATTAAAGGTTAAAGGGGTAAAAAGGTACAATAAAGACAGCAGAACGGAAACAAATTCACGTTATTTAAATGTAAGAGCAAGCAGGAGAACAGTGATAGGCAGCATGCCAGATAGGGTGCCACTATCTAGCCAGGATGCCAAATTAATAGAGTCTCAAGTGGGGATGGAGTACAGTAAAACCATAGTCAACAACAGCAGCTCCCAAGAATTGTAGTTGCTGGAAGAGTCACAATGACTTTAGGTGTGAACTGGAGAATCTAATTGTAGTAGCAATGGGTCTCAGCTTATAGGTGTTCAAACCTGGGAAACCCCAATTCTGGCAGGTTAGAAAATTCATGTTTCAGGTAGTACATTGTAAATGTATCACATCGCCATTTCAGAAACCTCTATGGGTAGATAATAGTTGCTACATGATGCTGGCGGGTTGCTAGGGACCTCCTCTTCCTGATTTGCATCACAAAGACTCGCTATAAAGTACAGTGCAGCACAGGAGCCCGCTTGTCTGAGATACAGATATGATCAGTGAACAAGTGTAGTTAGTTGGTCATGATTTCAATTTGCTGGTTTTTGCCCGTGGCTCTTTAGTCTTGACATGATTTTTATCTTAGGTGTTTTGGCTGTGGTAAATTAATAGCATTTTGGTGACTGACTCTTTGTAAATGTTTTCTGACTACACTAATGGTTAAACCCTTTGCCTTAAAGGACAGCTCATGACACTTAGAAAAAGCTTATTTTTGTTTTCAATTTTATTTTTAGTTTTTGGGGGAAGACTTTTTCCTTTCGATTTTATTCCAGTAAGAAATGTTCATCTCCTGGTTAGCTTATTTAAATATCAGAGAACTTGCTGGTACACACTCATTGCCAGAAGATTTCCTGAGGTGGTCAGTTTGGGGAAAAAGATAAGTAATAGGCAAAAGGCATGACAAAAAGGGCTTCCATTACGTAAGACTGAGGAGCTTGGAGTCAGAAAAGGAACAGAAGAAAGGATGTTAGTATGTTCTGTAAAGGAAGGGCTGGCGTTACGCTGGAGTTATTTAATTCAGTTCAGTTCAGTTTAATTTAGTGTTGTATCGTAGCTTAGATTAGACAGTAGGAAGACCCAGAATAGCCCAAATATGTTGCTATTTCATACGTTTTATGTTGTGTTTACTCCTTCCATTTAACCCCTTTACATACTTTAAGTTACTAAATAAAATAACTATCTAGGACATATTTTGGCCACTTTGGTGTTATTTTGGGGGTCTGCTCCAGAGCAGCCCCATTCATTCACAATGTGACTGAGGGGTCATCAGACAAATGTAGGCCATGAAAAATAAAAATGGCTGATTGAAGAATCATGTAGAAAACAGGCAGAGGACGAATGACTGGTCATCATCTTTACTTAGATTTTCCTCTTGGCAACTCCATGATGAAACTCAGTTCTAAGATTTCAGATCAGTCAGGTGAATATTGGGTGCAGATAATCGGTGGGCGACTATAACTTGCATGAATGCCCACATTTACTTGTTCTACAATGATATATTGCTAATTAACACTTTTGACAAATTCAAGTCTTTTATAACAGGGAGGGGAAAATCTTGTAATGCCCCACCCCCACACTAATACCAAGGAAGCCGAAATTTACCAAAGACTTTAGAAGTATTAAATAGCTAAACATGAACACACAGAGAACTTAAAGAAGCAGATAAACAGAACAGAAAGCAATACTGCAGCCTCTAAGTGCCTAACAAAACAGATACTGATCCCTGCCTGCCTAGTGAATCCGTTTATCCATTTTCACACTTTAGCACCACAAAAGCACTCCCAATTTCAACTTGTTGATCCCCTTATTCTAACCCACCCTCTCTGGGTTTCATTTGTCAAAACTCTGTGAGTTTATGGGATTGAAGTAGTTCTACTGTGGGGTCACTCCTGCCCAAGCCCAGAAACAACTTCCAGGGTCATTCCTGGGCAGACATACGATTATCGCACATACAGTACTGATACTAAAAGAATCATCTACAGTATGAACACCTGTCCTGGGGGTCATTGAGCACGCTGATTGTTGCCTTGGAGCACTCCTGCATTTGCCTTCAGTACATGCTGTATCTCTCACATAGATTTTATCGCAAAGCAGCAACTTATTTCAGGTAAGCCCGCTGAAGGCTAACATATGGCGCTGAAGTAATTTAATATACTGTATAGCCAGAAGCAGCATGGCCCTGCTTAGAAAATGCTTCACCAGGTGAATCCCGAAGCACTGTGCAATCACAAAATATTGTCTGAAAAACATTTGGATGAGTCCATCCCACCCTCTCTTGAATCCCCCAAGCACTGGCACCTGAGATACTTTTTCAAAAAGAGTTAAATGAGGGCACTGAATCATATTAAAATAAATATGAGTTTCACTGTTGGAAATTCTCATAGGTCCTCCAGGATTAAAGGTTTATTTTTTTTCTCCACTCAGCCGATAACAATGTGGTTTTCCTGGAACCTTGAGAGGACCCCTCTGGCTGAGATGGACACACAGACACCTATATAACGTACATTTCGTAACTACAGAATCAGCTGGAGCTGTATGAGAGTTGCAGCCGCAGTTTTCTAGGAATTGAGTACAGCATATCTGTGGGCTCTAACCAGAATGACTGACAAAACTTCTTTTCACACAAAAATAGCGTGACAGGTTGCCATTGGCAAGGAGTGGCCAGGCAAGAAAAGCTGTCACAGGACGAGAAATGGAACTGCATAATGCCACTGGGTAAAGGACAGAGTTAGGGGATAATAAGGCCTGTCAGTATAACAGGCACGCCAGGAAAGTAATTGGCTGGAAGACCATAAAAGAAGAGTGAAGCATGTGTGACCTGGGAGGTAATGGAAGCATATTATTCTAAGATTGTGTTTCTTAAACTATTGATCAAGAACCATTATGGGTTGCAGACATATTTATGATGGTTCTCCAAATGAATTTATCGGACTGCAAATATTTTGGCATATAGCGCCTTCTAGTGTGCTATATATTGTGACAGTATGTGATCTGTGGTTTAGTCTTTAAACAACATAGTTGATGCAGCCATGTGAGGATTTACTTCAATCGTATGAGAATATAATAAATATTTCCCATGACACCACCATTCATCTCTTAACCTATAGAACAATCAAACTGAGATGATTGAAGTCATCAATAAGAAAGACAGAGAGAGGAGGGAAAGATATAGACAAGGTTGGGAGGTTAAGAGACGGCAGCAGTAGTTTGAAATGTAATAATGAATATAACAAGTGGGGCACGAGAATGTGCTTAAAATGTTTTGGGGTGTTGTATGAGTTGAGGCAACAGGGTCGGTTATACAGAGGTAAGACAACATTGTATGCTAAATGAAGTTTCTGTGGCTTTGGACAACTGGTCAGTGCCTCATCACAGTTACAGGAAATGTTGAATCTAAATCTGTGTACCAGAGATGCAAAGAAGATTTTGTATTAAGTTTAACTTGCCCGGCAATAAACAATTCCTTCTCATCACATTATTTTAGAGTCATGCGACAAATTTCAATCTGCTGGTAGTGCAAAAGACGTGCTTGTTGGATAATTGAGAAATGTAACAACACCAGAAAATACCAAAAGGGTTAGAGAAGCTGTTAAGTAGAGCCCTCAGCGTTCAGCACATATCATCAGTAGCATTAGATATTTCAGACTGGAGTATTCACTGAATTTTTCAAAAAGATTTATTCTATGGCCAGTTTAAAATACAAATAGTGCATACATTTGTAAGGAGTAATACAGCCATGCAAGTCAACTTGTTTTATTTACTTTACGGAATTGTTACAGGAAAATTATTTGCTGAAAAATGAAAAATGAAGGTATTGTTTATGATGGAGCTAATTTGATAAAGGTTATTAAAAAAAAATAATGTTATTTAAGTTAAGTAAATGATGGTGATTAAATTATTTTGACTACTTTGCTCCTTATCTGGCACCATAAGTTAAGTGACCATACCATCCTTTTAAAAAGAATATCTGGAAAAACATGCAGGAGGCCAGTTGTTTCCTTCCAGGCAGTCTAATAGCCAAGTTTTCAATGTTCCACGGTCTCAGTGGCCACAAGAGTGCATTAGAGCCGGATGGGCTTTTGATTTTAAAGACTCATGTGATTGTGGAATTAACACCAGGGTTGGCTGAAGGTGACACCAGGAGGAGATTTAAGTCTGCTTCAAGCTACTAATCCATCAAGTCTGAAGTCTAGAGGTGTATAAGAGAGAGGCAGACATGGCAGGTGTGAGAAGGGAGTGCTTTACGCATACTCTTACTATCTAGTAGAAAATCATTATGATCAAATTTTTAATTTTATTTTCTCTCTCGGGCGGCATGGTGGCACAGTGGTAGCGCTGCTGCCTCACAGTAAGGAGACCTGTGTTCGTTTCCCAGGTTCTCCCTGCGTGGAGTTTGCATGTTTTCCCCGTGTCTGCGTGGGTTTCCTCCGGGTGCTCTGGTTTCCTCCCATAGTCCAAAGACATGCAGGTTATGTGCATTGGCGATCCTAAATTGTCCTTGGTGTGTGTGTGTGTGTGTGTGTGTGTGTGTGCCCTGCGGTGGGCTGTTGCCCTGCCCAGGGTTTGTTTCCTGCCTTGCACCCTGTGTTGGCTGGGATTGGCCCCAGCAGACCCCCGTGACCCTGTAGTTAGGATATAGCAGGTTGGGTAATGGATGGATGGAAGGATTTTCTCTCTCTTATTTTTATATTATTTTTGTGTTGCATGTTGAGGTGTGATTACTCCACCATTTTAAATTTTGGTTGTAATGATTCTGCTCATCATCAGAATGTGTGGCAACACAAGTCTGCATGCATATCATGTCATAGTAGCCATTTTATTAAAAGGCCCTAGGCTAATGCCTTTTGCATAGTGAATTACAGAAACAATATGTTGGATAAAGGATGGGAAGCAGATTTAAAGAAATTTAGACAAACTAAGAAGGAACACAGTGCAGAATGAAGCTTGCAATCTGGGTTGCAAAGTCAAGAGGCAGCTCTGGTGGATTTCCTTCTGCCAGTTAAGATTCATTTAGAGGTGACTTTTGTGTGACAGTATGGTGGGAATGAGGGGAGCACTTTGGCTGAGAAAGCTTTTAATTTTGTTATAGATTCACACACAGCTGTGAACCAATTTTAAATGTTAGGGGGGATAAATATCAATGCTCAGATACCTAAATTGGGATAAAATAAAATGTGAAAAGGGAGATGAGCATCAGGAAGGAGAAGTGCTGACTTAAACTATTTAATCCCATAGCCCAAAATAGACTGAAATTATTTAAATAAATCAAGTACTGTAGGAAGGTCAGAAGGGACATGGATTAAGAAAAAAGCATAGTTACAGTAAAATGAAGTAGAACGGTTAGAATTAAACAGCAGGGTGAGATCTGTGGGGCAAATTGTTAGAGCCAAAGGCTCAAGGAAGAGGACTAACAGGAGACGGGATAGGAAGCCACTCTCTGTTGGGAGTAGATGTTGGAATTAGTCTACCTAAGGGGAGTAATACAAAATACTGCAAGACCATCCAAACCAATGGCCTATTCACTCAGCATTCTTAGCACTTAGGGGATCGACATTTGCCCTGAACTTCACCCTGACCCCTCCTTATACATGGTGCTGGCTGCTAAGCACCCCAACACTGGTCATATGCATTTGTGAACATGAGCCCCCAGGGATTCAAAGCTGACAACGGTACAACACCAGTCCAGATGGAATCAGTGACACGAAATAGTTAATGGCAGAATATCAAAAGGATTAGCCTAGTGATGACTGGCAAAAATTGACAAACATTTTTTGCAGCCAATTTGCTGGGTTCACCAGTGACCTTGTTTAATGAATATTTTTCAGAAAACTCACCAAAGGGACAGCTTAGGCAAAGTTTTTTACCCCAGCACTCCCGGATGCTTTGAAAAGCCAGTATGACATTACAAAGCTGAAACAGCAATGTTGAATGGGACCGCTCCCCGAGTTAATAACGCTAATGCTAGTGGTTGTCAGCATGCTGAATCAACCGGTTTACTGCAGGAAATTCTTCTTTCTATATGGATTTACTAAGAACCATTATACTGGTTTGGTAAAACTAAGCTGAATCTTGTGAATACATTTAAACACAAAAGAAGCAAGCAGAATAAAACTGGAAATGTGTCGGTGTATTTGTGTCTAAATGTAATGTCTTTTTTTTTAAATAGACTTGTATGTGTTGTCAGGGATGCCCCGGCCGGGACGCCATGAGGGACCGGATGTGGGTCTGTGCCCACCCTGGATCACGTGGGGGTCGCCTTCCTGGTTGCTTTGGGGGCCACGGGTACAGAGCATGGAAGCTCCACCCTCTAGGGGCCCGTGGTCACCGCCAGGAGGCGCCCCAATGCCTTGGGGACCTGTTACCCTAGCACTTCTGCCACACCAGGAAGTGCTGGGGGGAAGAATTAGGACGGCGCCCAGAGAGCTCCCGGCACTTCCACCACGCTGGGACGTGGCCAGAATAGGAATGCCGGGAACACCTGGGGCTCATCCGGGGACTCTATAAAAGGGGCCGTCTCCCATCATTCGAGGCTGGAGTCAGGAGGCGGAAGGACAAAGCTCAGAGGAGCTGTGGAGGCGGCCCGAAGAAAAGGCATTGTGGCCAGGACTGTGTGTGATTGGGGTAATTGTGCACGTGACTCGGGTCTGAGTGACCAATGAACTGGGGTCTTTGTGACCATATCATTTGTATATAGTGTAAATAAACGTGTGGTGGTTTGATAAACAACATGTCCGCCTGTCTGTGTCCGGGCCGGGTTCACAGTGTCCTGTAAGTCATCAGCCTACCCCCTTTAACAGTATTTCCCAGTGTGCTGTGCAGTTGATGTAAGCAGCAAAGAATCCATGTGCTTTAGTGTTGGTAGAAGTGTTTGCGGTTTTAGAGAGGCGAGTACCTGCTAGATGTGGGGGCCAAGCATTCAGTGAATTCATCTTTTTTGTTCCTGTTTCCACTGTCCACAAGAAATGTTACTGTTCTGATATTTAATTCTATTAATTTTATCTCAGGGAGGCACAGTGATTAGCACAGCTGCCTCACAACTCAGGTCACAATTTTGACTACAATAATTGGTCCAATGGGGCGGCACGGTGGCGCAGTGGTAGCGCTGCTGCCTCGCAGTAAGGACGCCTGGGTTCGCTTCCCGGGTCCTACCTGCGTGGAGTTTGCAAGTTCTCCCTGTGTCTGCATGGGTTTCCTCCCACAGTCCAAAGACATGCAGGTTAAGTGCATTGGCGATCCTAAATTGTCCCTAGTGTGTGCTTGGTGTGTGGGGTGGGCAGGCACCCTGCCCGGGGCTTGTGCCTGTCTTACGCCCTGTGCTATCTAGGATTGGCTCCAGCAGACCCCCGTGACCCTGTGTTAGGGTATAGCGGGTTGGACAATGACTGACTGATATAATTGGTCCGACATAGTTGGCAGACACTTAAAAGAGCATTGCACCATTATAATCCACTTAAAACCTATTCAGGTTGAGTTCAGCAAAGTTCCCAAACATTTCGCCAAACATGAGTTGAAGCAAATTCAGTGGGATTAGCTCATCAATGTCACATTTGCAAAAATGGGCAAAATGTTTAAGCATTAATTATTTTCAATTTTGTAAACTCTTTACCAGAATATGATTGCTTCGTGATATTTGTCCTTTCTAAGCTGCCTTACAGTGAGGCGTTCCCAATGTTAGTAGTGTATCTGCTGCAACCACATGCAGTGAAGTTCATCCTTCTTGTCTAAGCCTTTGCATAGCTGGTGAGTTCATATATATAAAAATGTACCATTCTGTATTACTACTTATAGTTTAAAAGCTGCTACCAAACTATTTTGTTATTTGTTAGCTGAATACTACGTTTCTTTGCTTTGCAGTCTCACGCCTGCTCATTGTTAATAAACTGGACATGTGTACACCTTGTGTCAAGCCAGTCTCCAAGTCGTTATATTGATAAAGAGAGGTGCTTAGCTGCATAAATATCTATGACATCCTAATAGTGAAATCAGAATACAAATAAAGACACCAAAGACATCACTTGTGATTTATGGATGGTGATTTGTCTCTGTAGAGGATCTGATATTTTAATGCGAGTCTGATGCATTAGTCGCCTTGGTTGCAAAGACATGTACATCTAATGATCTGCTTATCAGGTCATGCCACTTTCTTGTGCTATTTTCTTGAAAATGGAACTGCAAAACTAAACAACACAGGAGTCTCTATATTAGCCTTTCCCATTCCCATTAAACCACTGGAACATCTCTATAGTTCCCCAACTGAAATTCCCAGGCTGTGTTGCTACAAGCACCCATCCCATCAGTAAGAAGTGCACAGAAGAGTTAAAAAGCACAAAGGTGATCAGTTAAATGAATTATAGGTCTAAACGATACATTTTAGGAAGTTAAATTCCTTCTATTCATTCTTAGTGGCAGTTGTAATTACAGTCTCTTTGTTTAAACAAAGACATCTTAATCATAGCTTTAATTATTTAAAGTTTAATAATTGCCTTTCCAGTGAATTACTTTTCCCCTTTACAAGCTGTTTAATTTTTAATATTGACTTTGAGAGTCCCTGCTTCATCAGAATACGTTGCTATTTTCTGCACTAAGCCCTGAGAATTTTGGCTTGACCTTTTTGTTGATTAGGAGTTTCAGTGCAATTGTCAGCGCCACTGTAATGAAGTCCACTCATCTCACTTTGATGGCTTCATTTCAACATGCTAGCACCCAGTACAGAGGCCTACTTATGTGAGTTATGTGGTTGAAGGCATCTTTGATCTCTGGATTTTTTACATTTGCATTTTCTTTTGTAATAGTTATTTATATTTGATGATTTCTCTGTGTGGTCTCCCAATATATACTTTAAGGTTTAAACCTGCTCCTATACATTTCAGAATGCAGAGTGAGCCTCTCTCCTGCACATACTGGTCAAAGACCTGGTTCAGCTATTTTTATTTTTATCAGGTTCATTTAGAGCTTCACACTAGATGTTAGTCATTGCTACATTTGTGCTGGATTAACCTCATTGTTGGGGTCACTCATCAATTCTTCTTTCTTTTAAAATCAGGCACCATTTAAAATTGTTGCCAAGCAACACTTGTCATGTAAGAGAATACTTGTACCACTTGGCTGTAGTTTCATGTACTAATAATAATTCTTTCCATTTATATAGCGCTTTTTCATTACAAAGCATTTTAAATAGTGAGTGGGGAGCCACTTCAACCACATCCATCTGGATGATGTGCCAACAGCCATTTTATGCTAGTACGTTCACCACACATGAGCTATTAGATGGTGAAGGGCTGAGATAGCCAGATATGTACAGGGGATGATTAGGGGACCAGAGTGACTATGCCATGGTGGGCAATTTAGCCTAAACATTGGAGTACACCCTACTCTTTATGAAGGATGTCCACGGATCTTTAATCACACTACAGAGAGTCAAGACTTTGGTTTTATGTCTCATCTGAAAGATGGAGGCATTTTTTCAGCACAGCGTCCCCTTCACTAGACTGAGGCATTGGGATCCACATATAGACCACAAGGTATTCACCACCGGATGGCCTCACATAAAACTCTTCCAGCAGCAGCCCTAGCTCTTCCTGAGTGTTCTCCCATCCAAGTACTGGCTAGGCCCAAAGAGTCTTAGCTCCCGGTGGTTTATCGTTCTGAAGTTTGTGTGGTATGGTTGTAGCAGAACATTTTTAAATGGTACATTAATGTTACAGATTTAAGAGTTTGTCCAGGCGGGATCAGGTGCAACCCTAGCCAGGTTAGTCCACTAACTCACGTACCCATATTGAGCCAGTTTAAAACTAGCAATTAAACTAACATGCATGTTGGTGCCTATCCGTAGCCTTCATCTTGATTTCTTTCCCACCAGTTTACATTCCAGCACTATTTTCAACAGCCCGTCTCCTCTTAGTTCATGTCCCATTCAGTTTTGTTGTCTTCTTCACACAATATCCAGTATGCTTATCCAGTATGCTCTGTGGCGAATGGCTGAGGCCCTTGCCCAACCAGGACTCCCAAAGTGTGGAAGGACCAGGATAAAGAGGATTGTCGTGATATTTTCTTCCCCGGGCTGATAGAGGGCAGCCCCCTTGGTTTCTAGTGGGGCCACAGGTTATGAGCATGGGGACTCAACCCAGTTGGGACACTTGGCCACCACCAGGGGGTGCATGGACTTTTCCAGGGCCTTATTTGGTCACGCTTCCACCACACCCAGAAGTGTGGCCAGAAGAAGCTCGTTAGGCACCTGGGTCCTCATGTATAAACGGTGCGTACGCACAGAAATGTTGTGTAAGAACTTTTCCACGTTCAAACCTACACTTGGCGTAAAGCCACGCACTTTTCCACGGTACCTCATACCTTGTCGTATGCAAGTTCTCCACTCGGTTTTGCAGACTGGCGGCACCCAGCGTCAAAGCAGTGCTACTGTTCCTGTGTGGTCACTCCTTATTTTCCTGACGCGGCTTTATAAATACACTGAAACTAACCGCATATTGTTTATTAGTGTAACGCATCTGATTGTAATTAACTTGTAACAATATAATGGTCCAGGGAATAGCCATAGTATTCCAAATACCATAACTGCTTTAGCGTTGTTACTTTCACTGCACCTTCTTCTTCTTTCAGCTGCTCCCGTTAGGAGTTGCCACAGCGGATCATCTTTTTCCATATTACTCTCACTGCACAACTCGGAGTATTTATATCACTGTATCTGAGTGTGAATCACAGCAGCAGCTGATCGGAAAGAGAATTATCGGTATACAGCTTCAAGCACATGCTACCTCAGCCACGGCAAAACGTTTCAAAGCGTTTCCTGTACGGACCTCGTGGTTCAGAAACAGTTTCATCCCAAGAACTATAAACGCACTCAATCACTGCTCCTTGTAGAACTGTTTGTACTTATAAGTACAATCACCACACTGTAAACTTACGCTACAGTTATAATATTGCACAACCTGAGCCACTTTATAAAGTGCGTATTTACATATGATGATGATATCATTTTTAAGATGAAATGCAGCAAAATATGTTTATTATATAATACAGGTAAAACTTTAACTTCATTTAAATAATCTGTATTCTTCACTGGGACTGGCGTGAAGGATAGAATAATTAAACATGTACTATGAAGATAGTTCAATGTTCCTTAAACTTTTTGTAGAATAGGCGCTCTAAGCTTACAGATGGCTTGACATCTATTACAGAGCTGATTGTGTGTCGATCAGTTACTTGGAGAAAGAAAAGCAAGAACTGCAGGGGCGGCCACGCCAATATATATTGAATATAAAACAGAAAGAAAAAATAACGACACAGCTAAAAACGCAGCGACAAATTTCGGCAAAAGTTAAATACTTGTGTCATGAGCACGAGGCAGCTATTTCAGTGTCCGCAACGGACGTGGCCATCTGCCGTGCATAAGATATCATATTGACATTGGCGGGCGAAGGAGCCACCGATTCTTCCTCTGCCCAGGGCCACCACAAGCCTAGAGCCGCCCCTGAGTACTGCTGCAATAAATTATTTCATCGAAGGTCGCACACAATCACTGCGCCGTGAAACCCATGTTTAATAACGTGCTTTAACTCCTATCATCATGAAAATGATATCACTTATACATCTCAGTATTTTAGTTATTCAGAGAGCTGTAATATCACGAATGTAATGGATTCTGTGTCCAGTTGGAGGAAGAGAGCCGGTTTAAGAAGCACGTAGTGATTCACACACACAGAGCACATAGAAGATTACATACAAAACAAAGCATTTAACGTGCTACTTTAATTACGATGTGATTTGAGAAACTGGTTAATTAAACGATTTTAAGGTGAAGTTTATGATGTTCTACTTTAATGACAAAATAAACTACATGATTAAAGTGGAAATTTCAAGATTGAAGTTGACATTTCGTGCTTTTTCCCAAATGTGTGCCTTTTTTTTCCTCTGTACCCTAATAAGCTTTCATATGACACTCAGACAGTGGGCTTACAACTTGCCTTTTCACGGCGACTTTGATATGTGGCTTCTTTTTTATTTCCGGCCCTGTGCGATTTTGTGAACGTGAGCTTTCAAGTTTCTCCAACATGCTATGTCACTCGATCAGCTTCCTTTTGTTGATTATACGACGATTTAATTAAACAAATAGTATGTTTTCCTTTGCCTCCACTTGGTATTCGCTGAAATTCTTATATTTTCCACCCGTGCTTTTCCCATTGTCTTTTCACAGATGGCTGAGCTTAAGGGCGATTTATATTGATTTGCATATTCAAAGAGGCATAATTCTGGGAGGAGTTGGGGCGTTACATAATGCGCGTGCACGAGCGTTACTTTTCACGCTGATCGGGATTCATGTAGTGGAAGAACGTGGAAGCTGGAGTACGCACAGATTCCTGCATCTGGATTTTTCTGTGCGTAAGCACATTTTGGCTTTTGTGCTTACGCCATGTTATAGTGCGAGTTCTACACACGGCGTTATACATGAGGCCCCTGGAGTCCATCCAGGGGCCGTATAAAAGGGAGCCGCCTCACTCCATAAGTGGCCAGAGTCGGGAGGAGCGGGCAAAGCCTGATGGGGATTGGAGGAAGAAGGGACTGAATGGTGTTGGTGTATTGCGTTGTGTTTACTGGTATTGTGGAATGGTAAAACTGTAGAAAAACGTATGGAGTATGGCAAAGCCTGTCTCCTGCCTGTCTGTGTCTGTGTCTGGGTGGCGGTACACACCCTAGTGGCTCACAGCTTCTTTCTTCACCAGTCCTTTCCTGCACTTCCTTCTATATGAAAGCGGTTGGGATTGTCCTTCCGTCCCGTGAGTGCTACGCAGGCGGAGTTTCACACACGCCCCGAACATTTTGCAATGCACGATGGGATTTGTAGTTTTGTTTTTCCAGATAAAAGATGATTTTCTACTCCAGACAGTGCGATATCTTCTTCTTCTTTCTTACTATATAAAAGCGGTCGGGATTGTCCTTCCGTCCCGTGAGTGGAAAGCGTAGCGGTATTCCGCTTATCACAGACTTACTACTTGCAGCTTGCGGTACGAAGCAACATGACGTGAGCAGAGTTCTGGTGCTCCCATCATTCCCTTGCTTTTGTGTGCGATTCGCTGGAAAAATAGACAAAATTATGTCTCTGGAAATAATTAATGTTGATGGAGTACAAATGTCTCACCGCGTAGTAAATATCAGGGGGGTTCAAAAGGGCGACCTCAATATAGAAAAAAAGTTAAAATTTCATCACAAAAATAACAGAAACTACAAGTATTAAAGTAATACCGCTCAAATGCAATATAACCAAATTAATGAGTTTGTATAAAATATCAAATTGATCTACATATTGAATTGCCTTAAGAAGTGGTCAACTTAAAAGTCGGTCGCCTTAAAAGGCGGGTCAGCCTAGTTTTATAAGATAACTTGTCCAGCCAGCTGATATTTTGCATCCTTCTCCATAGCCAGAGTTTAAATGCTTCCAGTTTGTTTATATATCTCCTGTCTTCATTGTCCATGTCTCTGGTCTATAAAATTGTAACACTTCAGATTGCTGTTTTTATTGTTATTTTTATTAGTAAGGCCAAGGCAAGACATGGTATATTATCTGAAAGATGATAAATCATACAGTACCAAGAAATGCAAAGTAGAGCAGAAGAAGTCGATTAAAAGACCTGCCTTATGACAGATAATTAAAGAAGAAGTACTGTGGCACGAGGGAGGAAAGTAGAAGAACCTTGAGAAAAGCTCACAAAGGCATGAAGAGAAAATGCAAATTCCACACAGCAACTGGGTCTAGGATTCTGACTCAGCAAGATGGATTTGTGAAGCTGCAGAGCTAACCGGTATATGATGCATGCTTCCAGTTCATGCACAGTATTTGGGTTTAGAAAAAAAGATTGTGATTCAGTCCAGCAAATTTATTATTTCAGTAAACTACTTCAACCATCAAAACCAAGCGTACGTTACACCACATTTATTCAATTGATTGTCTGTTTCTGCACATTACATCTCAAATCAGAGAACCAGTTTTATTTTTCTGGATTAGAAGGTCTATTTTTGAATGCCTTATTTTACAAGCAAATATTCATACAATTTTTATACGGTGCTATGCATTTCACAGCCCCCCTTTGAAAGTGGTATCCCCAGAACCATTAATGGGATTAAACAGGTTTGGTAATGACTAAATGGGTGAAATGGAAGCCCTGGTATCCGTTGAAATCAATGTTAAAGATCATACAGTGTAGAAAGTAGAGAAAGTTAAAGTCAAGCATGCATTGAAATATCTCTGACGAACAGAGTCATTTATCTTTGTACATGAGGAGCTGTCTAGGAGAACAAGGAGAAGTATGGAAAAGTCAATTATTGTATTTCACGTGCTGTTAACTTGTACAAAAGGCATTAGCTTTTAATACTAATACTAATCTCTTTTATTCAGCTTTTTTCTTTAGACTTATTTATCTATTTTTACACACGGCTCCTCTGAGATATTTAAACATGGCAAGTGTTACATAAAATAATTTCTTTTCTGTATACTTTATTGTCTATTCTGAAGATGTTTGCAATTAGGGGCTTTTGTTGCCTTGAAAATCAGGTTTCGTGGCACCAATTAAATATATTTATATTGATCCTGATGAAGAAATTAGGCTCACTTAGTGCTGATTCACTTCAAGCTTCACCGGTTCCATGGAGTTAATTAAGTGAGTGAAGTGAGGGAGCTTCGCCTTTGGAATGAAAAGAAAAAAAAAAAAGTCACGTGATGCCGATCTAGAGCTGTCATATTTGATAAAGCAGCTGCACCAATGTGGGCTCTGGACGCTTGATCGCCAAAGAAACCCTTAGGTTTCTTGGCACATTTACAGTAGAACAAGAGGAATACCTGCACACACATGTAATGTCTTGCAATTATCTTAAGTTTGACAGATGATCACAGGGCATGCAGGCATTAAATGAGCCATCGCTACTCTGGGAGAAAACTCTGATAAGCCTTCATTTGTATGGCAATGATTGAAATAAATCAGATTGATGAAGTTAATTGCTTCTCCTGTTTGCTCACTTGATTGGTGTTTAGTTTATCGGATGCATGCCAAGCATAACAAGAGGTTGTGTGAGTAAAAGTAAGGGAATCCAGCTAGGCTTTGAGCAATCCATTCCTTTGTCCATTTACAGGGCTGGCTTTTCCAGCAGGATTAGTCTGAAGGCAAACCGAATGACAGAACACACTTGCGTTAGGTCAGTTTACCATTGCCAATGGGGAGATGTGTATGTTTTTAGGGTGCAGGGCATAATTAGGGTTATCTGAGAAAGACCATGAGGACACAGGAAAAAAGTGACAATTTCATAACCACATTGACTATGGTTGGCACTACGACCCTGGGAACTGTGAGGTAGAAAAGTGCATCATGATTGGTGTATTTACATAATATCATGGTATGTAGCTGCTTAGTACAAGAAAATGTAAAGTCCCTTGTATACTGAATAGTTCAAGGGAACATCTTGAAGGCTCCTAGCAGAGAGGGGGTACTCTCACTAATCCCCCTACTTTTCCTTCCACAGATCAGATGCTCACCAGCTAGACAACAACTGATCCAGATTTGGCTTACATCACGAGTCCCCAACTTTTCCTGATTAGCAGTACAAAACATTGAAGCCACTGAAAGTGATTTTCATTTAAGGCCCATCTGACAAGGTGGAATGATCAATCCCTCACCTTTTTCTTTGGCCTGGCTAATGCCAATTGTTACAGCACTACATTTTTTGCCCCATTTTTCCTTTTGACCTACCTTAAATGGGGTTACCAGCCGGTACCCCAAAACCTTGACATGTCCCATCTTTTATCTACCAGATTACAGTGCTTTGGTCTATAGGATTCAGAAATGGAGCAACAACAAGCCCAACCAGACCTAGAAGCAGTCATCCATGACTTGGAATAATATATCTGCCAGCTCCAACTACAAGACATGACATAGAGAACCGACTTTGCAGAGGCAAATCTGAAAGACGAAAGAGGGAATGTCATTATTTTCTATTTTATACTTAGTTTGGATTTTAATGTTTATTTACCGATCATATTTAATTAAAGCCTCCATGTAACAACCCTTAGGTTCCTAGCACTTGAACCCGACTGGACTTATCACATCATGCAAATATTTGCGTAGACAAGAGCACCACTCTAATTTTACATGAAGTGAGATTCTCAGAATGTACAAAAAGCAGCTCAAAGTGTTCAGAAGCAAATTATCAGCCAGTAGCTTTTACTTCAAGGATCTAGCTGGATGAGTTTCTTTACTGCTTCTTTACTTGACAATAGGCTATTTGGGGTTTCCCATTGTGTGGGATGACAAAAGGGAGAAAATGGGACAGGTTAGGCCTGAAAGGGAATGTCAGATATGCACTCTCAATACAAAATTAATCAACCCGTGGAGGATTATTGGCATTGCCCAAAGATGGTAAATCGTATTATTGTAATGTGTGCCTCATATCAGTTACTGTTTGGAACAGTCCAAGCTAAGATTATTGCAAATATCATATCCAGGAGATTAAAAGAACAGAAAGAGAAAATAGATTTAAAAAATTAAAAGAAAAGGCATGGGAGAGACAAGCTCGGAGTCAAAAATCTGAGCAAAATTTACCAACCAAGTTAACTAAGAATGGATCCCAAAACAAAATAAACTCAAGCATTCACAGCAAAGATTTATATAGAAAACTCAAAAACTAAGATATCCAGAAGCAATGCCTCCATCTTTATATATTCACACGTCACAAAGTTGGGGTCACATGACCA
The DNA here is from genome assembly GCF_016835505.1 of Polypterus senegalus. Taxonomy (NCBI): domain Eukaryota; kingdom Metazoa; phylum Chordata; class Cladistia; order Polypteriformes; family Polypteridae; genus Polypterus; species Polypterus senegalus. The sequence continues at coordinate 45,666,234 of NC_053171.1, read as the reverse complement.
AAAACGCTCAATCAAGCAACAACAAAGATGGCCACCAAAATGAAATGTGACCTCACCAAAATGGTGGCACAGTAATGACTCAAAGTCACAAAAACGACAATAAGCAAACACAAAACAATCTAATTATTAACTCGAAATGACATATGAAATTGATATGTAATAAAAAATAATAAGATTTACAACAGTAATGAGAGCTCTACATGGAGCCCTTTTCAAAGGAACATTGGGGAAACATGTTAGACAAAACCATAGAACAACAGCCTCTGTTCTTCTTCTCTGGCTGTGACTAGATGAAGCAATTCCTCTGAACCCTTCTCCTTGTCTGACCTACTAAATGACAAACACCTGTCAGTGTAGCTACAATCATTAAATGGGTTTTATCCTCATTAAAATCCCAACCCTTCTGGTTCGGAGGATAGATGCATTTTGATATTTTACCTAAAATACAGGGAAGCAAATATTCATAAATGATTTCACTTTTGTAATTCAGGGCTAGGGAATGCCTGATTGCACAGCCACTGAATGAGCAGGTTAGATGGCGCTCCTGCCAAAGTGGATAAGATGCAAGGCTTCAACAGCAGCAGAAGAAAAAGATTATAACAGTCACCAGGGAGTTTTCATGTGGCATTCAAGAATGGAGACTCATGAACTTATGGAAATGTTAATAATTTCCAAATTACGTTGGTTTGCTGTCTGCGAAGATTAATAAAAAAAGCAACTCCTGCTTCTCTTTTTATTGGATGTCTGCTGGAGTGTCTCGGAATCTAATTTTTCAAAGTGATGATAAACGACAGGTGGATTGCTTTGGACAGGTTGTGTGGGAGGCAGCTTGAGAGTTTAGGATATAATAACTGAGTGGGTGTGCAGCTTTTATGGCCCGAGGTCCCTGACCTGCCATGGTGTGCCTCATGGTCTCTTGGCAACAAAGGGAAAGGATGAAGCAAATATTAATGAAAGAACCTCTTAAGAGAAAGTGTAAGCAATTAAGGGGCACTCCCCCATCTTCTTCTACTCATACCGTCAAAACTGATCTAAAGTAAGGATTATTCACACACCTGAAAATTATGAATTATTTCATAGAAAGCAGTATACTAATGCATATTAATACATACTTATATGTTAAAAGAATAATATATTTCCTTCTGGATATTTTAATTGTCACTTCAAGCAGCATGTCTCATTTTTCCGCAATTTCATATTGTAAATGCCCAAGCAGATATTAAAAAAGAAATATTTATAAAAAAAAAGAAAGAAAAATAAGAAAGGGCCTAACATAATTAGCTTCTACATGCGTCCCTTCCTGTTTCGTCCTGAATCGACTGTTTGTGCCGATGGCCATTAATCAGCTTTTAAACTAGAGCATTGATGCACATAGCTTAGACTGGACTACATTGTGTGCCCAGAGGAGGCTACCAAGATATAAAAAGAAAAAATAAGAACATTTCTTTTATTTTTGCTTCATTTGATTATGCAAAATACTACACTCATTGCCCATCTGTTCAATTTTCTTTCGGAGCGGTTTCATTATAAGCCTGCATTCCAGTGGAAAACTGCAATAAATAAGGTTAATTTGTCACAGCCATGACAACAATTTGCACATATAACTATTTCCCTATGCTACAGGGTAATATCTCATCATATATTTTAACATTCTCACACTTCTCAAAGTTACGTAATCCAAATAACTCAACATTTCCACAACCAAATGGTATATTTTTGCTCTTCAGACTTCCTTTTGCACTTTATAGGGCCACTTCGACATTTCAAAGTATATGATAAGTTCATAGGATGCATGATTTTGAAATATAACACTCTCAAACCCACTTTATTCAATTCAGGGTTAAAAGGAGGGCCCTAGACTACATCAGAAGGTTTGGGTACAAGGCAGGAACTAATCTAGTCCATTATAGGGACAGTCCTATACAAAACCCTGTCTATCGATCTCACTTTCTCTTTCTCCCTCACCCATGGACAAAGTACTTAAACTCCTCCACTTGAGGAAGTAACTCACTTACCACTCAGAGAGGAGAGTATACCATTTTCCTACTGAATCAAGATCAAGGTCTCATATTTGGAGGTGTTGATCCTCATCCCAGCAGCTTCACACATTGCAAACTGTCCCAGTGCTTGCTGGAGTTCACTGTCCAAGGAAGCCAACAGGACCACATCATCTGCAAAAAGCAGTGATGCAATTCTAAGGCCACCAAACTGGACCCCTCCACTCCATGGCTGTGCCTTGATAGTCTATCCATGAAAATGACAAACAGGACAGAAGACAAAGCACAACCTTGCTTATACAGGGACTGAATAGCCCTTATTAAGGACCCTGGGACTCCCTGCTCTCCCGGCAAACCTCTCCACAGAAACCCTTGAGGAACATGATCATGTGCCTTTTCTAACTCCATAAAACACATATAGACTGATTGGGTGCACTCTCATGCCCCCTCCAGAATCCTCATGAAGGTAAAGAGCGGGCCCACCATTCCACAGCCTGGATGGAATTCATATTGTTCCTCCTGGGTCTGAGGTTCCACAACTGGGTAGAGTCTCCTTTGTAGTACCCTGGCATAAGCTTTTTCAGGTAGGCAGGATGAACTTAACATCTACATTTTTAAGTGAGTAGAAAACTGGGTTATCCAGTGGAAATGTCACACAGACAGGGTAGAATGTGCTAACGTCAAACAGACAGTGCCTTGGCCAGGGTTCAAACCCAAAATTATAAAGCTTTGGGGTGACAACAGCACTAACCACTATAGTGCTAACATTGCTCCTCTCATCAGTCAAAGAAGAATATTACTCAGAACATACATAATCATATATGACTCAGAAACGGATACATACAAGTCTGAAGAGCTAAATATGAACCTCCAATTGTAGCTTACAACATCCACCCTGAAACAGCAAGAGCAATTTGCCATGTGAAAGTTTTTAGATGGTTAAGGATTTCAGTGGAAAAAATTTGGACTCAATTATCAGAATTTTTTTCAAATAATGTTTTTCCTTAAAATGCTGGTGTCCTATTCATTATTAGTTCTTGCCTTGTACTTACAGTAGGCTTTGGTAAATTGGTGTTTGGTTAGTATAGAAAGAAGGGGAAATTTATTTTTCTGCTTCACATCACAGAGTTTTGATATTAATTAATTGTTGAGAATAAGAAGTAAACATGCAAAAATCTACAAATGGTTAAAGATCCAGCATGGACTCCTTTCAATCACCATCAACATTATAATCGTTAATAAACTACTTCAAGGAGTGCAATAAATCTGTCAGATTCAGACGCTGTAGTGCAGGGTAATGTGAAGTGAGGAGTGCTGCACTTGTGCTCTCTGCCATGCCTGTTTTTCCAACCTCCTCGACATTGAAACCAAATTTTTCAGTAGGGCCTGATGGCAAAATAAGTCATCTAGGAATATTACTTGCTAGTTCTTGCAAATCCTCAATATTCATTTAAATCTTGCTGGCTTTAATGGAAGCCAGATGGTCGAAAATGTAGTAATTTTATAAAATAAGCCATATTTGCATTATAATTCCTGTTTGTATTAAATTTTTTCTAAGGTTTTCCTGAGCCTATAAAAATAATCTATATATGTTTCCTGTGGTGTTCTTGCCCAGACACACATCTTCTGATGTTATTTATTTACTCTTTATTTTGAAGTTTATCATTTTTTTCCCATCAACACCATTTTATTTTAATTTTTTTTTGTTTTTTGAGTGTCACTCACTGCCGTGGGAATCCTTCTCATAATACATCACCGGTACATCCACATAAAGGTCACTTGTTGCAGCCTCACTCCATCTGAGGTTGGATTCATTTAGTGCAAACTACGTTCTGTATTTTGAGAATTTTTGGGACAGAGTTTTGCTTTGATCTTAGACTTTGATTTTCTTTTCATAACAATTACTCATGAACGCTTTGAAATCACTTCAATTTATTTTTGTTTGGCGCCTCATGACTCACTGGTACAAGAAAACCTCTATATATGACATACTGTTTGACTCCAGATAGACTTCAGTGTCTTCCCATATTCCAAAGGTTCTCATTTGATATGCCACAGAACCCCATTTGTGACTACTTCTTGCCTTGATATTATTGCTGACAGGTAACTTTCTAGCAGGCATATAAAATTGATAGATGGATGTCTTAGCTATTTTTACAGATATATTTTTATGGTTTTACCAAAACTATTTAAAAAACATTTTTCAACTCAGTTAGAATTTTTGGGACAGAGTTTTGCTTTGATCTTAGACTTTGATTTTCTTTTCATAACAATTACTCATGAATGCTTTGAAATCACTTCAATTTTTTTTTGTTTGGCGCCTCATGACTCACTGGTACAGGAAAACCTCTATATATGACATACTGTTTGACTCATCTTATTGTCAAGCTATGCAAAGCGTCAAGCTATTTGGGGATTCCCCCTGTTTTTGACTCCTAAACCAGAAAACCCCTCATCTTTAGGCCATCTTTGAAGCATATTTCATGCAGGTGAATATTTAGACTTTAAACATTTAAATTCAAACACACATTTTGGTATTTCAAATATTTGACACAACTATACAATCACAATTTATTTGTAGCCCAAAATCACCACAATGGGCTTTAACAGACCCTGTTTCTTGACAAATCCCACCCAGCTTTGACTCTCTAAGAAGACAAAAAAAAAACCTTGTAAGGAAAAAAACTAAGAAATCTTGTGAAAGGCAATTCAGAGTGAGACCCCTTTCCATATCGGTTAGGCGTGAAATGGGTGTCAAAAACGGAGTAAATACAAAACACAAAACAGAACACAAGTAATCCTCTCCACAGAGCTAGATGGCCAATATACTACTGCCACCTCAGAAATACCATACAATACTACAATAGTAATAGTACAAATTACAAGGCAAAATGCAAGAATAGATTATATCACATATGAGGATTCCGATTTGTTCAGATACCTCAAGAAGTAAATCATTACATTTTATGCACACCCTGAATTAGGGCAGTAGCTTATGCTATTTCAGACGTTTTTGGGCTAGTATTTCTGCCTTTGCCATTTCACTCTTTGATCACGGGTTTTGAACATTTGCTTCCATTTCTGACCTTGTCTTTTCTCCCAGTCCTTCTTCATAATTTTTCTGAATTTTTCTCAAGTTAGTACAGTTATTAATAGGGTGGGCTTCAAAAATCAAAGACTCAATTGGACAGCTCATGATCAGTAAGCATTTAGGCTAGGTAAGATTCTCTTCTCTACCATTGTGGCTCAAGGAATTCTGTTCTGGAGAATGGATCTTCTATCACAGTGTTTTTCTTCCACTAGGTTGTGAGTTGCTATTTTTTATATTGGTGGTGGGTTGAGGTGGTTCACAAAGTGCCCTCATGACCCTCATGGTCCATCCCCTTGGTGGGATGCTAAGACATTTATATAGCCGAAAATGGGTCACAACACCAAAGAAGTTGAGAAACACTGTTCTATCAAGAGCTTAGATATTTTAAAATGTTATTTAATTTTTCTGTTTGGTAATTGCACAATGATAACTCATCCTGCAGCCATTTGGATTTAAGGCACTATGATGCAATCTAGCGAACTAGGATGATGATGATAGGGAGTGTGGATACGTGTGAGAGGTTGCGATGTCATGTTTGCATTCTAATTTATTGCAGGGCCACACACACTAGTATTTTTTAATTTTATCAAAAGGATGATCTTTTAGCTAGTGAAAACTTGATTCTTTTCAAGATTTTTTGTTTTTTTATACGACTTTTGGTTTTACCCAATTAGATACCAATCTTGGTGATTCCTGTGTATAATATCTGCTCAGACCATTTTTCCATACACCATATTCTTCACCTATGTAGTCATTAATCTGCTGCCTCACTCAAATATAAACTAAATGACCTTTTGACTTTCATTTACAAAACATAAAAGCAGTTAGAACATTTCTCTAGCTAGTAGACATCTTTTTAAAGGAGTGTTGAAATGATTCTTTATTTTAATAATCTACTATTTTACTTCCATGGACCGGTGCCCCATCCGTGGCTGGAATGTGTCTTGAATCTGATGCTACTGGGATAGACTCCAGCCTCCAACCTCCCTCAAATGAATTAAGACAATTTTAAAATGTGTTCCATTAATCCAATTTTTTTGTATTTTAGTTTTAAGATTTCAAAATAAGATCAAATTCAAAACCAGGCAGTAAAAGGCGGCTGAACCGACTAAAAGTGGAAGCCCCTCAAAAAATGCCAAAGGAAAGTCCTGTTCACTGGTGTGTAAGTAATATATTAGTGTGTTTATTCCCAGTGCTGGCACAGAACTTGCATTTCAGTATCTGCTTGGAAAATCCTCATTCCTGAAAGGCTACTGACTCCCTGCTGTTAGGGCCTGAGCACCTGCATCACCAACCAGAGATGAACCTTGAGACCCTTTCAGGAAGCTTGGCCTTGGGAGCATTGGCAAGGAAAGTTTGCAAAATTTATGCAAAAATAAACTGTCAGTAATAATCCAGGCTTTAGGGTAGTGTGCCTTTTTCATATCAACTGTTTAAAATGCAGAAAAAAGAATACATACTGTATATGAATTCAGAGCCATTCCCTTCAACAAGCAATTACTAATTCCTTTCCTTTGGTTTTTAACCAAAATGTATCAATTGCTCTATTACAATTAATTTAATGTGATATGTGTGGACATATTGCATGGTTATGGGAATTTCTGCTGCTGCTTTCTTTTTGTAAAACTATGTAAGAACTTTAAGAGAGCATAAAATGAAAGCTCTATATAAGAAATAAAACTGAATTCAAATGAAATGAACAGGAGGCCCCTGCTGAATGACTTTAATCTATGCATCCATTCAAGCATTTTATTAGCCCAGTTTTCATTATAATACATGTTCATGGTGTTGTGCTAAATAAAATAAAGCTTTCAAATGATCGGTTACAGGGTCACAGGCAAGTGAACACTGGTTCTCAACCTTTATTCCTCCATGGTCCTCCAGTGTACCACAAGAACATGTGAGGGACCCCCTACACAGACCATGATAGTTACCCTCTTTTGCTGATGTGACACAGCTGCTTGTTTTTGAATTTAATTTCAAAATTAATATGACTTTTCAAAAAAAGCCTGTATGTTTTTATTTAATAAAAGTCTTTTTTTAACTATAGCCTGAATTTCTTAATCAGAACATAAAATGAGTAGGCATTTTTGGGATAAATAATAAATTTGATATTTCGGATTTTTTTGATATCAACTAAAGCTTCTCACTACTCACTTAGGCTAAATATTACTTATTAAACTCCTTGACATTAACTTCAAGTTTGGATCAGAATTCTATGTAATTACAGTTAAACCCAAGTCAGGCTCAGGGTGACATCTAATGTTACACTTTATAATGTTAGGCCTGAATAACTCTCAAGACAGTATTTTGCTGTCATCTTGTGTATACATCATGCTGTAAAAAGCCATGAATATTTCTAGGTGTTCTGCCACTTTATTTTAACTCTATGGTAAGTCACAAAATATTTATGAGTTGGGTAGAGCCTCCAACAAAAAACACAGTGGCTAATGAACAATTGTAAAAGCAGTTTTAGAACAAACTGAAAGTGAGCCATTACGAAAATCGAGAGATAGTGAGGACAAAGTGAATTGGTTATCCGATGATGACATGGAAAGTGACACCGATGCATGATATGGCACTATATGACCAAATGGGTCTCATGGTGCAACAGTACCTGCATGGCAAAAAGGCACAATAACTGTAATCAAGTAAAAGGTCAAGCAAGACATTAGCCCCCTAAGTACCAGTCACAGTGTGGCACCTGTCAATGTTTGTGTCAGGGGAAACGTGGATGTCACTAAACCTTGTGTTGTGGTAGCCTGCCATATCATATTGGGCACGTTGAACAGACGCTGACATTCTACCATCTCATCCGGAAGCAATAGAAAAAATCTTATAAGAAAAGTGTATAAAGAAATCCGCTTCCTCTGTCCCAATTGCAACATTAAACTGTGCGTTGGTGACTGTTTCAAAATATATCACATGAAAGACATGTACTAAACCCGCATTAGTACAACAGTGGACACTCGACGTACCATTGCTACTGTATTTATGTTCACGTTTTGGTATTTACATGTTTCTGCTACACGTAATAACATTTTCTTCTGGTTGAAAAAAAGTCTATGTCTTTGGCTTGTTTTTCCTGAGGTAAACATAATGTTAAGGAGGTTAAGCACAACATGATTACGCTTTTTTGATAATAAAAATTTTTAAAATGCAAAATTAGTTGCTGGAGATATTTTTTACAACTTAATTACAGAAGCTACTTTATTATCCTCTGAATTCATCACTGAAGTGTTTCCATCACCAATAGTCACATATGATACAAGCTGAAATGCAAATGCATTTTCTCTCCACATATAACAACAAAGTCAGCAGAAAAGACAAAAGCATTTAGTGGGGTGGTGGCGGTGGTCAGGTAAGTCAAGGAAGGATGGGCAACCCTGACGCCTGTGTAGCTTTAAAAAGTAAGCACAGTGACAGCAGTGATATGTCTGAAGTTGACCTACCATGTCCTTTACAAGACTGTCAAATCTTTGATATGATGCTGAAACACTAAAGATCTTCATAACAGTGTGGTATGTCACCTCTTTTCATGTTTTCTTGCTGGGGTATATACTGTAATAAGCAACCAGGTCCCATTCTAACTACAGCTTAGTAGCTGTGAGGTGCTGTGCTGAGCAGATTGCAGTGCATATGTGAGGAGTCCATCCTCTCTCTATCCAGACTTGGAAGATGCATCTTAATGTCACGTGCAAATGTCATCCAGCTGTACATATGGATACAATCTATATATGAAACACATTTTAAAAGGGGTGTATGAAGGAAAAAAAACTAACGGGCATTGTGGGCCCTCCGAAACATGTACTGCATATTGATAAAATGGGGTCTGTTTAAAAAATTTCAGGTCCGGATCTGGCCGATGGCCCTTAAGTTTGACACCCCTGCTGTAGCTTAATTTTTAATGACTTCGGTAGTCTGCTCATAGTTTGTAATTATTTTCATCTTGCAGCTCCCCTAAAGGTTTAGTGGGGACACATCCCACCAATTGAGAACCACTGCTGCAAAATCACACTCATATCAGGCCAATAATGCATTGATAATCAGAACCAAGTTCACCTAGGAAAAAACAACAAGACAGGTCTTATCCTGGCAAGGATTGGGCAAAAACACTTAACTTCATCAGTTATGTTGCTATTATTTATATTTCTGACCCCAAACAATTCTCTTAATCCCCAGAAATGTAAGAAAATAAAAGGTAAAATATAGAAATGATTACAATTACTAGAAAACATGCAGACCTCTGGCCCTCCCAAGATCAAGGTGCTATTCTCAGTAGTGCCAGAAATTTTCTGCATCACATATGCTTGATGCACAGCAGACGCCAGAGCTGTCATTCTTCTTCTGCGTGTCATGTAATCAGCTTCTGCAATTTGCCTCACACTCAGTAGACATTGCTGATGTTCTTTTGCTTTCTGTTGTGTGACCTTCTCAATCCAGTTTCCCTATACAGTTTGCTGTGGCAAAGATGCAAACCCCGATAACTTTGCTGAGCTTTCCGCTAGCCAAATTTTTTGCTTCACGTCATAAGCCTTCAGTTAGGACCAAAATCTAAATTCTAGCCCTGGTGCTTTGTGAGTAACCACATGACAGACAGGCACAACCCATAGCATTTTCTTAACAGTATATAGATTGTTCTTGTATATTGTATATACAGTTTCAAGTTTGCTTCCTAGATCACTGTTACCAAAGTTTGCTAACTGTCCATCTCCTTGTGCTGCATGTGCTTCAAACACGTGCATATCAATCTAAAATAAAAAATGTAATGGTACAGCAGTAATATACAAAATATTTTTTTTTTTTTTTTTGCTTTCTGTCATCTAATAGAATTGTGTTCATTGACTTTGCTGCCTAACAGTGTTATGACACCAATAGCTCTGTGTGCAGTTTGTATTACCATGGTCCTGGAATACATTTTTCCTGGTGCCCGAGTCTTCCAAATCCAGCATTACTTTCCATTTCTTGACAGATCCTAAAAGGATTACTTTGGCACCCATGTAAGTGTAAGTGTAAGTAACAGTTTTGAAAAATGAATGGACCAGTGGATAGACTCAGAACCCCACAGAACCCCATTTGTGACTACTTCTTGCCTTGATATTATTGCTGACAGGTAACTTTCTAGCAGGCATATAAAATTAATAGATGGATGTCTTAGCTATTTTTACAGATATATTTTTATGGTTTTACCAAAACTATTTAAAAAACATTTTCAACTCAGTTAGGTATAAAAAAAGCATTTTTCAACTCAGTTGTGTACATCTTCCCGCCCCACACCAGCACCGCCAACAGTACTGTACTTACAGAATATAGACCAGTCTCACAAATGCACTTTAAGAAAAAGAGTACAAGGAATTATAGTTAATAGTGACTGGAAAAGTAATGTTACATGTGGCCATGTCACTCAGGATTAATGGATTTAATGACATGAAATTATCAGAACATCTTTGGAAGTGACCTTTCTGTACAAAAACATGAAGATTTTACTGCTCTGCCTTCCAATAAAATAACGCGTGCACACCAAGCAAGCTGGCTCTTCAGATGCGACTGTTTGAAAGTAAGTGCAAAAATAATAAAGGGCAGCAGATGAAGATCAAGGGCAGCACTACCTGTGTGAGAAGCAGCTACAGGTATGGAGTGAGAGGTAAAGAGTGAGACCAGTGCTTCCTTGGGTGACATGGTTTCCTTGTCTGTCTCTTTCTGTGGTGTTTTGCTATTTGGTATTTTGTTGTATTTTTTTTTTTTTTCATTTTTGCCTTGTTGCTCAGTTTAGGCTTTATTTCTGTTAAATATCTTAAAATTTCTAACAATATTATTTTACTTACCTCTATTAGTTTAGCTGATTTTTCTCATTTGTCCACTATGCGCTTCAATTAATTGCGTAGTTGTGGAACCCCAGATTTGGAAACTCGTCTCAAATGCTGCAACTAGACTTACTTGTATTAGGCTCCTGCTGCCACTGCTCAACTCTAGTGGCGTTAATTTGTTTCTAGTTAAGTTTCTATTCCTCTTTATGCTCTAAGTTTTATGTTTTTAGTGCTCCTTAACCATTTTGTTTTGAGTTTTTGTTTCCTAACCATTGTTTTTGATTAGGATTTTGAAATTTTGGATTAATGCTTTTGTTTTGTTAATTCCTTTTTGTTTATCTTTTGTATTTTTGTAATTTTTTTTTATTAAATCATTTATTACTAACTTTTAGCGTTTTGGTGTTGTTTCTTGAGTTGTAAATTATGGATCTTAATTTTTTTATGCTTGTAATTTACAATTCCTTACTTGTGTTGCTTTTTGTTTTTGGTTTGCTAAACACTTTATTAAATTAATACATTTAATTAAGTAGTTAAATGTTTTGGTGTTAGCGCTGCTGCCTCGCAGTAAGGAGACCCGGGTTCGCTTCCCGGGTCCTCCCTGCGTGGAGTTTGCATGTTCTCTTCGTGTCTGCGTGGGTTTCCTCCGGGCGCTCCGGTTTCCTCCCACAGTCCAAAGACATGCAGGTTAGGTGCATTGGCGATTCTAAATTGTCCCTAGTGTGTGCTTGGTGTGTGCTTGGTGTGTGCGTGCCCTGCGGTGGGTTGGCACCCTGCCCGAGGTTTGTTTCCAGCCTTGCGCCCTGTGTTGGCTGGGATTGGCTCCAGCAGACCCCCGTGATCCTCCAGTTAGGATATAGCGAGTTGGATAATGGATGGATGGATGGATGGATGTTTTGGTGTGGCTAGGATTTGTTTCCCAGGGTTTGAAGTGTATGCACTGGTTTTAGAGTACCAGCACTTCTCAACTTTTAGATGTTGGATACCCCAGCAGTATTTGGATCAAATTAGCAGCGTTTTCCAGCATACCATTACGTATCATACTTTTTCAAACACCTCTCTCCCCCCAGGTTCTTCAGTCTTATGGGGAACAAAACCCTGCTTACAAGTCAAATGTTAAAGTGTCCCAGAAGCTGCTTTTCAATTGAAGATATCAATCTTGACTACAGAGTACTGGTAATTATGTATACTCAATTCAGGCCCTGTTAGTTCCTAATGAGTTCACTCCTCTTTTTGGCATAAGTAGGGGCTGTCAAGCTATAAAAAGTTCTGTTCCTGGCGTGACTTGCACTAAAAATGTCCATGAATGGAAATATTGGTAAAAATACATAATTATTTACTACTTATTTTACATAAAAGCATCTCAAACATATTAAACAATGACAGTGAAACTAGTGTACTATATTTGAAATCACAAAACACCAATAATTTAAACTAAATGCACCTCTGGTATGTAAATTATGTTGACCTCATCCTGAAATATTCATAGTTATTCCCTTAGCAGATGCTTTTCTACAAAGTGACTTACAAAAGAGGTTAATATAATTGATTAAACATCAGTCTGGGGAATTGTTTTAGAACAAGTGCTACAGGACAGATTACAAAGTTGATCATTACAAACGAAAAACTCAAAACAAAAGCAAAATGCAAGATGCAAACGGATTACACTTCCTTGGTTACAAGAACCTGTCAAAGCCATTATCAAGTAGACAGAAGTTCACTAAACAAGAGAGTCTTCAGACACGTCTCAAACACTATGAAAGAGTCAGCAGTGAAATAAGAGATGGGCAGCTCATTCCTAGCTAGAGCTACAGATAAAGAGAGTCTGAGAGTCTGGATTGATTCTGAGGGGCATCACCAGATGCTGCTCATCAGCAAATATGAGAGGGTATGAAGGAGCATACAACACAAGTGTCTCCAGATATATAGATTCTGACCTGCTGACACTCTGTAGGCAAGCATCAAGGATTTAAACCTATTAAGTGCTGCTACAGGAAGCCAATGTAGCAATTTGAAAAGAGGACTGATACAGTATGTGCCCACCTCAGATGGTTAAACACCAGACGTACTGCAGTTTGGTAACACATTTCAATACTCTTGTGAGCAGGGAGTTGAAACATCGTACAGTTTTCAAAATAATACAGTACCTCACAGAGATGGAAAAGACATAATGATGGCACAAAAAGCTACCATACGCTGGTGAGTGCAACCTTACCAGAGACATGGCATCTTTGCAAAGTGATCACTAAGAGTGTCGCCTCCACTTATTAGCTGCATTACCTAAGGTGGCATGGCTGGCACACATATTTAGGATTTTGGATGTTTAAAGCAGTGGTTTCTACCACTCAACTAAATGGCCTGCTGCTGATCGAGCTGCCTAGCTGTGACTGTATTTACTGTGTGGCTGTTTATCCTGCAAGTTGCATTTTGCGACTTGCGCACATGAAACAATAATGTGATTAAAAATGGTGACATGTCTATTGTATGCAGTGCAATTAGAAGTTGCTTGGTGAAAAATAATAGAAATTCAGCTGAAAAGGAACCTGTTGGGATTTAATATCTGCCGTAACAAGAGACCTGCCTGCAAACATAAAACAGTAAGCACCTTCTGCAAGTTCCCAAGTGACTGCCACTTCCAGTCAGTCTTGTTTCTTCACAGATCCCAATTACAATGCTCTGAAAGTAAGCTAAAGAAAAAGTCCAACTGATGACTGAGCAATGATACGGTAATTCGTAAGATCTAGCTGGCTTCACTAAGTGAATGGGTGCAGGTCTACGTCATAAATGCAGCAACAGGAAGAAGACATACATGTTTATAGGCTAGTGAAATTCTTATACAATAATCACCACTTGGACCACAAGGAGTGACAAGTGCTCAGGTTTTATTTGTACATCCCACTCAGAAGACTTAACCTTCCCTGAATATACAGATCTGACAGATACAATGTTATGTTAGCAAATCTGATATGTAAAGGACTTGGACCACTGCTCCGGGTGAAAAGCATTTGGGATAGTTTAGCTACAGCGCCTGGCTCACATTTCAATGTAATGAGCAACCACTCTGGGTTTTTGGTAGTGTTTTGAATGATTCACTTCTGTTTTGAAAGTCTGAATACTTGATAATTTGCATATTGTCCCTTTAATGTGGAAACCAAAGATTGTAACAGAAGACAACTTGACCAAACAAATGAGAATAACATAAACAAGTAAAATAAAGTGATTTGAAACCAATCCAAAAACAAGCTCCCACCCGCCAGAGAAAGAAATGCAAATAGTAAGCATCAATTAAAAATAGTGTTTTTTATACAATAAGACAGAATGTTAAAAAAAAAAAAAAGCAATGGGCTAGGTATGTTTACTTTAGAATTACATGAAATGGTCCTTGCCAAAGTTGTAAAATGTTTTGAACATATCCTCATAGATATTTTTTTTACAATTTAGTGTAATATAGAACATTGTTTCCCCAATAACTTATAGATGATGGATTAAAATTCTTCCAGTTGAGCAAAATGAGTCTCTGCGCAAGTACTGTGCTATAGGATATTACAAAGGATTCCCAGAACACATTTTTAAACCATCTGGCATTACTTTATATACTGCTGATAAGGTGTCATGAGTGATTTGAAATCCAAAGCTATTTATGAGATGTACAAAAGTTTTTGCCCAGAGTGGTTCAGTAGTAGGGCATTCTTAAAACAGGCCTAGTGATTGGATCTGGGTACATATGATGTATGAAACATTTTTGATGGAGTTATGATGCGTTTGACTCATATTGAACTAGAATTTCTTCTATAAATGGCTGAATCCATTCCTTTTATAAAATTGTAATTTTAATTTCCCCTTCTTATCATTCCCTAAGATCAATAAAGAAATAAATTCCTTAAATTTCTTTACATACTCTGGGGATTCTGCCTGGTTCTTCATCCATACCAACTAGCATCACCTCAGGGACAGTTATAGATGAAAAGTGCAGGACGTTGCATAGGCTGATTTTAACAAAGCTTCTAATTTGCATGCAAAATAAAAAGTATGCAGCTGGAAGATTAAATTTAGAGCTCAGAGATCCCTAAGTGTCACAATTCTGAGTGTCTGACATTGACTAAAATGGATTAGTACATGGGGAAACAAGTACACTAAGCAGACCTCAGGAGTAAACCAGAGAGTAACACAACCCTGGAAACCTGCTTACTCAGTGTACGAGGTCAGCAAGTCATCATCCTGATTGAACACACCGCCATTTCTTTTGCTGTCTCTCAGTTGCCATCCGTAGTGTTTCCTTCCTCCTTTCCAGTAAGACTTAACTCTGCCTCTGGCCCACTTCCAGCCTCCAATATGTGGTAGGGGAATGCATAATTTATAACAT
This sequence comes from Polypterus senegalus, assembly GCF_016835505.1. Lineage (NCBI taxonomy): Eukaryota > Metazoa > Chordata > Cladistia > Polypteriformes > Polypteridae > Polypterus > Polypterus senegalus. The sequence continues at coordinate 45,650,979 of NC_053171.1, read as the reverse complement.
CTGCAGTGCTTTAGATGTTCAGTTGTTTTATAAGAAACGTACGCCAGTTTTAGCAGACTCAAGAAGCTCCACATGTGTCATGGTTAACTAGAGATCCTTTCCTGGTCTCTCCTTTTCTATCAATTTATTTTGTTATTGGTTGCTTTTTATCATTTTTTGTTATTTTTATGTTAATATTTTTGTTTAGTTCTGTAGTTCTGGTTTAAAATTATTATTGACATAATAAAGTTTCTTTTTCTTCTAAAAAATACATTTTTTGGGACATTCGAAGTTTTTTTACACAAGGAATCTCCCTGTATGATAGTTTTTGCAGAATGTTGCCTTTGAATTTCTGTCAGTAATTTTTATAGTAATGTTTTTATTTTACCACTACATCATTTTTTTCACAGAGGCTGCTGACATTTTGTGGTTTCGTTGCTGTGGCACTATTCATAGTTGCTGGGGATCACTGACACGATGCTTTCAAAATCGGTGCTATTTGGCATCCAATGTTGTGGACACAACAAACAAACTTAATATTTGTGAATAAGGTTTGATTCAGAGGAATAGGCCCTGAGCATGTCTCTTTTGACTTTGGGTTTGGTCGATGTACTGATTAGTTATCAGGATTAAAAGACTTCTCTAGTCTTGACCTTAGGAATGAACTTACTAACGATTCATCTCCTGGTCTTCACTACTGTACTAGTTTAGGCTGCTCAGTTCCTTTTACTGGCTATACAATTGTGTGCTTGTTAAGCATGTAAATATAGGTTCTTATTGGCCTTGTTATTTTCCTTAAAGTCTGCTTAGAGGCTCCCTGACATCACAGCTGTGTCTACAGTTAACCTATATAATGCCCGATTGCCTCAAGCTTCATCCATACTACCACATTTTTGTTTTAAAAACACAGATATTAGATTCCATTTTCACCTTTTGTCCACAATAACCCAGGTCTTCTAAGTGAGAATTTGATTTTTTCCAACTAGGGTGGGATTTTTCCAACCAAGCAAGATAAGTCTGTGCTAGTAGTAAGGTAAGGGCAATAACAGTTTGTTTGTCCTTCTCCACTTTAAGCCCATCTGGAAGTACACCAAACACAGCCGTTAATGGGTTAGGAGTGATTATAACACCAAGGCTGTCTGATAGGCATTCAAAGATTTCTGTCCAAAATGATGTTAATTTGGTGCAGGCCCAAAACATATGGCCTAGTGAGGCTAGAACTCGATTGCAGTGTCCACACATTGAATCTTGCTCTGGATACATTTTGACAATTTAAACAAGATAAATATGCCCAATAAAAGAATTGAAGTTGAATGACTGAATGTTTTGTGCATATGGAGCTAAACTGTATTCTATGCATGGCTGCCTTTCACTCCATTTCTGAAATATTAAATGAAAGGTCTTTTCCCCACTTTATCCTGGGATCTTTGAAAGGAAAATAATTTAAAATGTTTTTATATATTGTAGAGATGTTATATCACTCTTCAAGACTGATCAATATTTCTTCTGGAATAGAAATAGGTAGGAGGTAAGGAAAATTAAGTAGGTTCAGTTTAGTAAAGTTTCTAATTTGAAAGTAGTGGAAAAATTGTGTTGATGAGAAGTTAAATTTGAAGCCTAATTGTTCGTAGGATGCAAAGACATAATTGAAGTACAAGTCTCTAAGTGTTTTTTAATATCGGACATTTTCGAAATATTAAATATTGTATATGTTTGAGAGGGTAGAAAAAGGTGGTTGACATGTAGAGGTGCAAGCATCTCTATCTTAAAGTGCTTCCTACTTTGCTTCCAGATTCTGAGTAAATTTGTATTTGGATTATTAGTGCATTGACGATAATGTGCATTTACTGGAGCACAGAGCAGGGAACCTAAGCAAGTAGTGCAAGATTTTAATTCTATTGCAGACTAGGCTTCTGCACATTCATTTATTTGTGTCGATGTCCAGGGGCCTCATGCATAACACAGTACAGTGCCCGAAATAAAAAAGAAGTTTTCAGATATCAAAGTCACAGTGAAAAGGCGTGTTGTAGCCCACCATCTGAGTGTCATATGAAAATGTCAACTTTAATCTAGAAATTTCCACTTAATCATGTAGTTTATTTTGTCATTAAAGTGGAACGTCATAAACTTCATCTTATAATCATTTAATTTACTAGTTTTTCAAATCCCATCCTAACTAAAGTAGCACATTAAATGCTTTGTTTTGTATTTGATCTTTGATGTGGTCTATGTGTGTGAATCCCTACGTGCTTCCGGGCTTTCTCTTCCTCCGACAGGACACAGAATCCATTACATTTGTAATATTACAGCTCTCTGAATAATTAAAATATTGAGATGTATACTTGATATTATTTTAATGATGATAGGTAGTAAAGCATGTTATTAAACATGGGAACACAGTGGTGTAGTAATTGTGTGTGACCTTTAATGAAATATTTTATTGCAGCAGTACTGTCTTTTTCAAAGGTACTAAACTCCAATTCCTGTCTTTACTTTTCTTTCTCCAAATACCCAATCGCCACACAATCAGCTCAGTAACAGACGTTAAGCCATCTGTAAGCTTAGAACGCTGATTCTTAAAAACTTTTAAGGAACATTGAAATATCTTCGTGGTACGTGTTTAATTATTCTGTCCTTCCAGTGTCACGCCAGCCCCAGCAAGCATACAGCGCGAAGCAGGAACAATCCGTGAACTAGCGCAGCGACACCGTGTCCTCACATGTTTAATTATTAACAACATAGATTATTTAAATGAAGTTAAAGTTTTATCTGTATAATATAATAAACATATTTTGATGCATTTCATCTTAAAAATTATATCGTCATTATATGTAAATACGTGCTTTATACGAGAGTGGCACAGGTTATGCAATATTATAACTGTATTGCACGTTAACAGTGAGGTGATTGTACTTATAAGTACAAACAGTTCTACAAGGAGCACTTGATGGACTGACTGAGTGCGTTTAGAGTTCTTGGGATGAAACTGTTTCTGAACCGCGAGGTCCGTACTGGAAAGGTTTGAAGTGTTTGCCGTGTGAGAGCAGTTCAAATAGGCAGCATGGCTGAGGCAGCGTGTGCTTGATGCTGTTTACTGATAATTCTTTTTCTGATCAGCTGATCCGGGTGGTGCAGTGAGAGTAATATGGAAAATGTTGATCCGCTGTGGCAAACTCTAACGGGAGCAGCTGAAAGAAGAAAAAGAAGGTGCAATGAGAGTAACAACGCTAAAGCAGCTATGGTATTTAAAATAGTTTGGCCAATCTGTGGACCATTATATTGTTACAGGTTAATTGCAATCAGATGCATTAAACTAATAAATAATATGCAGTTAATTTCAGTGTATTTATAAAGCCACATTAGGGATGTGGATCTAAAAAAGAAAGGGTAACCACACATGAAAGGTAGCACTGCTTTGATGCTGGGTACTGCCAGTCTGCAAAACCAACCCCAGAACTTGCGTATGCCAGGGTATGAGCTACCGTGTAAATGTGTGTGGCTTTACGCCAAGTTTACGCAACATTTTTGTGCATACGCACCATTTATACATGAGGCCCCAGGTCTTTATGGCCAGTGCATTTGCCGCCCAGTAATAAAATTGAAAATTAGGTACTGCCATGTCCCCTTCAGCTTTAGTTCATTATACATTCGCCCTTTGCTTTGGATGCACATATATTTCAAATTACAAATCAATGAGGTTACGATTGAATCTAATTTCTTAAAAAAAGATTTGCTAATGTATATGGGAAGGCTTTGTAATAGAAAAAGAAGTTTAGGAAGGATGTTCATCTTGACAGTGTGCTAATGTGGGATGAAGGGTAAACCATCTATTCATGTCTAGTTTATTTTTTTACATGCAGACAGCAACATTTTTCACAACAATTTGATGGATGAACTTTTCTTTGTTTCAAAGACAGACACATTAGGCAGGTCTATGCTACTGACAAGTTCTGTCATCTAGTCTGACATACCCAGTTAGTCGCTCCAACTAGTCTATGACTTACCCTGACAAAATTAAACATGTTTGTTTATTGCAGGGGTTGGCTATATGTGCATGGCAGATGACTACCAGTGAATGCTTAGCTGGAAGTACAATACATTTAATGCATCAACAAGGAGTAAGGAAGGCAGGCATTAACCATACCAGTTAACTGGTGAAACAAAACCAACTCTGGCAGGCAGCACACTATCAGATGTCACAAAAATGGGTGAGCTTGACTGTGCTGAAAAATCGGCTAATTTGATATGCCCAATAATTTTCAATTAGTTTAAACTAAAATAATCTGGTAATGGGATCAGCAATAGCAGTCTGACATACCCAATGACTAAAAGTTGTGTAATGTGGCATTGGCTTTAGTGATGTCCCTTTCTCACTACCTATTCTGAATTCTCATGTTTTGTTAAGCCTCTGTTGCTTTTTACCATTTTTCCATGCTGACTTTGCCAGCAAAAATGATGACTTTTGCTCTGGTCCTTTTGTAGATAAGAAAATATCCATCACATAATGCCTCTTCTATAAAGACCATAATGTCAAGGTGGTTTACAAGTACACATCCATGGGGTATATATCCATCCATTCATTTTCCAACCTGCTGAATCCGAACACAGGGTCACAGGGGTCTGCTGGAGCCAATCCCAGCCAACAAAGGGCACAAGGCAGGAATCCAATCCTGGGCAGGGTGCCAACCCACCGCAGGACACACACAAACACACCCAGACACCAAGCACACATTTTGTACTTTAAAGCTCATCATCTTTATGCACTGCATCCAATGCAGTAATCTTTCTTAAATAAATAGTAAAGCAATTTCATAATTAATATACAAAATATAACAAAAAGCAAACAAGTTTCAAATGAGTGACAATTCCACAACAGTATATTGAAATGATAGATGAAACCACACATAAACACATAAAAAAATACATCATAGACTATACATCAGTCAATGTGTTAAAGGAAAATAAAAAAATAAGCCCTTCACCAGGACTTGCATCAAGCTTCTATGCACATAAATGAACTGAAAAGAGAGACACTATCATCATTAAGGGTGGAACACATCAGTGCAATGAGATCTAACATGATCTATGAAAAACCCAACACACATGCAGCAGGCTGCATGATCTCCTACACTTTCCATTCAAATTCATGCAGAATATTTGGTCAACGTACCCGCTTTCTCAGGTTACAGGTGAGGATAAGGTTACGGGAGAAGGAGTTGGCAAAGGCAGTATAGAACTCCAAGACTTTCAGCAGCGCCTCCCGTTTGATGACGTGCAGATCACAATAAGTCAGCGCTCTCACGTTGGCACAGGCATGAGCCAAAGTTGTTTCCTTCCAGAAAACATCGCCAAATACATCTCCTTTTCCTGTAAGCAATAAACGAGAAAAGCAATGTTACAGGGAAGACTGATTTCCTCAATCGCAGGAGGACACTGTTTCCAGCAGGATAACTAACCAAATGGTAAATGCAAATACACAGAGGAGGCAAGAGGGAAGAGATGAATTGTCAGATGAGAAACTTCTACAGACCTTGAGAGCTGAAATGTGTTTAGCTTTATTTCCCAAAGTTACTTACAAATTCAGTTATACCACGTTTGTTTCCATAATTGTAAAAGTGGTGGAAAGGCAGGAGAAGTTCCCTACAAAATGCCACATAGATGAGTCCTGAACCTGCAAGGATGTGGTTTGCAGTCAAACACATTAGCTTCTATGCCCCAGCAGGAGGAGAAGAGAGTGCACTTTTAGGCCAGAGCATGCTGCCTATCAGATTAGGCAGTTTTACTTCATGTATGCAGTAAGTGAAAGCAGTAGTAGTGTATAGAAGATTAACCTGTTCCAAAAGTAACATTTTAACCCTTATCCGGCCAATGTGGGTCCAGCAGACCCATTCGTGCATTTGGCCAGAGGTCCTAGCAAAACCCATACCCAAAAAATGAAGAAAATATTAGAATTCGTCAGCTAACAAAATATACCACATAATACTAGCAAAAAAAAAAATTCTGTGACGTTATTAACAATGTAATTTTTTTTTTATTGTACTGACATAGACAGCCAACAAGGGTCAATTGGATCCAAAGCAGCATTTCCACATTTATGCATAGATGACATCATATTTTTAGTCATTGATAATTAGCAACAGTTGACAGGTGAGCAAACAGTCTGCTATGAATCCAACAATCTGTTTAGTAATCTGTTTGGTGGTGATGGCGTCCTTTTCGAGGACGTTGCCCGTTCAGACAGTATCTCCCAGCTAAACCAGATAGATTTGGGATGAAGATATGGTGGGCATGTGACTCGGGAACATTCTACCCACTCAATGCCATACCATACATAGGCAAGGAAACAGTCAGAGCCACAGGTCTGGGGAGACAAGCAGTTGAGAAACTTGTTGAACCTTACAAAGGGAGCAATCGAAATGTAAAATGTGACAATTACTTCACCGATCACGAGTTAGCTTTGTCACTGTTGTCTAAAGGGCTGACAATTGTTGGCACAGTAAGAAAAAACAAAGCATTCACACCACCGGAATTTCATGCACGTGCAGACAGGCCAACCCAGTCATCTGTATTTGGTTTCACCAAAACAACAACACTAGTATCATATGTGCCGAAACCATGTAAGGCTGTTATACTACTTTCCACTATGCACCATGACAGATCAGTCGATGAAACCAAAGCTAACAAGCCAGAAATTAACACATACTACAACTCGACAAAGGGGGCAATGGACACACTTGATCAGGAAGTTCACCAGTACATGTGCAAAAGGCACACAAACCGATGGTCCTATGCATTCTTTATGAACTACCTTGATGTATGTGGCATTGCAGCTTTCATCATATTGCCTTCAACTTATCCAGACTGGAACAAACAATGTCACCCCAGATGCCGAATGTTCCTAACTGATATCAGTGAAGCATTGGTTCATACTCATATCACACGCAGATCAACAATTGGCTTGCACAGATCAACTCTTAGTGTTATTGCTGTTTATTCATCACCACATGAACCAGATGATCAGCCTGCACCAAAGCGTCAGAAGAAGAGTCGCTGCTACCTCTGTGTCAAGGACCGGAAGTAGCGTCAGTGTTGTGATGAGTGTGGCAAGCACGTTTGCAATGAGCACAGTGTTTCACATCAGTTGTGCAATAAATGCAATAAGCAATAATGGTAACTGTTATCAATGACATTGCCATTTATATTTTCTCACAAAACTTGTTGAACTGATGGCTTGTCAAAGTCAGAAAACAATAACTGGTATTGTTAAAATCTGATCCATGATGAGTTAGGAAATTAGCTCATTGCTTAATGTTTTTTTGCAAAACAAATTATGTGAATTTATTACTGACGATATATAAATGTCAATATTTTTGTGTGAATTGGTTTATTTTGGGCACACTTAACTAAATGATTGTAAGTGTTAATAAAAAAAATCCATTTCTATGACATATGATACTGTTTAATGCCTGCGACATGGTCAGAAATCATGGTTTAACCATGTTCGGTCCGTCGGACCCACCTTTGCCGTCTACGTTAGGAAAATACTGTACCTTGGTTGGATAAGGGTGCAATGCTATGCATATGAATGTGATGCTTTTCATTTTGGCATGACTTTATCATGTCACAATTAAAAACACATCAACCAAATGATCACTATGCCATGTAAATTTGTGTCAGTTCAAAATGAATTACAAAAGCATATTGCATTTGAAGTCATGTCCACAGATTGTGTACGATAACTAAAAGCAAATCAAAAGTACTGCATTTAGCAGCTACTTCCAGTGCACTGCATTTTGATTCAAGACCAATCATTTCATAATTGAAATTGTTTCAATTATGACAAGACATAACCTGCATGACATGTATATGCATTGCACTCCCATGTAGTTAACACAGTGGATAGCATTTAATTTTCACATGAAAAACCTTAAATAATGGCTATAACCATTGGTTCACAGACTTCTATCCATAAAATTGTGTTATGATTTATGGACAGATCACAAAGTGCACTTTAGCCATACATGTCAAAGTCTGTGATGAAAAAACACAATTATTTTATGTAGTGCCTTTTAACAGGGCACACCATACCATAGTGAACTAAAGTGATTCGCTCCGGGTTGCACAGCAAGTCAGTGGTAGGAGATTACAGTCCACTGCTTAACCGCTAGGTCGCACTTACTATCAGGGTGCTAACAGCTGGTGAAGAAGTTAGATGTTAGTCATAGGCAGATGACATAAATATTATACTCAGTGGTTTGGAGGATTTCAAAAATAATGGACACTTAAATCCATAATCATAACTGTAACCACTGATTTGCAGAATACAAAGAAATAGACTTATGTTGAAAACTTGTTAAACATATCATGTAATTATAGTCATTCATTTGCTAACTGAAAGCTGGACTTAAGAGGTATGTCCCAGACTGATAAGGATAAGGAATATTTAATGATCAAAGGTGCATTATTCAAATGCACTGAAACGTTAGGAACATTGTAATTTATATCTTAAGATCAATCGTTAAGTTTCCCAACTCACTTGTGAATCTCTAAGTACACCTTAAACTGAACGTGGCAAAAAACACATAATACATTAAATTCAGGTCATGACAGCTCTTGAGTCCAGCAGGATGGCACAATGGTAGCACTGCTGCCAGAAACCTAGGAGACCAGAGTTCACTGGGTTGTCCATGTGGGATTCCTCTGGGTGTTACAGGTTCCCCTCAAAATCTATGACAAGCAAGTTAGGTGAATTGACATTGCTAAACTGGCCCCCAATGTGTGTGTGTGTGTGTGTATGTGTTTACTCTGGGATGGGTTGGTGCCCGGCCCAGGTTCCTGGCCCAGGTTCCTGATGGTTCCAACTTCTCTTTAACCCTGCCCTGAATGAGCAGCTTCAGAAAATAGACTGTTCTCATAACATTTGGAATGCTAAGATTTTCATTTAAGAATACATTTTTTATGCATTTGCAGGATTATATTTCACAAAAAAAAGTTCATTCAAATAATTTAAACTTTTATAATTGCACATTCATAAGTTGATTATATAACTGTGTCCTGTGAAATATTCATTGTTCTAAAGTCACAGCCAGCTTTACTTTCAGGGGGGACGTTCTCTGTGTTACAATTGGTTATGGAGAGAATCAAAAAGAAACAAAAGGGAAGGACAGGAAAATGGCTTTGGCACTATTGAAACAACATAGTACAGCTGCAATAAACAAAACCCACCCAGAAGAATAACTGCTGAATTCTGTCCAACCATTGCCTCACAAACCCTATACTTAGACATTATTTAAATTAATTCAATTGGTCGAAATTTATAACCCTTCATACTTCCAGCCTCCAGCCTAGTTAAATCTGCTGTGTATTTAACGAATAGGTGACTTTGCAGTCAGTAAGGACTTTTTATAAATATTTGTGCTAAAGTGGCCAGGGAGTACCCATAATGCCTTTGCCTGAGCCAACTCGACAGTGTGTGGCAGAGGGCAAGAAGTGGTGTGCAGCTACTGGGTGATAGTCGATATCCGTACATATCTGTTGAGCTCTCCAATGGCAGACTAAGAACAATACAACAAAGTACAGTATACAGCCAAAGCAAGCAGCAATGAACCAGCAGCCTGATGGACCCACAAGGTACAGGTAGATGGGCACAGCTGCTGTATATGAGAATGTATATCCACCATCCAATTACAATAGTCAGATAGCCTCTGGTGTGACCACAGATATGCTGTGCTGAGATTATTTTGGGTGCCACTTGCTGCACAAAGTAGAAGAGGAAGGAGAGACGGAGGTTAGAAATGTCAAAATTTCTGATCTTAGTGCAGGGGGTACATACCAGGTTGGTGTGGAAGCTTATCACTTTCATTTTTTACATGGACATTTTGTTTTGTTTGTCAGTCTCTAAGTAAGACACTTTGTTTGAAATTCAACATACTGTATATGAGTCATTCCATGTTTTTTTAGAAATAAGCATAGTTCATATTATTTGAGGGAGTGTGGAAATATTTTATATACTTTTTTTTTTTTTATATACTTGCTCATCTTAATTTAAAGATTGTGGGATAATGACAGACTATCTAAATTAAATACATACACAAACAATTTACAAATTGCTACCAGTCTGCCCAGGTGGTGTCTGTGTGCTCAATACTTATTCTCTTCACGGTCTCGTCCCGCTTTTGTGTTTTGTTGCTGTTGGAAAGGCTGCTGTGTACCTTAGTAAACAACAGCTCTCTGCTGCCATCCAAAAGAAGAACAATCTCCTCTTTAGGAAAGTGTGGCTTTGTTTTGCGGTGGGTGTCTTTCATTTCCTTTGCATTCAACTTGGAAACAATAGGTGTCTGGTTTTGTGCTTATTTATATGTTTCATCTTAATTGTTCTTTACATTATGATGTCACATTTACTTCATATTACTTTCCACAACTTAATTTTAGCCCACTTTAGTGCAAAAATATCATTGGCATATAATGAAAGTATTGTCAATCGATTGCTTTTTTTGCTTTTGTGTGGGCGGCCATGTGCATGTAAAGTTGCTCATTAATTAGTCAGTAAAATTATTTTTTTTTGGGGAAATGCACCTCATATTCTGGATGTGAAGTCTAATATGAAGTGCTTAAATAAAATGTGTTCATGCCTTAAAATCTTTCTTTGTATTATGGTTAAGAGTTGCCGGTGATGGGGAACACACTTTATGGGCCTTGTGGTCTGCTCCGGGTCTCGATGTTAAAGAGTGGTGCTCTTTGAGCCCTTGCACTTGTGATTTCCAACCTGATCCTTACTGATCAATCAATCAATCAATCAACATTTATTTATATAGCACATATTCATACAAAAAAATGTAGCTCAAAGTGCTTTACAAAATGAATAGAAAAATAGAAGACACAATAAAAAATAAACATAAGTCAACATTAATTAACATAGAATAAGAGTAAGGTCCGATGGCCAGGGTGGACAGAAAAAACAAAAAAAAAACTCCAAAGGCTGGAGAAAAAAATAAAATCTGTAGGGGTTCCAGACCAAGAGACTGCCCAGTCCCCTCTGGGCAATCTACCTAACATAAGTCAAACAGTCCTCTTTGTATTTAGGGTTTTCATGGAAGGACCTGATGATGATGGTCACGTAGATTTCTGGCTTTCAGTCCATCAATGTTGGTGCATCATGATGCTTTGAGTAGGTGGTGGTGGCGCAGGCCGCCACCACAAAGAAACCGGATGACTCAAAGAGCCCTCAAACTTGGTCCTGGGGTCAACTGCGGCCATGTTATTTTTCTTCCTATCCTCATCAAACAAGTGGCTTTTATTTCCAAGTTTTTCTTTATCATGACAAATCTGAAATTTCCAAATGAGACAAATGAGTTTTCTTGGAATTCCTTTTTAAAAGTCTTCATGTTAATTTAATAACAAATATGTGGATGCAGCAGCTCCTCTTTTATATTCATCATCCTTTGTAGCCGTGTCTAACATGTTCCATTCTTCATTCATTTTGAATTACTAAAATATTAATATTTTGATTGCTTAATGATATTAAGTATTCATATTTATTTATTAACAAAAGGCTGCTGTGCTTTTTTGTCTGTAGAATAAGAGCAATCAAGTCCATTTGGTTAAACAAATGAAAGCAAGATTTTCTTTTCATTCAGTCTTCATATTTGTAAGCAAAACTCATAGGTACTAGTGCCAGTCTCACCAGAAAACATTGGACTGGATATGCAAGGCTGTCATGGGTGCCAAAGGTGCATCTACTAAATGCTGACTTTAAGGGGTGAATACTTCTGTAATCAATCATTTTATGTTTTATGTTTGCAATTAATTTAGGCCTCTTTGGCATTAAAGAGCTTTCCTCTGCTGATCAGTGTCAAAAAAGCAATTTAAACCCACTGTGGTTCAATGTTGCATAATAAAGAAATGTTCAAATTTCCAAGGTGTGAATCCTTTTCATAGGGACTGTAAAGCTGTCTCACTTATGAGGTGCACTGATAGGGGGAATGGGGGTACCTGGGTGCACAAGATATTAACAGACCATAAACAGAGTTAATGTTGAATTCATGGGATACACAAAATGACCATGGCCTGATTTCCATTGTCGGGGTGCATAACATTTAAATCACAATACTACTTAATTCACGACAAACACTACATTGGTAAAATGTGCATTGTAGGGAGATGGACTGGAGTGTTACTCAGACAGTTAGACCCCGTGGGCATCCATGAGAGTTATTAACTTGATGTCAGTGTTGTAGAGAAATTACACATCATTCTTCTTTTTTTCTATTATTAAACAAGCAGACATAGCAATATCATGGCTGTCAGAGTGTAGATATTTATATGACTTTAAACAGCATCCTTTTATTTTTGACAGTTCAATCTACCATTATTTTTGTACAGCATGCGCATCCAATAAAAGCTAAATTTGTGGCTCTTTGTTAAAAAATGTTTCATCAATTGAATTTAAATTTATTGCAAGACAACATTGTCACTAGGAATCTGTCTTGGTCTTACAGGCATACATATAACAATAGTAAAATGTGACAGTACAACATAGAGCTTCATCACATTATACAGTACAAGAGTAATTTACAGGTTTATTGGGTCATTACTGTCATGGCTCTAGAGTGCAGTGAAATTCTTACTTGCATGTGATAATCAACATGTAACATGTCATCACTCTATAAAGGCTACTGACTTTCAGGATTAAAGGATGGAACAGGAGATGAAGCATAAACCTTAAATGAAGGCAAAAACCAGGAGAACCAGAACTATTGCTTAAGCCAAAATGCTAAACCTAAGTCATAGTCAAAAGGAGAATTGCATAAATTCAATAATCAATAAGCACATCTAAATTGTGCATAGATTTTATTTTTTTTTAATCAACTATAATCTTGGATGCACTCAGGGTGGCTTAGAAAGTGTCAGGCTAGTGAAGCAAACCCTCAAAAACTGAGCAGTTCAATGGGCAACTAGACCATAAAATGGTGGCACCCAGAGACAAAGAAAATAGTGTCGCAATAAAACGAAAATATACAAATTATAATATGTGCATAATTCCAGACAGGTAGTAGGACAAAAATAATTTTACAGAAATAATCACTGATACTCCAAGCCTCTAAAATTAATAAGGAACATTCAGGATAAAATATTTCCTAATCGTAAAAATATGGTTTAATTTTGTCTGCATCACAATTCAAAGCAAGTGCAAAAATATATATATTTATCTAAAGTAGAAAAAGATTAGAAGTAAGGTACTTAAATAAAGCAGTTCAAAAGTGAACAAATTTCAAGTCCACAAACAAGAATATCAACATCCATGAACAAAAGCAAAGTATAAACACGATGGAATTGAGAAATAAGAACTGATAAAACAATAAACATAAGGAATCCAAGGATTGGAGCTGAACAGCTCTACCACAGCACAGTTCAAAAATCGGTGCAGATCTCAAAAATACCACAAAAACCCAAATCTCGGTAAAGGATGGGCCCACTGGATAGGCCTCACCTTAGGCAGCTAACCTCTGGTCCCAAAAAAACTGCAAAGTTCCTATCTTATTTGATTATTTATTATAAAAGATTGAACAAAAAGGCAAGGCAGATAAAAGGGAAAAAACAGATCTTGTATAAAAAGCAAAATGTTAAAAAAAAACCAAATCTAATAAATCATAAAATTGAAACATAAACATGACCAGGCAGATTATTACAAAGCACAATAATAGGCACAGAGTATAACAATTTGAAGGAAACAATAAACAAAACAATATGCAATTCACAAAATAACATGAAGAAAGCATATTTTGCAGCATTACATTTGCAAGATTACTATTATGATTCTTGAGCGTTCCCAAGCAGGTAAGTTTCAAAAACGTCCAAAAATGTCCTCTAGAGGAAGATATTACCATCAACCCTGGCTAGTAATAAGGGCAAATATTTGAATCATTACCAAATAAAAACATTTTCTTTTTACAAGAATACTCTGAACAAAAAACAAACTCTGTTAGTCACAAAAGGCAAAAAGGAGTAGCCTGGAACACAAGGCAATCCACCCGAACAAAGTTCCAATATGGAATCCAGAAACAGTGCCGAAAACGGAGCTTGAAGTCAAAAGTCCAGTATCATAAAAATCACAGTAGAAACAAGATAGACACACCAACTCCCAAGAGCATTCAAATGAACCGCAAGGGACAGTGGGTTAACCCTGCCTTTACAGGGCTTAGAGCAGTGCTATAACTACCCACAAAACACAAGGATAATAATCGAGACATGTATAAATAGACAAAATGAAATCCCAAGAATAATGCAAATAAGCAGAAATAAAAGTAATACAGACAAAAGAATCGATAATGAACAAAGAAGGCATAAAACACAAGTATTTGAACCCTGACAGAACACTCAACAGCCTCAAGGATGAAATTAACGGGTGTCACTGTCAGAAAAATGTTAGATTTGACAGATTTAGCGAGTCTTCAGTCTCTTGCCTTAGTTTCTCTTGTGCAGCCTATTTCCACTCACTCAAACCTAGGTGCAGAGGTGCTTGTGTGCTTGCTAAGCTCCTTTTCCAGGGCTAAATGCTGGCATGGACTTTTCTTTCAGTGTTATCTTCTCCTTCTTCCCATTCAGTTCAATTTCAGCTGGCTGAGAGAGTACAGATCGATACACATTTTTTCTTTAGGTGTAGGTCAGCCATAGCTAAACATGTTGGCCTAAAAGCTGCTTGCAAGCCTCACAGTTGGCCAAACTCAGAAATTCAGGTTGACGTGATCAAAGAGATTCACAGCAGGGTACTGAGGCTACTGTTTATTGTTTTCTTATTTATAAGCTTTAGAATGGTTTTCCAATGGACTTCTGCCAGGCACTTCCTGCTGGCTTAGAATTGCACAAGTCCTGTGACCTGAGTAGTGTTCTACGTACCTGGATTGATGCTTTTCAGTGGAACTCTGTACATCCACATGTGAAAAACTGTGCATGTCTCTAAGGAGTGGCTCAATACACCCATCTGAAACTGAATCTCAGGATCAGAGCCGATGATACAATAGATAACTTGTGCTAATAATTTCATTGCTTTGTTATTGCAACTTCAAATGGTACTGCCCACAAAGTCTAAATCTGGCATTACTTAAAGGGCTTCGTAAATGTTCATAATTTGTGGGGAATGGTAGTTGAAAGCTTTTTTAAAGTAACAAAGAACCACATGCTTACTTCTCAGTGTGTGCCTCTGATCCACTTGTGATTGCCAGGTACCTCTAACTTTGTCTCAGTTCTCTTTACCTCTTTGTTCAGACAGCTATGCTGTGCGCCTACGAGCTTAGAAGCCACCATATCCAAACCATAGTCCAGAGATGTAGGATTTCTTCCTTTTTTTCACATCTTTACTTTGCAGGCCATTCATATCATGACAGCTTGTAAGTTAAACCTATTTCCATTGCACGTTGTAAGCCATTACAATCTTTAATCTGATTACAAAATACTTGGCTCATGAAAATTTTATTTTTACTTCTTTAAAGAATTTTTCTCTCCGCCTCCTTAACCAAAAACACAAGTGCTTTGTTAATCCTCTGCCCACCTAGGGGATATTTATAGCCAATTTTAAAATATATTGAAATAGATAAGACCAGGAACTTTCACTATTTGGAGGGGGGGAAACTTTACTTGGAGAACCATGAGATGGCATCTACAATTAATTATTCCAGCTACCATTACAATAAGAAGAGTCCTCTGTCAACTCTGGTCCAAGGTGTACTTAGGCAAGTAGATCTGCCAGGACAAGCCATAAAAATGTAAAGTTGAAACAGTAATCTAATACATAAATGACGTGGAATAGAATGTTTCTCAGTAAAGACAGACCAAACTGAAAATTTACTTGCACTTTTTAACGGACAGATAGACACTGTGAACACAGTGGCTATTTTCCACAGTGTATACTTTGTGAACACACCTAAAATGGTTATAGAATAAGGAAAAACCGATGGAATCAGCAGTGTACAGATATACATTGTCCTGTACTGCAAAAAAGAACTTTTAACTTTAATTGTATACCTACAGTTTAGTTGACATTGGCATACATCTCTTGTGAACCACGTCATCCATTCCTATGTTTACCATTGAATCACAGACTCCTTATTCCACACATTAACATAATGACTAAAGTCGTTCTCTTTGTGCTTTCTAACTTTTCTTTGTTTCACTCTCTTGTGTCACCTTTTGTACCCTCTGCCTTGTTTTTCCTGAGCCCTAATCATTTTAACTTTATTTGGATGCTAGCATTCTTTATGTTTTTGCCTGATTCTTTTGCACCAATCATTTACTGACTTCATAGTAGAAATCACGTCAAAATTCACATCTAAAACAATGTTGCTCCTCTCTAGTTCTAGCCATTTAATTCTCTATAAGGCCATGGAGGGCCTGGCAGAGGATTCCACACTAGGGGGACAGTCAGCAGTGTGTTGGGATTGTTCTGCTTTTTCCAAAAAAAGATCAGTTACAACAGTGAATCGAATAGCAGGTTTTTTTTTTAACTAAACTGAAGAGTGAAAAAGAGGCAAATTTCAAAATGCCAAAGGAAAAGGATTGGCAAACAAACAATGGAGAAATGTAAGCTCAAAATCACTAAACCATTAAACTGGCAAAACTTGATTTTTCCAGCCTGATTTCACTACCCATATTTTAGACAACATTCCTTTCTTTTGCCTCTACATCACAGCTATTCACAAATGCCTTTTATTATATCTTTTCAATTGGATCATTTCTGGGTCATTATCCTATTTTTCTAGAACTTAAAATATTACATTCCAATGTAACAGCTTGCCATTTGTGATTAAACTTGTATTGCCAATTAAAGGATCTGAGCAGTACAAAAATGAAAGCAAGGACTAATGGATGAATCGTTAAACTATATACATCACAGGGTTCAAAACTGAGAAGAACAGAAAATCTGTCAAAACCAAAATGTTAACCCAATCATATAGTAAAGAATAGAACTGCCAAAAATCTTTAGCCATAAATCATACCAAAACATACACAAAGTTTTGTCTTAGACGTTATAAAACATGCAACAAAGTGTTGCATCGGTGGAGTCACTCTCATGCCATCTTATGGAGGCAGCTAACTGAAAATGAATAGTGACCAGAAGATAGACATAGTCAAAAGGTAATCAAAGTTCTAAATCAAAACATCTGTCCAATCTCTTCTCTAAACTCAAAACGCTATTCAGAATTTTTAGTTAAAAAATCAAAGCAGAAAGATTGAAACCATTATTTAAGTAAAACACACACAAAAATAGATTTGTTTTTGTTATTATTTGCACAATCAAATAGTTTGCAACATATGTGACAGTGTAAAAGGTCAGCACAGTGCAGTCCCAGTCATCCCTGGTTAGAAAAACCGTGGTACGCACAAAGAAATATAGCAACGGCAGAAATAACTATAATGGTAGTACGGTAAAACGTTAACTTTATTTAAAGTTTAAAATGCATTTTTTTATTTAATTAAATGTTAACTATTTTGAATGTTCTTAAATACACTTCAGATAAATGTATAAATAAAAAGAAATTACTTCCTCATGAATCAGAGCCTGTGCAGGAGGAAGTCAGAGTCAAAGGACACAGGAAAGGAGTCTGAAAGGAAATAAACAATAATCCTAAATCATAACAGTCAAAACAGCAGCACTCCCTCAGGTGAACACACCCACAGCAAAAGTGCATCGCATCACGGCATCTATCACATAAAATGGCAGCACCCATGACAAAATAAAATTGAGGTGTGGTAAAATAAAAATGATAAAAATATCATCATACACCTAAACACCATAAAGAGCAATAATAACTATAGAGAAAGATTCTCTGAGATTACAATACTAAATATGTTAACAGAAAACATTACTCCAAACAAAAAAAAATTCATTATGCCTTAATCTTAACAAAACACATTAATACCAGTTGTCGAAGACTTTATTAAATTCATTTCTACAGAAATTGATGTTTTCATGGAAACTAATGTATTCCCTTAGCTTTCTATGAGAACACTCTGGAAAGCACTCAATACATATCTGAGGAGCATATAATTATGTGTATTTGTCAAAAATTATTTTCAGACTAGAATGACATCAGAACTAATAGCTGAGATTTCTGATATTGATGGTACTCTGTAAAAAAAGGTGGTTATTCCAAATAGAATAAAATTTTTTGGCCAAAAGGAAACTCAGTACCTAATTTCCTAAAGTCATGTTATTCTAATTTTGAGCATGGAGAAAAAGCAAATAAGATTTAAGTCAACAAACTCCTCCTTGAACCGTCACCTTATCGTGGTGGAGGGGTTTGCGTGTCCCAATGATCCTAGGAGCTATGTTGTCCGGGGCTTTATGCCCCTGGTAGGGCCACCCAAGGCAAACTGGTCCTAGGTGAGGGATGAGACAAAGAGCGGTTCAACAAACCTCCAATGATGAGCGAAAACTTTGGACGACGTTTTCCCTTGCCCGACGCTGGTCACGGGCCCCCTCTGGAGCCAGGCCTGGAGGTGGGGCTCGATGGCGAGCGCCTGGTGGCCGGGCCTGCACCCATGGGGCTCGCCGGGCACAGCCCAAGAGGTAACGTGGGTCCTCCTCCCCATGGGCTCACCACCTATGGGAGGGGCCAAGGAGGTTGGGTGCAGTGTGAGTTGGGTGGTGGCCGAAGGCAGGGACCTTGGCGGTCTGATCCTCGGCTACAGAAACTGGCTCTTGGGACGTGGAATGTCACCTCTGAAGGGGAAGGAGCCTGAGCTAGTGCGCGAGGTCGAGAGGCTCCGGCTAGATATAGTCGGACTCACCTCGACGCACAGCTTGGACTCTGGAACCAATCTTCTTGAGAGGGGCTGGACTCTCTACCACTCTGGAGTTGCCCCCGGTGAGAGGCGCCGAGCAGGTGTGGGCATACTTATTGCCCCCACTGGAGCCTGTGCATTGGGGTTTACCCCGTGGACGAGAGGGTGGCCTCCCTCCGCCCGGGTGGGGAAGGGTCCTGACTGTTGTTTGTGCGTATGCCCGAACAGCAGTTTGGAGTATCCACCCTTTTGGAGTCTCTGGAGGGTTGCTAGAGGGCATACCTTCTGGGATTCCCTCGCTTTGCTGGGAGACTTCAATGCTCACGTGGGCAATGACAGTGAGACCTGGAAGGGCGTGATTGGGAGGAATGGCCCCGATCTGAACCCGAGCGGTGTTTTGTTATTGGACTTCTGTGCTCGTCATGGATTGTCCATAACGAACACCATGTTCAAGCATAAGGGTGTTCATATGTGCACTTGGCACCAGGACACCCTAGGCCTCAGGTCGATGATCGACTTTGTGGTCGTGTGTGGACTTGCGCCATATGTCTTGGACACTCGGGTGAAGAGAGGGGCGGGGCTGTCAACTGATCACCACCTGGTGGTGAGTTGGCTTCGATGGTGGGGAAGATGCCGGTCAGACCTGGTAGGCCCAAACGTGTTGTGAGGGTCTGCTGGGAACGGCTGGCAGAGTCCCCTGTCAGAAGTAGCTTCAACTCCCACCTCCGCAGAACTTCAACCACGCCCCGAGGGAGGTGGGGACATTGAGTCCGAATGGGCCATGTTCCGTGCCTCTATTGTTGAGGCGGCTGACCGGAGCTGTGGCCGCAAGGTGGTCGGTGCCTGTCGTGGCGGCAATCCCGAACCCTGGTGGACACCGCGGTGAGGGATGCCGTCAAGCTGAAGAAGGAGTCCTATAGGACTTTTTGTCCTGTGGGTCTCTGGAGGCAGCTGATAGGTACCGCAGGCCAAGCGGAACGCGGCTTCGTTGTTGCTGAGGCAAAACTCGGGCATGGGAGGAGTTTGAGAGGCCATGGAGAACGACTTTGGACGGCTTCGAGGAGATTCTGGTCCACCGTCCGGCGCCTCAGGAGGGGGAAGCAGTGCAGTGTCAACACCGTATATGGTGGGGATGGTGCGCTGCTGACCTCGACTCGGACGCTATGGGTCGGTGGGAGGAGTACTTCAAGACCTCCTCAATCCCACTAACATGCCTTCCATGAGGAAGCAGAGCCTGGGGACTCTGAGGTGGGCTCTCCCAACTCTGGGACTGAAGTCACCGAAGTGGTCAAAAAACTCCTTGGTGGCAGGGCCCCGGGTGGATGAGATCGCCCGAGTTCCTTAAGGCTCTGGATGTTGTAGGACTGTCTTGGTTGACACGCCTCTGCAACATCGCATGGACATCGGGACAGTGCCTCTGGATTGGCAGACCGGGTGGTGGTCCCCTCTTTAAAAGGGGACCGGAGGGTGTGTTCCAACTATAGAGGGATCACACTCCTCAGCCTCCCTGGAAAAGTCTATTCGGGGGTTCTGGAGAGGAGGGTCCGTCGAACCTCGGATTCAGGAGGAACAGTGTGGTTTTCGTCCTGGTCGCGGAACAGTGGACCAGCTCTTCACCCTTAGCAGAGTCCTGGAGGGTGCATGGGAGTTTGCCCGACCGGTCTACATGTGTTTTGTGGACTTGGAAAAGGCATTCGACCGTGTCCCTCGGGAATCCTGTGGGGGTGCTCGGGAGTATGGGGTACCGGACCCCTGATAAGAGCTGTTGGTCTCTGTACAACCGTGTCAGAGCTTGGTCCGCATTGCCGCAGTAAGTCGAGCCCGCTTCCAGTGAGAGTTGGACTCGCCAGGGCTGCCCTTTGTCACCGATTCTGTTCATAACTTTTATGGACAGAATTTCTACGCGCAGCCAGGGTGTTGAAGGGGTCCGGTTTGGTGGACTCAGGATTGGGTCACTGCTTTTGCAGATGATGTTGTCCTGTTTGCTTCATCAGGCCGTGATCTTCAGCTCTCTGGATCGGTTCGCAGCTGAGTGTGAAGCGGCTGGGATGAGAATCAGCACCTCCAAATCCGAGAGCATGGTCCTCAGCCGGAAAAGGGTGGAGTGCCCTCTCAGGGTTGGAGGAGAGATCCTGCCCCAAGTGGAGGAGTTCAAGTATCTCGGGGTCTTGTTCACGAGTGAGGGAAGAATGGAGCGCGAGATCGACAGGCGGATCGGTGCGGCATCCGCAGTGATGCGGGCTCTGCATCGGTCTGTCGTGGTGAAAAAGGAGCTGAGCCGTAAGGCAAAGCTCTCAATTTACCAGTCGATCTACGCTCCTACCCTCACCTATGGTCATGAGCTATGGGTAGTGACCGAAAGAACAAGATCGCGAATACAAGCAGCTGAAATGAGTTTCCTCCGCAGGGTGTCTGGGCTTTCCCTTAAAGATAGGGTGAGAAGCTCAGTCATCCGGGAGGGGCTCAGAGTAGAGCCGCTGCTCCTCCGCATCGAGAGGAGTCAGATGAGGTGGCTCGAGCATCTGATCAGGATGCCTCCTGGACGTCTCCCTGGTGAGGTGTTCCGGGCATGTCCAACCGGGAGGAGGCCCCGGGGAAGACCCAGGACACGCTGGAGGGACTATGTCTCCCGGCTGGCCTGGGAACGCCTTTGGGATTCTCCGGAAGAGCTGGAAGAAGTGGCCGGGAGAGGGAAGTCTGGGCCCTCTGCTTGTTGCTGCCCCGCGACCCGACCTCGGATAAGCGGAAGAGGATGGATGGATTGATGGATGGATGGTCAACAAACCCACAAAAAGGATGTTCAGAATTTAAATTCAAAGATTAATATTCCAATGAGAACTACAAGGCAGTGAACATAAACATTCCTATCAAGTTTAAAGAATAATATAATTCCTGTAGGTCAATACATTGCTTGTGGAAGAGCCAAACTATCAACCGAGATGTATCAGACTCCAAGATCCTACAAATTCTTCCAAATCAGATAATTCACAGATCTGGACATCTACACAGCAGGAATTGTAAAGGTTTTCTGATAGTTTAGAGCTGTTAATGCTAATAATGTTTGAGGAAGATAAGTAAAATAGACCTTACACCTTTGCCATTCCAAAAAAAAAAAAAGAAGAGTATGCTTCCTATAGACCAGTGCTTCTCAATTATTTTCTGTCATGCCCCCCCTAGGAAGAAGAAAACATCTTGCGCCCCCCGCGCCACTATAAATAGTTTCATTTGTCTATAAAATTGTTATAAGTACAAGTATAAAAAAGCATGTTCCCCGAGGTCAAACGCGCCCCCCTTGACGCCTCACTATTTGAGAAGCACTGCTATAGACCAATCACACTATTGGATAATGACTGTAAGATTGTGTCAGATATTTTAACTAAAAGTATATAGCCAATGAGCCCCTTTCAGTAATACTTCAATGATATAAATCCAGGTCCAAAAACTCTTGCCAGGACGCACACTATCAAAAAGCCTGAGGTCTATTAAAATTACTTAAGGGAGAGGAAACAGCAAAACTTCTGCCGCAAAATAAACAAAACTCTTTGTCGTGAAAAAAGGAATGAATTTAAAAAGTAACTAAAATAAATACTAAATACTAAAGAAACCATAAAAGAAGTTCAATAATAATCAAAGCCATGTCTATAAAACAAAGAAAAGTAATTAATAACAAATACAAAAAGTAAAAAAATCCAAAAAGATCAATCAAAAATTGTCATAAGGCTAACAAAAATAATAATTAGCAAACAAAGCACCAAAGGGGAGACAAAAAACACAATTTTGGAATTGTAAATTCTCAGCTGAGAACTGAAGCCAACAGGTGGTGTTTGCAGGTCTCCTTATGTCACACTTGAAGGTCCTAATACATTAATAGGCAGGGAAAGGGGCTGGAGTAATATAAAAACAAATACAAAAAATGTTAACAAAGAATAAAAAAGGTAACAAAGTAAAGAAAAATCTATGAAAAATGTAACATTTAATAAAATAAGGGTACAATCCAAACACATAAGATTAGTCTGTGTTTGCTAAAAGTTGACATCTATTACCTAACCTTCAACGAGTCCTTCATCTCCTGATTATGAAAAAGCATTTGATGGAGTAGAATTAAGATATTTCTAACTGTAATATGTAAATTTAAATTGTGATGTAATAGAGCACATGTGTTTGGATGAAGTTACTATATTTTGATCAAAAAGCATCTGTGTAAACAATGTATTATTTCTCATTAAAACACATAACTACAGAGGATGGTCCAATATTGCCAATATTTTTTTTCAATTTGCCATTAGATCCCAGGCCAGCTGCCTTCATCTGTATTCCAGTTTAAAATTACCAATCAAATAAAATGAATGCAGTTTATTAGTCATCTGGATTTAAACTAAATTTGAATAAAACCAATGTCTTCCTAGTATCGAACAGCTGTGTTATTACCTTTAAGACATGTCACAAATGGAACCTCAAAAGACTGTTGCTTCAAAGCACCTTTTTTTTTTCTTTGGAGCGAAAGCCACAACTCTTTAACGGCTATTTGTTCATCCATTTTACTGTATATATAAACGTATAGAGTGATACTCAATTGGAGTCCCTGCCAGAAGAGTCCTCACCACAAGTGGTTAGCGTTGAACACCAGACATCTACTGAATCCATTTCCTTCAAAAGTTGTAGTGTTGCCCATTTCATATTTAGAAGAGGATTGCAGCTTGTTTAGCAGAGCATTGTGACATGATATGAAAAGGCCATGATCAAAGAGGCTTACAGTATCATCTTACATGGAAGGACATATGACAGAAGGAGAGTTAATCTTGATATGTTGTTGAAGCAGAAACCTTAACATTCTTTAAGAAGTATTTAGATTAGCTATTGGGGCCTTCTTAGCTATTAGATAAACAAAGAAGCTTAATGGATTGAATGGTCTCCTCTTGTTGGTCAACTTTCTTATGTTCTTATGTTCTAATTCCATAAAAGCAATTTGGTTCAACATAGATAGGGCCCACTTCCCAAAATCACTGAAGAAGACCACAGGTCCATGTGAGGTGGCATCACAAGATAGCCTTCTTGTCCTATTTGTCCTACCCCACATACATGCCAGGAAACTTACCCAGAATAGCTATGACCTCATCATCCTGGATGACTTCCAAAGAGCCGGAGACCACAAAGCAGAGGGCATCCACACTCTCCCCTGCGTGATAAATTAGATCACCCGGGGCGCAGTGGATGGTCTGGAACTCAACGGCCAACGACCGCAAGCAGCCGTCACTTGCAAGCCGGAAAGCAGGGTGTTCATTGAAGACTTTGCGGTTCAGGTGCACACAGATGTCAGCTCGCATGTCTTTGGGGCAAATCGAAAGAACCTGTGAAGAGTAAAACAGTGTAAACTTTACTGGACTGTAAATGTTCAGAGAAATATAAATGTAGCAAATACAAGCAGGTGAAGTGATGATTGTGGAGTAGAGTACTCCCATCATCATCAATGAAGACTTACAGGAAATAAAAGGACAGCACACTTTCTGATGTGCCAGAGCTATAGTGGGTGTCATGCGTGTCAAGTTCCAAATGAGTTTTCAAACTGAGGAGACTTTTACTTTCATGTCATTTATTTAGCATATTTTATAGTTTTTGAAACACAGTTGAGGAATTAAATTCACTCATCTCCCAGCATTAGGGATCCTTTGCTATAGGATTTCCTCTCTCGGCTCGCTTGACCTGACTCTAATACACCTGAAGTGTCCATGACTAGTCAGTCTGCCCTCTCTAATGCTGCTGGACCTCCATCAACTTCTTCCTTTCCTTACTCTGATCAATGTGTATTTATCTGGATTTGTTAAATTAAATATTCCAGCTTAGACCCACAGGAATCATCAAGGAGCAGCGCCATCTAGAGTAAAGAATGATCAGGGCTACTGTACCTTCTCTGTGTCGATGCCTTTCGACATGGCCCAGGTGGACACAATGTAGTCCATGACTCGCTCACTGAGGCCCTTTGGCACTTGGTAAAGCTTTAAGAAGTCACGGACATTGTTGAGCATCTCATGGTAGCGATTTGTGTTGGCGTACATTTGTTGGAAGATGGTGGTGACGTTTCCAAAAATAGTTGCATACAGGAGAGCTGCAAAATACATAAATAGACACAAGTCATTAATAAAATATGAAATCATTCAGAGACATTTTACTATTTCATTTCAGTGCCAAAAAGGGAACTTAGCTGAAGGCATATTAGAAAAAGCAAAATAGACTGCTAAAGAATGTCTTTGCAGTTCCACATAAGGAGAAAAAAATAGCTATAGGAAATCTACTTATGTGGGATGGCATAATGGCATAGTGGTTGGTCCAGTTGTCTCACAATTGTAATATTCAAGCTTACTTGTTCATCTTAGAGTAAGGGTTCATTCTCTAACAAATGATATTAGACTCTTAAAGGGCCCCATAGTGGCTGCAGATTTTATTACCAGCACTTTTTTAATTGAAGTCTAGTATGGCTTTTGACTTGATTTGAATTCACCTGGTAGCCATGCTAGGGCTTGAGGTTCTGCTAGAAGAGAGGGGACAAATGACAAGGAGACAAACTTGGTCAAGGTGTACGTCTTTGCATCCATCAAAAATGGTCTGTTTTAATTTAAAAAGTGTGTGTGTGTTGTAAATGCAAGGGAAAAAAGAGGATTGAGAAATATAGCTATTTCAGTTATCAAAAGATCTTATTGATTTTCCCAAGTGAAATCTACAATTTAAAAAATTCTGACCTAGCAGGATGAGATCACAGGCCATGGAACTCAATTATCCAGAAGATCTGACCATTAATTAAGAAATTAGATGGTGAAAATAAAAACCCTGTAGCTGTTGCGGCCAACAGAAACTGAAGCTGACACTCTTAGGGCATGACATGGAGAGTCTGAATTCTTTAAATATTGTGTGAAGTCAGCATTGTTTCAATGTACACACGGTCAACATCCCGTTACAGCAAGCCACTAACATACTTCAAAACAAGTAAATACGGACACTGTATTAGTCCGCACATAAGCATTATGTAACCAAACAAATGTTAATATGACGCATCCCTGTATGGTGTTCGTCCATTCAATCAAAAACAAATACATATTTATTTTCAAAATTGTACATGTTTTTGTGGTAGTAAATTCTTATACAATAGTTCTTAACCCAACTGTTCCTCTGCCTTGAGGGCCATGGTCACCATCTGCCCAACTTGCCAGCAATTCATTTTTTTAACTGCAACACAGCACCCTGGAAACATTTAAATGTCAACTGTATATGATCTTAGAAATTAAACCTGCAATAACCTGATCATTTTCTTTAATTTTCTTAAATATGTTGCATGATAAGCACCATAAGATTATGTTACATTTATAGAACAGTACTATAAAGTCCACATTTATGATCTTGTTGCAAGTTGTCTTGGGATGCATGAGCATCTCAAATGGCAAACGGCACACTGCCACATGGCAGATGAACTGCGGTTGATGGCTAAAGAGCTCAAATGAAGCCCCACAGGAATGAGAGAAAAGTTCAGGAAAAGGATGACCCAGCATAAAAATGACATGCCAGGCATCAAGTAAAGATAATTCTTCCATTTTGAATCTGTCAGCTTTAAGACACAAGTGATACAAAGAATTGCCCAAAACATGCCCACAGGGCCTAGCCACACTGCCACACAGCATTCTGATTTACTCTACATTACTGGAAAAGTGCCTCCAGTACCCATCAGGGATCTTCCTTGCTAAATAAAAAAGTAAAATCTAGCTTATGAATCTTACCAGACAAGGCTGACTACTTTGACATGAAGGCACACTCTACACATACAGTAAGTGCAGACTTTCTAACTGGAAATTACTGTTCTACACGCTTCAATTAGCCTATCTAGATTTTATATAGTGCCTTTCAAATATACCACAAGGTGATTAACATAACTTACAGAATTAATCTCCTTATTGAACTTTGCACAGGATGTAAAAGATTAAAATATAATAAAAAGTTTAAATAATTGTGTGCCAGTATTAGGCTTACAGGGTAAGTGGATAAAATAATGAGACACTCATGAAGGTGCATGCCAGGGCCTCAGATGTTATGGATTTAGAGCTTGAGAAAGGTAAAGGTCATAAACCCCTTGAAGCTTTAATTCATTATTTAAAGTTTTAATTGAAATTACTGAACTAAATTCAATAACTGGTTACACAGTCAGTCAGTCATTTTCTGACCCGCTTAGTCCTGAAGAGGGATGTGGGAGTTGCTGGAGTCTATCCCAGCTAGCACAGGGCGTAAAGCAGGAACAAACACTGGAAAGGATGCCAGTCCATCACAGGACAAGCAGATTAAACAAGAGTCAAAAAATGAATCAAGCCATTAACAAAAAAACTAGCAACTTTTAAAATACATAAAGAGACAACATTTCAGAAAAACCATATGTGAACACTACACACCCCTAAATTCTTCATTATAAAGCACATAATTGCAAAAAGGGGCGCTCCGAACAAAAGCATAAGCTTTAATAATAACTCCAGTAGAATCAAAATGTCTTCAAAAAAAGACAACTTTGCCTTAAGCTACAAAACACACTAACTCCAAGAAAACAAGCCAAGACAAAGTGATGTGACTCGGTGATCCAACAGTAAGACTGGGACTAAGATAGATCTTCACTATAGGCACCTAAGGTGAACAGCACACTGTGATACCCCGTGCCCCACTGACCCCTGCACGATTATACCCTGGGCATCTTGTAGTTCATGACCAAGGATAAAATAGGGTGAGAAAGCGTGAGAGGCACCAATAAAAACAGTAGATGGTAAAAATGACATCAAAATATCCAAATTGAAGTTCAGTGCAAATAATCAAGCCTAACAAATTGTATTCACATGGTGAATAAGTTAAAATTTCAAAAACTAAAGGAAAATAACAATAACTCAAATCCTTTTCCTTCTTTCTTTGACCGGTTGTTCAAGAATACAAAAGGATCTCCAAAAGAAAAGCTACACATACAAAAATATACCAACAAATAGCACACCAGATTACATCCATTTTTACCTATAGGGAATAATGGGAAATACCATGCACTCCCTTATCTCTTACAAGTTCTTCTGAAGGTCTTTGAGGCACCATCTAATGACACCACTTATCCCGTTATATTTGACCGTGGGATTTTACCCTCCAATCCATATGTGCCTTTATACACTGTTATCAAGAAGGAATGCTATATCTACAAAACTCTCACTCATGCACATCTGTAAATCAATGGACGCTCGATTTTCAAACCCTCTCTGGTAAGTGTACCTGCTTGTTGTGGTGTGACATTTTGTATACAAGTTGATAAATATTTTATACGTCTTTATTTGTATCTTAGACAAAGCAATGTAATATTAGTCTTTCATTAGTGAGAAGCATTCATGTTTACCTCCCCACCAAGTCAGGATAGTGAATTTTACAACAGGGTTGAGTGAACGTACCTAAATTCAGTTTGGCAAGTGATTCCCTG
This sequence comes from Polypterus senegalus, assembly GCF_016835505.1. Taxonomy (NCBI): domain Eukaryota; kingdom Metazoa; phylum Chordata; class Cladistia; order Polypteriformes; family Polypteridae; genus Polypterus; species Polypterus senegalus. The sequence goes on along the minus strand of NC_053171.1, from coordinate 45,622,745 downwards.
CAGGACTCTCTCAATCAGCCCCCACAGGAAAGCCAGACTACCTCGGTGGCAAACATCAATACCAAGAAATGGTATTGGGGCAGGTGTGAAACCATTGTGTCACAACAGAATTCTACTGGCCTAAAGTTGCCTGTTTGGTTTGAAGTCAGAAGCCATTAAGTACCACAACGCCCTATAGGCTGCATGGTTTGGACAGAGAATCTATAGATTTGCTTGCTTTACCCCTCCCTATCTCTCTCTCTTACACCATATTGATGAAGGAACATCTCCTTATGAGAAGGATTTAGGAGTCATAGTGGACTCCAAGCTATCAACTTCCCAACAGTGTTCAGAAGCCATTAAGAAGGCTAACAGAATGTTAGGTTATATAGCACGATTTGTGGAGTACAAGTCCAAGGAGGTTATGCTCAACCTTTATAATGCACTGGTGAGGCCTCATCTTGAGTACTGTCTGCAGTTTTGGTCTCCAGGCTACAAAAAGGACATAGCAGCACTAGAAAAGGTCCAGAGAAGAGCGACTAGGCTGATTCCAGGTCTACAGGGGTTGAATTATGAGGAAAGATTAAAAGAGCTGAGCCTTTACAGTTTAAGCAAAAGAAGATTAAAAGGTGACATGATTGAAGTGTTTAAAATTATGAAGGGAATTAGTACAGTGGATCGAGACTTATATTTTAAAATGAGTTCATCAAGAACACGGGGACACAGTTGGAAACTTGTTAAGGGTAAATTTCGCAGAAACATTAGGAAGTTTTTCTTTACACAAAGAACGATAGACACTTGGAATAAGCTACCAAGTAGTGTGGTAGACAGTAAGACGTTAGGGACTTTCAAAACTCGACTTGATGTTTTCTTGGAGGAAACAAGTGGATAGGACTGGCGAGCTTTGTTGGGCTGAATGGCCTGTTCTCGTCTAGATTGTTCTAATAATCTCTTCTAATAATCTCTTCTAATTCTAATAATTTCACTCACCATGGACTGTAAAGAAGACCACAATGAGAGCACAACTCAGCAGCATGTGGCATGTTCTGAAGAAAGCTGACCAAAAATAATGCCTTAGAGACGTTTAAAGTAACTACAAGTCTGTGTGTCACCTGAAACTACACATCACCATTTATCAGGTTGTATGGTTGCCAAAAATCACTTGTACTTTGCTTATTCTTATTATTTATGAATATTATCAATAATAAATTGTTTAAAGTGTAACTTAATTCCTGCTTGTCTTTTTACTCTGTGTTAATTGCCTGAGGTTATAAATGTAGAATGGAAGGCAGGGAGAAGTTATAAAGTACAATACCTTATAAACAGTGGTAAATAGGTAAGATTTGAGGCATTCTGACAAAGGCTACACATTAAAAATACAAAAAGTGAAAGTAGAGTAATATAGAACTCTACCAAGACAAAACACTGCTCTTTGCTCACAGGTTCTCTGACATGCTCTAAAGCTTCACTTATCTGTTCCATCTACTGTACTTTGCAGCATCACACATACAGTACAGTAACATTGGGATGTCTTCTCCTGTCCAGAGGCTCCTCAACCCTCCACATGCTTTAGACATGCATACTAATGCAGCTACATAGCCACTTCTTTTACTGGAGCATCAATCCATACCACCTTCTAATTACAAGGGTAAGCACTAATTAAATATTTAACAAAATGAAAAATACCTATTAATACGTACATCATACTGAACTGACACCATGACGTATCCCGTTACACACACCTGCATAATAAGAGGGCCTAAGCCCTTAGACTTATAAAATAATACAAAACAAAAAGAAAAACTATTGTAAATCAATTACCAAAAAAGGTAACTGGTGAAAAACCAATTAAATTTTACAAGAAAGTAAATAACACAGACAAAATAATCAACATAAGTAACAAATTACTTTTCAAAGAAAAAGAAAACAAGCAGAAAACAATCTAATAAAATAAAGACAGGAACAAAGCCCAGTGAGAACCTGACATTAGCAACCAGTCCAAATTAAAAAATAATTCACTGACTCAATGTAACCTGGCTAATATTGAAACAGCGCTATGGTTTTGTTTCCAGTAAATCCATTAGTAGCAGTCCACGGACCAAAGACCTTTTAAAAATGTTCTGACAACAATATCTGAATGTTCAGTTTAAATGAGAATTTCTTTCTTTTTATAAAGCTTATCTGCAGACAAGTGTCCTAATGAACATTTAATTCTAACCTGGGATTTAAAAAAAAAAAAAAACTTATACCAGAGCTCATCTAGCACAGTATGTTAGACAAGAGTGCCTGCCTATACAACTAGCTACTACTGAGTACAGTATACAATATACTGATATAGTAGACCCCCGCGAAGTCGCGGTTCAGGGTTCACGGACTCAGTCGTCACGGATTTTTCCTTAGAACTTAAGTATCAATTGTTAGCGGAAAGCGCAAATATCCTCCACAATTTTTTATGCCTTTTTTCGTGGCAATACTATGCTGTTGAGAAAACAGGAAGCAACCGCTGAGGGAAACGCGGTTTAGGATGATGAAAGTAGCCAATCCAAGAGCATTATTCATTTCTCCTTGCTGCTGATTCACTGCAGCCCTGTGACGCGTCTCCAGCTGAGTGTTCTCTTGTTTTCTATTTTGTTATTGTATTCATTTTGTTATTCTTAAATGCACAAGATTTCGCCGAATCGCCCTGCACCTTCTAAGGCTTCTGGCACTGAGCCTAAGCACCAGAAGAAGTTTAAAACACTCCAGGAGAAGGTTGAACTACTGGATTTGCTCTGGGAACTAAAAGGTTATGCTGCAGTAGCACGCCACTAAGGCATTAATGAAAGCACCATACGCTATACAAAGAAGAACGAAACAGCAATCTGGAGTACAGTATCTGTAAGTTTCTGTGATAGTGCCATAAAGGTAACAACCGTAAGGAATTAAAAAGTCATCAGGATGAAATCTGCCTTGGCATTGTGGATCACCGGCTGCAGGAAGAAGAACATCCCCTTGGATGGTAACATCACCCATGAGAAAGCAAGGAAATTGTACCAGAAGTTCGCTACAGGAGACAATGTAGCAACTTCCCATCACAATGTTCCTGAAACCTATAAAGAAAAGCCAGCATGAAACCCCACCAGAACAAGAACCGTCCAAAGATACGACTCCTCCTGAAGCGCTTGAAGAAGAGGTGCCACCCGAGGAGTTTTAAATCCTCTACATCGTACTGCACAGCTACTGCGTCATCATCATCAATATCATTCATTATTGGTGAGTACCCATAGATTTTACTGGATTTTAATTAAATGAGATTATTAAATATTTACTCTACTTATAACAAAGAAAATGACAGTGTATACCAAAGAAACATGCTTGCATGAATTACAGTATGTATAGCAGTAACATCGGTGTTTTACATTCTAGCACCGCAGGAGACATAGCAGTACGGTACTGTAGAGTGTACGGGTTTACCTTTACATTCTGTTTTTTGGTAATGTATTAAGGTCATTTTTTAGGTAATGTATTAACGTATGTGAACGTGGCCCAGACACAGACAGGCAGACATGTTCTTTTTCGATCACCACACGTTTATTTACAATATTTACAAAGTCTTATGTGCACACAAACCCCCCAAAGTCCTGGCCACACAACACCTTTCTTCTTCGGGCCGCCTCTACTCTCTCTTCTCTTGCCTTTTCCTGCCTCCACCCGACTCCAACCTCGAATGAAGGGAGGCGGCCCCTTTTATTAGCACCCGGATGTGCTCCAGGTGAATTTCGGCAATCACCCACTGACACGCCCCTGTGTGGCGGAAGTGCCAGTTCTACTCCCGGAAGCTGTCCAGGTGTTCCTTCTTCTTTTCCCCCCAGCATTTCCTGGTGTTGCGGAAGTGCTGAGGTCCAGGGCTCCAAAGGCATCGGGGTGCCCCCTGGCGGTGACCACGGGCCCCTACAGGGTTGGGGTTCCAAGCTCTTTACCCGTGGCCCCCAAAGCAACCAGGGTGGCGGCCCCCATGTGATCCAGGGCAGGCATAGACCCTCTTCTGGTCCTTCAGGGCATCCCGGCTGGGTCGTTGCCCCTGGCATCCCTGACATGTATTAAGATGAGTTTGCAACAAAATTAAAGTGCTTTGGGGGCATACTGTATTTAGGGTTTAAACTATAAAAACGGGCATTTAAAAGGCATTTTTAACCACATCCAAAAGTCGTGGTTTTTCACAATTCATGGGTGCTCTAGGAACATAACCCCCGTGAATTTTGGGGGTGTACTGTAATATCCTTTTGAAAAGTGAACAAAGAAAATATCTGCAGATACCAAGAGATGAAAATATGCCATTATTGAGTACAAATAATTATCAGAATGACAGAGAAGATGTCAAGTAGCCTGAGATATGCAAAATCAATCTTCAAATCCGGAAACAAACTAGAAAATCAATATCAAAAATGTTGCCAGAAGAGTCCACTCCTTCAATAAAAGTGTCTTTCCTGGTTTCTGTCAAGATAGGAGAAATGTTTGGTGTATGTTTTCACCACAAATCTTGATTTCCATTTTGGTCTTATCTGTTTTGACCATCAACTTTCAGCTCAGTACTTTAAAGCATGTTATCAAAAAATCAATGGTCTTTGATTATCTTGCTGTTACTCCCTTAATTAAATGCTCCAATTCCTTCTAACCAGCTCTTCTATATAGACTTTGAAAGTGGTGGTTATAATACACATTCTTGTCTTAACCCTCTCCCTATCTGCTAAAAGAAAGTTAGTGCTCCTTCTTGTCTTGTTTTGACATCCAGAACTCTTACATAGGTTACATCTTACCCATTGCCTATCAATCCATTATCTACCAGTTAACTCTGAGTATTTCAACAAATTAGAGAAAAGTCAAAGAGGAGGTCAACTGTATTAAAGAGCAGAACGTAAAACATACAAATGATTCCTCACTTTTAAAGTTCATAACCTCCCAGTGTACTGTACATTCATTTTCATAACTGATTAGTCTAATTCAAAGTCATGGAGGCCCAGAAACAATCCCAGCACATAAAGCAAGGCAGAAGACATCCTGGATGGAAAGCCGATCCATCTCACCGCCCGTAAATGCAGACATCCACAATTATTCACACTAGGCTTAAAACAGAGTCACAGATTTAACTACCATACGTTTAATGCTGCCCAAACTTCCCTGCACATTGCTCTGCAATGGAATTGGTCAATGACATCAAATTCCTTGGTGTTCACCTGTACCTGACCTTACTTGATCAACACCACCTCCATAACCAAGTAGACGCAGTGTAGTAGTTGGTAACAATTTGGAGGCATTTGATGCTCACACTAGAGCCTGGAAGGTGCAGTAAGAATAACATTTTATATTTTCAGTAGGATAAACTTGAAAACATCAGCCTGGCCCACATATATATATATATATATATATATATATATATATATATATATATATACAGTGATCCTCGCTATATCACGCCGACTTTCGGCTTCACTCTAACGCGATTTTTTTCTCATACACGCTTACGTCACTACGCATGCGCTTTCTGAGAACTTTTATCTAAGCCCTATGAAGGCTCCTAAACGTGCTGCTTTTTCAAAGCCTTCTGACGATAAAACTAAGCGCCGGAGGAAGATGCTTACTATCCAGGAGAAGGTGAAACTCTTGGATATGATTAAAGATGGCAATACACTACAAAAGCCTCCTCACGCATATGAAAAGACAGCGCCAGCAACTGCCTATCAAGATGTTCTTCAGCGCGCACCCAGACACCCACTGCCTACTCCTAGTACTTCTTCACTGAAGACAACAACGCACCTGCTGAAGATACTGCACCACCTCTGAAGACTCTCCTACTGAGGTCGTGCCTTCATTGGTTAGTGGTTGTGTGTAATTAAATGTACAGTACAATAATCTACTATATAAAAGCGTTTGGGATTGTTCTTCCATCCCGTGAGTGCAAAGCGTACAGGTATTCCGCTTATTACAGACTTACTACTTGCGGCTTGAGGTACGAAGCGACGCGATGTGAGCAGAGTTCTGGTGCTCTCATCGTTCCCTTGCTTTTGTGCGATGCGCTGGAAAAATAGACAAAATTATGTCTCTGGAAATAATTAATGTTGATGGAGTACAAATGCCTCACCGCGTAGTAAATATCAGGGGGGTTCAAAAGGGTGACCTCAATATAGAAAAAAAGTTTAAATTTCATCACAAAAATAATAGAAACTACGAGTATTAAAGTAACACCGCTCAAATGCAATATAACCAAATTAATGAGTTTGTATAAAATATCAAATTGGTCTACATATTGAATTGCCTTAAGAAGTGGTCAACTTAAAAGTCGGTCGCCTTAAAAGGCGGGTCAGCCTAGTATATATATATATATATATATATATATATATATATATATATATATATATATATATATATATGTGATAAAACCATGGACAAGTTTCAACATGGAAGATGTTACGGAGGTGAAAGTAAAAAAGTTTCTTAATGTGATTTATGTGGGTGGAGTAAGAAAGGGAGGAATCAAAAATGACACCAAGATTCCTGGCAGTAGAGGCAGGGCTAATGAGATTATCGCCAAGATGGACTGGGAAGGAGCTCATTTTATTAAGTTGCATTTTAGTCCCAATTTGCAGGAGTTCAGTTCTGTTGCAATTTAATTTTGAAGAGTTCTGCTCCATCCAGGTTTCAATTTCACTAAGGCAGGTTGTGAGCTGAGAAAGCTCTGATGAAGTTCTACTTTTAAAATTGAAGTAGAGTTGAGTATCATCTGCATAAAAATGATAGCCCAGTCCATAGCTACGAATAATATGGCCAAGGGGAAGCATATAAATACAGAAGAGAAGAGGGCCAAGGACAGAGCCCTGAGGAACTCCTTGTGTGATTGGCGCTGAACTGGATCTGCTGTTGCCAAGATTAACAATCTCTTGCTTATCAGTCAGATAGGACTTGAACCACTGGAGGGCAGTGCCAGAGATACCCAGCATGTTCTCCATTCTGGACAGTAGAATGTCATGTCTGACAGTGTCAAATGCTGCACTGAGGTCTAATAGAATTAATATGCTGGTTTGTCCAGAGTCTGCTGCCATAAGCAAATCATTGGTTACCCGTAGCAGAGCAGTTTCACAGCTGTGCTGCACCCTGAAACCAGACTGAAAGGGTTCCATCAAATTATTAGACGTTAAGTAATTGGTGAGCTGGGAGGCTACAACACGCTCAAGAGCTTTTAAAAGGAAAGGCAAGTGGGAAATAGGCCGGAAATTGTTAAGATTGTCAGCATCAAGACCAGACTTTTTTAGGGGTTACAAAGGCGATTTTAGAAAATGAGTGGCACAGAGCCAGTGTGAAGGGATGAGTTTATTATTGTTGTAACAGTCAGGATAATAGCATGAAGGCAGGATTTAAGTAGTGTGGTGGGGATGGGGTCCAGTACACAAGTAGTCGGTCTCATCTTACAAAGCAGGTCATTAACAAAAGCAGATGTGACTGGTGAGAACTTAGAGAAGGAGCTGGATGGACAAAGGGGAATGGCCAGAATGTTTTGAGCTGATAAAAAGGAAATAGTAAGTCAAATAAACATTCATCATGTTCATCCCTTTATGAATGCAGTGTACCCATCTACTGAACCCTGCTTCCAGGAGGATAACACACCACGTCGCAAACCTAAAATCATCTCAAACTGGTTTCTTGAGCATGACAATGAGTTCACTGTACTCATATGGCACCCACATTCACCAGATCTCAAACCAACTGAGCACCTTTGGGATGTGCTGGAACAGGAGAGGAGCATCATGGATGTGCAGCTAACAAATCAGCAGCAACTGCGTTATGCTACCATGTCAATATTGACCAAAATCCCAGATTAATATTTCCAGTACTTTGTTGAATCTGTGACACAAGAAATGTTGGCAGTTTTGAAGGCAGATGGGGGACCAACCCAGTACTATCAAGGTGTACCTCATAATGTGGCCTGTGAGTGTGTATATATATATATATATATATATATACAGTATATATATATATATATATATATATATATATACATATATATATATATACATATATATATATATATATAATAATCCAGTATCAGCAGTACAAAAATCATTGCTAGGATCATCATATATATATATATATATTTTTTTTTTGTCAAGAGCCTCGTATTCATTGATGACCCCAGCAATGATTTTTGTACTGCTGATACTGCACAACTGGGGTTCTCATGGGGAGTCTTTCTGCCTATCAGTATCCTGCCTTTATGTCTGCCTTCAGAAAACATTTAAAACTTAATTAAAAGAGCATCTACATTTAGTGTCTGTCTGTTTGAATGCCATCAGATTCCTGTAGCTTAGTGAATTGCCCCCTTGGCACAGTGGGAGGAGGGAAAACAGTACAGAGATTTTTACATTGGTATTGAAATGTGCCACACAGGTAAGATGCACAGGTAGAATGATTCTTGCTAGACCCACAGTGACATTCAATAATATAGTGTTTTATATTTAAGTGTTATATATTTGCTGTATACAGTGTATATATACAGTATATATATATATATATATATATATATATATACACACAAGTATATATACGTCAACATTTATTGGATTTGCAGAAATACTCTTGAGTTTGTCAGCTCAACCTCTGTTTATTGAGTTACTCTGAACAAGCAATTCTACTGCACAGTGTTGCTATGGCAACTGAACCCAAAATAGTTCTCTAAAAACCAAGAAAGAAAAATGAAGGGAGCTGAACAAGTAGTGAAGTACTAATAGCACATTATTTCAAGCCCTGAAAGTTTGCAATAATTACCCAGAGCACTGAATTTCTTTCCATAATGAAACAAGCTCTCCTGAACTGTGGCGGCTCACTCTCTTTAAGATAGTCACGATGATTTCCCATGATAAAGTGATACTGCACTTGTGCCCCTGGCAATAGGAACATATTTAAGGACTTAATTTGCTTACCACTGTGGACAAGAGGGTGAGAATGTTAAGTAAAATCTATTTATTGCAGTTCAAATGGATGCATGCATACAAAGCAGCTTGTCTGGCTATCACTAGAATCTGACAAATTAAAAATAAATTAATTAAAATGCTTGATTTATGACACTTTTTGGAAGTGCAGTTCACTCTTTGCATGCCTAATGCTCTGTGAGCTTCCTAAAGGGAGCTGCAAGGCTAAGGACTGCATAGACTGGTGTGGGGTCTCTACCTATATCGTTTCCAATCCTGTCCATCCTCGTCACACCCGGTGCAAATCTTAACATCTTTAAGTCTGCCACCTCCAGCTCTGTCTCATGCTTTCTGGTCAGTGCCACCATCTCTAACCCATATAACATAGCTGGTCTTACTACCGTCCTGTAGACCTTCCCTTTCTTGCTGATACCCATCTGTTACAAATCACTCCCGACACTCTTCTCCACCCATTCCACCTTGCCTGCACTTTCTTTTTCACCTCTCTTCCACAATCTCCATTACTCTGTACTGTTCATCCCAGGTATTTAAACTCATCCACCTTTGCCAACTCTACTCCTTGCATCCTCACCATTCCACTGTCCTCCCTCTCATTTACACACATGTATTCTGTCTTGTTCCTACTGACCTTCATTCCTGTCCTCTCTAGAGCATATCTCCACCTCTCCAGGGTGTCCTCAACCACCTCCCTACTCTCGCTACAGATCAAAATGTCATCAGCAAGCATCATAGTCCACGGGGACGTCTGTCTAATCTCATGTGTCATCCTGTCCATCACCACTGCAAATAGGAAAGGGCTCAGAGCCAATCCCTGATGTAATCTCATCTCCACATAGATGCATTTGTGACTCTTACCGCAGACCTCACCAATGTCACATTTCCCTCGTACATATCCTGTACAGCTCTTACATACTGTTCTGCCACTCCCGACTTCCTCCTATAATACTACAATTCATCTTAAGGAACCCTGTCATATGCTTTCTCCAGGTCCACAAAGAAACAATGAAACTCCTTCTGGCCTTCTCTTTGCTTCTTCAACAACACCCTCAGTGCAAACATCACATCTGTGGTGCTCTTTCCTGGCATGAAACCATGCTAATTTTCACTAATCATCTTTCCCATATACTTGGTCAATTTACAATTTAATTGCAGAGAGGCTTGTCCATGCCTTTGTCTCGTCCAGGCTGGATTACTGTAATGCACTCCTCATTGGGATTCCTGGCAAGAGTATCCAGAGACTCCAGTACATTCAGAACAGCGCTGCCAGGATCCTGATGAGGGTGCAAAAGCATAGCCACATCACTCCTATATTGAAAACACCTCACTGGCTCCCTGTACCACTTAGAATAGAGTACAAGGTTTCCCTCCTTACCCATCAGTGCATCTATGGATCTGCTCCCCTGTATTTACAGGAACTCCTTATTCCTCATACTTCCTCACGCACCCTCCGCTCTGTGCATACTAACATTCTCCAAGTTCCCAGAACTAATTTTAGCAGTATGGGTGATAGGGCCTTTTCTTCGGTAGCGCCAAGCTGTGGAATTCTCTCCCTGATTGCCTGAGAGCCCCACAGTCAACTGATGCTTTTAAACAAAACCTAAAAAATAATCATTTTAGAAAGGCATTTTGTTAAATTATTTGTATAGATTATCTTGTTTGTTAATTTATTCTTATTTTGTAGCACTTTGATATTGTTAAATATAAAGCGCAATATAAATACAATTTATTATTTATTATTATTTATTATTATTTACCTACACTAATGATCCCAAAATTTCTTTGGCATGAGAGAGGAAACCAAGAACAACTCCAATTAACACCTGAACAGAAAGTGATTGGACTGGAAGTTCCACCTAGATTACTGGAGTTAGTGCATGCCTGCACTGTCATGCAGCCCTCACATATTTGAAGACAGATTCAAACTAGCAGTATCACACTTCTATATTTCACTCATTACAATTTTAAGAAATAAAATTGTTCTTTTTCGTGATAAAAGTGATGACATGAACCTGTCTAGTGCTAATGTAAATTTAATATATTTCTACAAAACTGAAGGATCAGGTGACTTTCAGTGCTTAACAAAAAATGCTACTGTCAGTTGCCATGGACTGAACATCTTAGCATTTTTTGCCCCTGCACTTGACAAGTAATTCTGTCACACAGTGACAGTGAACAGCATGTTCACAAAAAATGACAACCATCCAAAAATAGAAAAATAAACTGGTCCTGAGGTGTTGTCACTACCATAATGCAAAAAATGAGAAATATTTTTTACGTATTAACGTATTTTATTGTTTCTTTTTGTTTTTGTGAATAGTTACATGTTGTATTTTCATGTATTTTCTGTTTAGGCTGTAAATATGTATTGTCTCTTTATTATAAAAAAAATCTTGGGAGGGAGACTAGGGGGACGAGACGTGATCATCTCGGAAGATAATTTGACGTCCCGCGAGACAAGGCAGTGAGACAACATTTAAAACAAGTTCACGGACATCTAACCTAGCAGCTGTTGGAATGCATTTGGCAGACACACTTCATGTGCTCACAGCTCTTAAATCAACGACAAGCAGAACACGCAGCTTGCCAGCAGATGATCCGACCGCTTCTCCTTAGCTTGAGCGGCAGAGATGCGAAGTGGCAAAAGGACAGCTTCTGTACAGGCTTTTAAATGATTGATGCACAGTGCGACGAGCAGAACATGGAGCTCGCCAGCAGTAGCAGCAAGACAACATGATTCGTGGCATCTCCTTAGTATGCGTTCAACAATCCCCGCTTCACAATGCGAGCAGCGTTATACGTCCTGTGAGAAACAGATGTAACCACGCCTGGGGCCGGAAATAAAGGACAAGTATTGTTTTTTCTAAAGTTTTAAAGTAAAAGTGAAAATAATGCATATGTAACAATTCCTATGAAAATAACAATCTCTTTTGTATATCCGGTAAAACAAACCTAGGGGTGGGTGAGCGAAGCGAGCAGGGGGCAGAGCCCCCTAGTCTTTTTAAAAAATGCCTCCATTCCTTGTTGGTGGAACCACCATGATGTCAAGGCTACTGGGTCCTCCTCCTTGCATTATCTTCAGAGGCAGGGTCCAGTAATCGAGCATTTGTTTTAAGTTTCAGTTTATGAGTATTACTGTTTCTGTATTAGACTTCTGGTTATTTTTTGATCTCTTACTTTTGTCTTAAGAATTGTAGCTACTGGTGCATAAGGCAGGATCAAGCATGGGTCAAACACGCACCAAAAGAAATCTCTCGGTCCAAACGTCAGTTTTAAAAGATTTAGTGAAAATTTAAAGCAAATAGTCCACACAAGAGTAAAGATAAAAAAGGTAGTTATACATGTAGATTATAAGGCAAAAAATTGGAAAAAATATCTCTTCTCAAAACTTAGCTTTTCTTGTCAAACTTTAGTTGTTTCTATACTTAACAATGCTTTACTTCTCCTTCAATACACTCTAAATGTATGGCACTGCACATTCAATAGAGCACGTTGCATTTCTTAGTATGAGGCACATGTTAGGGCACATAAGGCACAGTTTAAAACCATGTGCCCTCCATGCCTTACACACTGCAAGGCAGGTCACTAAATGAGGCTAATCTATAGTCAGATAGGCTAGAAAAGTTAGAATATACAGTACCAATTCTATTCTGCTTGGTGGGGTTGTAAGAACCTCCCATGTTTAGGTTTGTTTATTTTTGAGGCTAAAATTCCTTTTGGGTTTGCAAAGCCTGAAGCAGGCCATTTCAGTTGGGACTATGCCTCATTGGGATGAGACCTTTCCCAAGTAGGCAAAGAAAAACTGAAATAGTTGGTAAAGATTATGTGAAATCTTTTGGAGGCTTAACACCCCTTATTCACCATGCATGTGACTCCAATTCACAACAAATACATGAATAACAATTTCAAACATGAAACGAACAGACTCCAGGGAACCTATAGTATAAATTCATGACAATGCCATCACTTATGCTATAGGTTCAGTACATCTACAGTATTAGTCATATGGAAGGACTATTTGAGCTACTAAGAGATCCACATTAATGTAGCTCTAAACAATCACTTTAGAGAAGATTACTTCCACAGAAGATTTTGGACATCATGGTGTAAACTCCTGTTTGGAAAGAGGACGTACATTGTAAAATTTGTATTTAATAGGAAGAAGGATGAAGTCAAAGACAATCTGTAGGAAAATAACCAACAGAGATAAGCACACATAATGGTATAAGATGTATTAGGTAGCAATCATGTGACCATTGGAGGAGGCAGATTGCATTTCCGCTCTTTGACGGAAGCAGAGAAGCAGCTGGCTGATTTCAAATATTTTTAAAGGAAAGTTTTGGACAGCAGGGCAGCATTTCAGTTCTGCACTTATTGATCTAAAGCACATGCTGCTCTTCTTTACATTTTTTTTTTATTTTAGCAAAATGTCATTTAATTAATTACACTCAAATACACCAGCAGTGCTAAAGAAATCAGAAAGGACACTGCACACTTGGAAGGAAAAAGAAAATGAAGAGGGAGGCCTCAAGCACCTCATGCAAGGCTGATTCTCTAGATTTGTTATTCTGATTATCTAGGCTAAACATTTCATATGATGTCTGAACTGCATTAGCGTGTTGTTCTTTTTCTTTTGTTATCAGTCAAAGAGACACTTTTTAAACCCAATATACCAGATGTCTTAGAATGCTTTGGGTTGTAATAAAATAATTGTAATAGGAGCCTGTGAAAAAATGTTCCTTCACGCCCTTTTGGCACTGCTTCTTTCTTTCATGTGCAAAACTAGAGTCACCTTCTTAAGCTGGGAAATCTTTAAGCTTCCAAGCAGTTCTCAAAGTTCAGGTTGACCAGTTTTGTGCTTTATTAAATGAGTTCCCTGATGACTAGTCTGAGCCTTACCTCCACAGACAAATGCAAAATGTAGGAGTATAAGATCATTTCAAATGTGACATAAGTCATTGAGTAATGAGCTACAAAGAAACGGTCATTGAATACAAAAATATTTAGTACCTTTCACATAAAATTCTGGATGACCACAAGACACTGAAACAGAGTACAACAGGGTGGTGATGAGTATCATGAAACTTTTAAATATTAACCAAGTGGAACAATACCTAATGTTGACACATGGATGGGAGGTATACTAAACAACAGATGATACTGGAATAACGTCCTCTGGTTTTGATTTCAATCAGCTTAAGTGGCAAAGTGAAAATGGAACTGCCAACCCCATGCATGTCACTTGACTGGCATCACATTCCTCAAAACTAACAACAGCCAGACCCACCCTTTACAGGCCTGCACAACCTCACCCTGGGCAGCCTACCCCCAAACTCAAAAGACGGTCTTGTGGCCTGCACAGATCCAAAAAAGGAGCACAGCTTTTTAAATAGAAACATATCTCAAAAATGCTCAGAATTAGGGGAGAGGGAAACTGTTAAAAACCCTCTGGTTCCAAACAAATCCATCCAAATTTCCTTTATTACATTACTACTACTACTAATAATAATAATAATATATTATTCATATAGCACTCTTCCAATGTTCAAAGTGCTTCACAGAAATTCAGAATGACCAAAACGGTATATACAACTTTGGAAGCAAATAATATCTGCATAAAACACTAAATAAGGACAAATACAGGAAACACAAAGTTAACAAACAATAAAGTTTTTAGTTAGAATAACAGACAATAAACTAGAACAAAAAATACAAAATTAAAAATACTACAAGAAAACCGTGAAAAAATAACATCATTTGTAAACAAATGCAAATCATCCTGAGCACCAGAACAAATGTGTTTTTAGTGACTTTTATAAGAATAATTTAAATCAGCTGATCTGAATAATTTAGCAAAGTCATTCCAAAGTTTGGGAACAACAGAGCTAAAGGCTTTCTCTCCCATAGAGTGCAGTATAGTTTTGGAAACAGCGGGATTTACATAATCGATGGGCCTTAGTGGGCAGACAGGAGGATAGTGATGGAGGAGGAACTTCAGTGCTCATCCATTTAAAGTGGTTAGGACTTTTATAATCAATCCTGTAGACACAGGGAACCAGTGAAGGTTGAGGTGGGTGTTATGCGGTCACTGCTGCGGGTCTGTGTAAGGACTCTTGCAGCAGAGTTTTTGTACTAACTGGAGCTGTGATGAAAGATTATGTCGGGCACTTGCCAGTAGAGAAATATAGTAGTTGATGGATGTAATTAAAGTAGGGACAAGTTTCCCTGTATCACAAAAAGAGATGAATGGGCAAACATGAGGTATGTTACAAAGTTGGAAGTAAGAAAGTTTACTAATGTGGTTAATATGGGTAGAATAAGAAAGGGAGCAATCAAAAATGACACCAGGATTCCTTGTAGAAGAAGATCTGATGGAATCCACTTTTGTTCGTTGCTCATATTTTAAGGAAGAATTTACTTGAAGGAATACTCCACCCAAAATGTATATTTTTAAAAATGTTACTTACCCCATGTGGTTTGCAGTGTTAGGTGAGAAAAATGGACAAAATCTCATATTTCCATGCAAAAACAGAGCTAACAAAGTGTATACTTTAATGTCAGTGGATGGTGGCCAATGCTGGAAATAGCAAACAATATCAAAACACCCATGAACAAATCTAATGTTACTTGTGTGGCATAATTTACATATCAAGTTATCAAATACTGAAAACTACGGATACATTTTTCATTAAAATAGTGTTAATTAATCCATTAAAACAATTGATGCCCACCACCCTTTCACACATTTGAACGGAAGACAGGACTCTTGACCAGGCGGAACTCAGTTCAGGTGCGCAGTATTATGAGAATGACATTTTAGAGCTTTTAAGATCAACAGGAAAGATAATAATTTTTAGTAATAAAATGCACACAGTTTGCACAGTTTAACCATATGAATGGGGACATATGGATTATGTGACATAATTTGTAGTTGGACAAAAGTGGTCATCATTACTGTAAATTATATCATAAACTATTTTATCTCCGTTCTGCATCAGAACATGAGATTAAAAATTTTCCTTGGTACCACTACAGGCTACATAGGTTAAGTAACATATAACAAAAACATAATTATAATCTTGTATATTCTTTTAACAATCTTTTAGCAAAAAATACATGTGTTTTAAACATTGAGCATACAACTGGATAGCAGACATGCATATTATGAGTAGCTCGACATCGTCTCATGGATATTTTAATATTGTTTGCTGTCCTTCAATGGTAGCTCCGTCTACCTGCAGGAGATTAAACTAATGCCACAAGCAGCATGGATTAAGAAACAGATAAAAAAAAATATTCTTTTTGATTTGGAGTATTTCTTTAAGGCCCTTTAATCTTATTAGCCTTTTAATAAGATTGGTAAATGTATGTATGCATGTTATATTGTAAAAATAAAATCTGCACTGTATGGTTTTGTGCATTTTTTATGTTATTTATTGTACTTTATTGTATTTTTCATGTTAAGTACCTTTAGTTGCTGTGACTTAGACACTTATTGCGTAAACCAGCACTGAAATTTCTGGAATGCTTTCAGTTTTTCAATTCAATTTATTTTTTATAGCGCTTTCCACTTAGTACAGGATCACAACTCTGGAAATAAATTCTACATTTAAATAATTCTGAATGAGTTTATCTACTCCCTTTGCCTTGAGTTGTTGCAGGGCATCTGAATGTAAAGTTTATAAATACAATAGAAAGCATATTTGGTTGCTACCTCATAAGCTTGCTTCCAGGCTGGCACTTATTCCTTTTCAAAATGGAGACGCCACCATGTTCAAACCTCTTATGTCCATTTTTATGACACCCAAACAATACTGTCTTGGTAAATTTATTAGTGGCTTTCTAACAAATTATCCATTATGTCACCTTCAAATAAATGGCATGCTTGAAACACTAGTTTAGACGCCACGTGGTAGACATTAAATGGGTCACTTTGGGGGCAACAATTTTAAAAAGTCAAGACAGCAGTGAGTAGATCACTATTCCCTGTCCAGTCCCTGAAGTCACACAAGTAAGTTGCAGGAATTTAAACAAAACAGGGTTTTCAGATGGGCTTGTAGCTTTTATTTCTCATTGATTAGCTCTTCCTAAAAGGCAGAGACAGGGAGCTGTTAAGTAGAGACTGCTAATACCCCCAAAGCACTAGTAAGGTGCTGTGGAGTTGATGATCTGTGAAGGTAAATAAAAGAGGGCTACCAGCCAGCAGCATCTTCCATCACTGAGGAGTTTATTAGAGCTGATCATACAGGTGACTAGTGCAAGGTGGCAGGGAGATCATCTCTGAAGATGGCCTCTACTCAAGTCTGTGTTAATAAAGAAGCAGAAGACCTATGGCCTGCTCATTGATTCATGAATAAGCTGATAATCAGGCCATTCCTGTGTCACAGTTCTGTAGGTTACACGCAGTTTTTTCACACCAGTCAAGCAGGTGGCAGCAGGAAAACTGTCACACCAAGAATGACTTCACTTAGTCTAATTTCATCAAATGACTTAGTGATATAAATGACAAAGACATTGATCCGTTTACCAAAGCCTCTCTTTCCTTTTCAGAGTTAATGCATAACCTGGGTGCAGGCAGGAGCAGCTTGAGTATGGGATGCTAGTCTATTGCAAGGCACAATGATGTACATTTAGAATTGTCAGTCCACCAGACATCACGTCTCTGGTTTGCTCATGGTAACATTAAATAATACACACACGTAGGCATGCAACATTTTTGCTGTTGTCAGAGAAAGCTGCTGGACTGGGATCTCTGTGGAGCAGGATTTGTCTGCCAAAAACACACTGGCAATCAGAAGTAATTAGGGTCTACATGATGTCGGATTGCTGTAGAATTCTTATTCAAAGAAGAGTATGAGAGGGCAAAGCAACACATTTAAATATCATATGCATATACAGTAAGTACAGTAGTGGTTCATCTATTTGGCAGGGTGATAAAGAAGCCCAGGAAATTTTTGTGAGAGACAAATTAACTGGGAGATGAAGGTACGGAGAGAAAAGACAAAGTTTACTCAGGACCGGCCCAGGTCAAAACCAGGAAAACAAAACACGAAATAGTCAAAGGTTTTAGGGGCAAAGCTACAGTTGGCATTTGAAGGCAAAAAGTGAAACAAACCTAATGTGGGCTTTTATTTTTGTTTCCTAATAACAGCATTTTGAACTAATCCTGCTAATCAAAACTATATGGTGACCTCTGTAATAACCCCAAAATAGCAGCTAAACAAGACATTAAATATTTTAAACAAGTCTAAAATACAGTCTAATAAAAATATTTACTCAGAATACAAAAAATCCCTAAAAACAGATCATTTTAAAAACAGAGCTCTGGTGGCACTTAGAAGAACAGGGTGTTGGCGCCACTGTGTACTGTTTAAAACTGTGGACAATTGAGCACATGCCTTAAATGGTGACCACCACAAGGCAATCTCCCAGTGCTTCAGTTACAAAAATATAGAAAGAATTGAGCTGGTCCTGTGATTTGCACAACACATTAAGTGTATAAATGAATGACAGGTTGATAGACTGAAGTGAGATCTGTTTATAATGAAACCTAATAAATGTTTTGGCTTGATTAGGTCACTTAGCCCAACATGGCTTATCAATTTCTATCCATCAGATGCAGCTAAAGAGTCCCAAAGTGCCACTGTCAACAACACAACTAAGTATACTGCTTGTATCTCCAGTTCTCCATGTCACGAGAAGTCTCTGACTGTCCTTGAGTGGCCCATCCATCCTTGTTCTAAGCACACTTATTTAGAGTATACAGTCATTCATGTGCACCTGGGAATTGTCATATATAGTAATTAAAAGAAACACAGTGTATTCACTAAGTGTTTTATGGCAACTTGGGGGAAGTGATTAAAAGGATGGACTGGAGGTGGGGTAAGTAGAAAAAAACAGATGTTGTTACGCCACATGGTTCACAGTCAAGTGCTGCATGTGTTGTAATGTGTTGCAGATTGTTATTAAAAGTTATTGAAGTTCATTGAAGCCTCCATAGCCATTTTACAAGGATCACCTTAACGGATCTGTCAGTTGAGAGCGGTCCCATCCCATGACAAGGAGGGGCACTGTCACCAGTTCTGTTTTTTTTTCAGCTGCAGTTCCAGGAAGTGGCCCCAGGAAGACGCCTAGCATCTACCGTCAGCCCCAAGATGGCCAGTCAGGATGTAGTAAAAACCAGCAGTCCCTGAAAGATGACATTTCATACTGGAAACCCTGCCAATGGAGATGAAGCTGCCTCTGATGAGATCCTTGGTAATTGCTGGGCTGGCTAAGATTTTCATTCCATATTGTTCAGACATTGAGTGAATTTCTTTTGTTTGTATTTCATTTGGTGGCTAGATCACTGCTAATTAAAATGCATGCAGTAGCCCAGCTGGTGCTATTTCTCCTGTCTCTCTCACAATCTATCCACTAGTCACTTATATATACTGTATGTACATATGTGTGTGTGTATATTTATATATTGTGACTGGACAGACACGGGAGATACACTAATGAAATAAATAAATGCTTAATTTCTATTTCTTTGCCTGTGGGCAACACCTTCCCCGTTCCCACAGGCACAACTCCACACAATACTTTTGTCTCTTATTCTTCCTCCACTCCTCCTCCGTAAGCTTCGTCCTCCTTCTCCCGACTCTGGCCTCTTTGAGTGGTGGCTGCTGGCCCCTTTTATAGTCCACCTGGAAGTTCTCCAGATGGTTGACTGCTGAGTTCTGGGTGTGGTGAATACACTGCCCATATGGGCTCAGGAGTCCCAGCTGCAGCACCCCCTGACGGAGCCTGTGGGGTCCAACAGGGCTGCACCCAACTCCAATTTCCATGGAGCCCTGCAGGAAACCGAGGCACCATTCCAACCCGGGGGGTTGACATCTAGTGTCCAGGGGGAGGTATTGCACGGTTCATGGCTGCTCCCCCTGAACATATATTGAAGGGGCGTCCCTGCTAGGCATGGATCCCAGCCATCTGCCACAATATATATGTGTGTGTATATATATATATAGGGGGCTTACGCCTCCTCCAGACCACATGGGGGGGGCGACTGCCCTGGTGGCTTTGGGGACCACGGGAACAGAGCTTAGCAGCTCAACCCTATAGGCGCCCGTGGTCACCACCAGGGGGCGCCCGAAGGTCTGAGAAGCTGGGTGTGGCGGAAGAGCTGAGGGGAAGAAGGCCATGGACACCTGGAGTACTTCCGGGTGCGCAGCCAGTACTTCCGCCACACTGGGGAGTACCAGTGGAAGATTATCAGGAGGCACCTGGAGCACATCCGAGTGGTGATAACAGGGGCTGCCTCCCTCCATTCATTGGCTGGAGTCGGGAGCGGAGTAGACAAAGTCTTGGTGGAGAGGAGTGGAGGCGGCCTGAAGAAAGAGAAGCATTGGAAGGGCCTGAACTTTGGGGGAGTTTGGGGTTGTGTGTGGCACCTGTAAATATAAACAATGTATAATATACGTGTGTGGGTTGAACGATCACTGTCCGCCTGTCTGTGTCCGGGCTAGCTTCCACAATATATATATATATATATATATAAATATATACTTTATACATATATAGCGGGTTGGAGAATGGATGGATGGATATATATCCATCCATTATCCAACCCGCTATATCCTAACTACAGGGTCACGGGAGTCTGCTGGAGCCAATCCCAGCCAACACAGGGCGCAAGGCAGGAAACAAACCCCGGGCAGGGCACCAGCTCCCCGCAGTATATATATAAATGAAGAAGACTTGCACTTACAGGATAAATCAAAAGAGTGAAAGCAAAGGGATTTCTCAAAGAGAAAATCTCAAGGTAGGCAACTGCAACTCCCTCTTTTGTAAAAGGGAAAAGGCACTTGTGCTGACACAATCCGATCCTCCACAAATCCTACAGCACTCCAGTAATCGAACCTGACACCTTCTGGAACTGTCACCCTCATATTCCTTGCCACATCCAGTGTTGAACCTGAAGCTCTTTATCACTTGGAAGCAAAGCAAATGCCTCTGTTCTATGGATCGAAATCAGTGGCCAGGAGCAGTGATGACACATCCTATTTTTCCATTCTTCACATAAATATTGGGATTTGCATTCTTTGCCTCACAGCTAAATTTAAACAGAGCCTCTTATCATTAATGAGTTGAAATTAGAAGAGCCTTTCTCTCCGCACTCCCCAAACAGCTGCTCTGACCTCAGAAGGGATGTCTCAGTGCAGTTTAGATTACCAGATGGTGACCTGGTGACTGTGAAGTCAGGGCTGTGTGTCACTTTCAGCATAAATGTTTTCCTGGCATGCTGATTTCTTGTAACGTACCTATGTAATCTCCATCACAGACCAATCAGTGAACTCTTACTGATGTCCAACAATGAGCTCATACCCCCAACACGGCATAGCAATTGTTTTTTTTCAGGAAATGACTAAATGCATGCCTTCATATTATTATTATTATTATTTTTATTTTTATTATTATTAAATTCTCCAGTGTAGTGCATTGATTACATAGGAGGTAGCAAAGTGGTTAGCATTATTATCATACACCTCAGTGATGTGGGTTCAGAGCACATGTTGCCCTTGTAGATGCTGAAATTGGATAAGTGGTCAGTTACATGTAGAAATAAAAACTGAAATTGATTGTGCTTAAATTTATTGCACAAAATTGTTTAATGGTAGAAATTAAACTCTGATTTAGAATTTGGTTGGAGTAGCCTAAGATTTGAACAGACTGAGCTCCCTGAATGTATGATGGACCCTGTGTATCTCCTCTAGCATTTTCTTTCTAAAGTCACTATCGTGGTATCCACGGTCTGGCTTCAAAAACTTGTTTGTTGAGGCGGTGTCCACAGGGGCTCATCAGAGCTCATAATATATTGCAGTTTTTTTATTGATTTATTGATGAACTGATAATTACACATCTTCTTTAATTGCCATTAGTGAACTATTGATTGGTTTGATTCACCTTTGTTTCCTGTAAGCCTCTTCAACTGATTTGCAATTAAGCAACTTGACTGCTCAAGGAAGAAAGCAGCTGCTGAGGGGTGCCTGTCCATATGATGTTGAGCTGCTCCTCTGGAGAGTCTGGATGTGTGAGGGGTGCCCAGTGCTGAAGTACTGGAAAGGCAGCAACAAGAAGACAAGCCTCATGTTCTGAACAAGGGGATGTTGGGAAGTGTAATGTAACAGGGCGACCAAACCCCACCAAAGTGTCACATATTTATTTAAAACTTTTGCAGGTTGAAATCAATAGTAGTCACATACTTGCAAGGATAACAGCAGAGAGCTACTGGCCCATTTTTAAAGGTTTAATGCAGTGCCCTAGTTTTGGCTATAAAATTATTGCTTACCTGAGCTTCAATGCAGAAAACGAGGGCATGAAAAATTCATATCAGAACAAGAGCTGAAACTATCACTTACAAGACATTGGTGCTTTTAATGAGCAGATTATTTCTATCAAAGCAAAAAGTCAAATCTGCTGCTGTTGCTTTCTCTGCAATTTCTCAAGAGAAATAATGTTGTAATCATTTTGCAGAGTTTTTGGGGGAAAAGAGGCACACATCAGCTTTATAAAGGAGTGTTTGAGCAGTTCCAGTACAGCAGATAGAAGTCAAGTGAAACCAGCACCCCCATGACCATCGGATGTGGCAGTGGCTCATGAGAAATAAAATGCTCAATTAATGATTATATGTCTGACAGACACCATTACCCACAGCAGCATTAAGATTAGTATACATTTCAATTGTTTATGCTCTTCTTCTTCTTCTTCACAGTACAAAATATCACACAGTTACACTCAAGCCCATTTTATGGAAAGTATTGTTAATGGTCACAGAACAAATTACAAAATGTGCATGATCTGTAATAAATATTACACATCCAGTATGTGTGTAGAAGCTAGTGATGCACTCAGCTGCTGTAGACTGCAGTGGGTCCCTCTTTGTTCTCAGGTCCCATGGGGGCTTCCAGCTTTTCTCCCTGAGTAGGGCTTTTCATAAACTGTGATGACATATTTTCCAGACAAGAGTTATTTCCATCATTGTGCCTTGTGCTGAAGGGAAGACCCTTACTGGGTGGAATTCAGTTATGGTTGTATGAATCTTCAAAGAAGGTGAATAGAAATACTAAAACTGAAGAGAAACTTCAAGAAGTCAAGTAAACAGTTTTGAAAGTGCTGCAAACGACATGATACAGAGCCAGTACTGTGGCATAATATAAAAATTACAGTGCCTCTAAAAAGTATTCATCACCTCACAAGTTTTCTCATTTTATTGTCATATAATACTGAAGCATAGTGCATTTAATATTTATAATTCATTTAGGTCACTTTACAGAGATCTGTTTTTCTTTAATATTAGACTATAGAGTCTTTTTCTTCTGATCTGTGTCAAAAAAGCCAAATAAAACCCACTGTGATTCAGTGTTGTAGAACAATGAAATGTGAAATCTTTTCTAGGTGCTGAATAGTTTTTATAGGCCCTGTAAATTTCAGGTTTCTACGCTACAATGGTTCGGTGAAGTACTGTTTATTTAGAAAAATCACACATAAAATTATCAAAGCAAAATCACGTGGTGTAGCGATGTTGATAAAAAAGAATTATTGCTTAACCAATTAAGCCCAGACCACCAGTCTGATCAAGCTTTGTACTCTGTGCTTCCAGGAACCCAGCACTAAGATGGATTAAGCAGGTTTGTGAATGTATGTATTGTCAGACACATGAGCATGGGGAATGTTTTATGGGGTTTGGCTTAAAAGAAACTACAGGGAAGGATAAGAGTGTGACACCATCGCTAACCAGTGCTCCATTACTTCCCTCAGAGTGAAGGAGGAAAAATCCACTGAAGACCCTTGAGGTCAATTTCACATTATGTCAAAAGCCAAGGTTCTACCACCGGAAGTCAATACTCATTCCTGAGCCAACTTCAAAAGCGAACAGGGATCCATATGTCTAAAACCTTTTTGTGGCAAGGCGCCATCTTGTTGTGGTACACGAATGCACTTCTACTTTTGTCCTATGCACAACCAAATTAAACAGAACATCTTCTGGAACACCAGCCCTTACTTTGTTCTTCACTTTGTCCTTTCACAGTGTGTATGTAATAAAACCCACTTGTATACCTAGAAGCTGTAAAAGTTCATTGCAACTTCCCGAAAAAATCATTTTTCAATAGCATAGATGTGTTAATGTCTTTACCTTAAATTCATTTGTCCACTAGTACCATGAAGGGATAAACAGTTTGTCCTCCCTCAAGAGTGGAAACTATCCTCATAAGCTTTGAAACATGGCAAGGAGAGAGGATTTGGGGGTTTTTAAGGATGATATCCAAGAGGATATTTGGATTGTTCAACAATTCAAAGGCCATGCTCATCAGTGGCCATCTGTGCTGCTCAAGATTCTCATGCTGTCATTCATCTATTTTCTAACTTTCTTAATCCAGTTCAGGGTTGCATGAGCCGCAGCAAATCCTGTAAGCAGCAGGCATAAGGTAGAAAACAACCCTGGGAAATACAGCAACATTTAAGCACAACCCAAAACTGGCACCAATTAACCCGTCAGACGTTTTTTGGACATGGCAGTAAAATCAGAGGAGATGAGGAAAATCCATAGAACTGGGAAGAATATGCAAACACAACTCAGTACAGGGCCATCATGATTGGCTATTCTTTTCTGAAAGGGAGACAGGGAAAAGACTGATAGGCTAAAAGCAAGCAATGGGCAGATGCTAAGTAAGCTTTTGAATGAGGTACTTCATGGTGAGCTGGACTTCATCATTTCACTCCACTGCATCGTTTGACCAGATTTACTGGTGTCTTCTTGTGCTTCATTATGTCAGCCCACAGCCAAAGAGTTACCATAACTCTCCAGCCTGTGATCTGGGTGGTCGCTTAATTTTATTTTAATTTGCCACTCTGTGGTAGTTGTCTAACTTGGTCTTTGAATTAGGTAGTCTTGAAATCCACAGAAGAAGAATCCCCTATTTTCCTGCAAACCAAAATGAAATAAAAGATTTAATTGTTCTTTGACACACTCATAGTTGACCTTACTATAGGCAAATCACCTTTATAAGTCTTTCTGAGCTGTGGGAGTCCTTCATAACAACCACCTACCTGCCCCATTCCTTTTCCCCCATGAATGCAGAGTCTGGTGAAATCCATTTGAGATGTTTGTCACCTGCCATGCAATAACTGACACCTTCAGCAGCTATGGATTAAATTTGACATTCACAACTGTCCACTGCTTAATGCAAATGACTCAGCCAGTGAGTCAATATGTTTGAAATGCTCAGCGGCTATGATTTTTTGTATCGCTCCATTATGCCACCCAGAGATAATGTGCTTGATGGTCATAGGTGCACAATTATCTTATTTTTTTTTTTACTTTTTTAAGAAAATCCTTGCACTTGTCACAATGAGCTTAATTTTTTCTAATTTATACCCCTCTTCGGGTGATCAGCTTTGCAAAGTACATTGTACCCACAGCACCATTTTCTAGGAAATAAAGTGGCCTTTCATCTGCAATGAGAGCGAGGCAATTTTGAAAAAGTGAAAATAATCATTGCACAGAAATAAATCTGCCTGCCTGGGAGTTATTATATAAAATGCCATTAAAGAAGCTTTCAATAGCGCATTAAGTAACCGCTGCTGAAGAGCAGTCAGCGTGCAGTTGCACAACACAAACACTGCACACTGCAAGTGATCTCAATGCCCTGCAGCAGCATCCTAGAGCACTTTAAAAAGCTGACAATCCATGAGCCAGAGGGCAGGGTCAACTTTAAGGCTGCTTTGGTTTTGAGTAAAGACATCACAGAGAACTAGGCACATATCAACAGCAAAGGCACACATACAGGCCCCCATGCCTGTTACATACAGCGGGACAGAATTACATTTACTGGAGGTCACTCCATTATTGCTCTCAGAGTAGCAGGGGCTGGATATACACAGTTTCTGGTCACCTCTTTAGGTAAGACTACAAGTGCCATCAGTTATAAACAGTTACTTTTAGCAAGGACAAATGAGGAGGACTCAATAAAGCTCCTTATAAATGTCTCTTAGTCCTGTAGTACAACCATTCTGTATCGCTAATATTTAATTGTTATGCAGGATCGTATCATAGTGGATTTATTTTGGCTTTTTTGATACTGATCATTAGAAAAAGACCCTTTAATGTCAAAATGAAAACAGATCTCTGCAAAGTCTTCTTCTTTCAGCTGCTCCCATTAGGGGTTACCACAGCGGATCATCTTCTTCCATATCTTTCTGTCCTCTGCATCTTGTTCTGTTACACCCATCACCTGCATGTCCTCTCTCACCACATCCATAAAACTTCTCTTAGGCCTTCCTCTTTTCCTCTTCCCTGGCAGCATCCTTCTCCCAATATACCCAGCATCTCTCCTCTGCACATGTCCAAACCAACGCAATCTCACCTCTCTGACTTTGTCTTCCAACCGTCCAACTTGAGCTAACCCTCTAATGTACTCATTTCTAATCCTATCCATCCTTGTCACACCCAGTGCAAATCTTAGCATCTTTAACTCTGACACCTCCAGCTCTGTTTCCTGCTTTCTAGTCAGTGCCACCGTCTCCAACCTATATAACATAGCTGGTCTCAATACCATCCTGTAGACCTTCCATTTCACTCTTGCTCAGTGGCGGTTTTTGATATGGGTGACATGGGCCTTTGCCTAGGGTGGCATTGTGGTGGAGGCGTCATCTTTTTTTGCACGAGCCCATGCTGCCCCGACATCATGCCAGCGCATTTTGGGGATTGCATGGGCACCAATCGGTTTTCTATTGCCCATTTGCGGGGAGTAAGGGTGCCCTCCATTTGCAAGGTACGCCTGCTGCTTGCCACACAGTGAGGAAAGGGGCGGGGTGGCAAGGGATTCCCCTGTGTGAAACTGACGCCAGCTCAATGCGTGTGCTCTCTCTATTTTTTATCACAGGTTAGTAAATTCGCCATAATTGGAGTGCACATTACAGGCTTTAAAACGGTAAAATATTGTCAATGAGATTTTGAACATTTTGATAAAATGATTTGAGTTAGTAAGAGTTTTTTTGTATATATATATAATGTTTGCGTGCTAACTTACTAATGCAAATGACTCGCGTAGTGGAGAGTGGTAGGCGGGGAAAGTTAACCCGAAATAATAAACTGACTGCAGCTCTGAGAAAAAAGGTTTATGTAGTTGTTAGTGACCTGGTGAATTGATGACTGGAGATGGTACTAAAGTGAAAATTCTTTACACTTGTCACGCACGAGCGCATTGGGAGCAGTTTAAGGACTCGGACCACATCGCGACAACCCATGCCGAGGGACAGAGGCGGCGCACTAACCTTTCTCCTCTTATCTCATCAGCCAGAACGAAAATGCGCTGCCATAAGAGAGCCCGGGTAAACAAAAAGAAACCATACTTCCGGGTTCCTGTCGTACCTCAAGTCCCAAGATGATGACGTCGGTATTCCCACCTGCATCTAATTTCTCCAAACAACCCTGATTCAATTTCCTGTCCCTCTGTATAAATGTTCCCCTATTTTGCTGTAATATTGTCCGGTGTGACCATTTACTTTGTATTGTGGAGACGGTACTCTATTTAATTTCTAGTAAACCAGGGTGGAAACCCCAAAAGTTCACTTTGTGTTACGTTATTTCTTCACACACTATAACGAAATATTTTGGTGCTGTATAAATGTAAAATTTGATTTTGTCTCTATTAGACATTACATTTCCAATAGTTTGTTTTATTGCACTGATTTTGTTCAGTGTTTATTAGAACGCGGGGGGGGGGCGTGGGGGCCCCGAGGGTCTGGGGCGCCAGAGGGGGTGTTCATCCTGGGCACCAAACAGGCTAGGACCGCCCCTGCTCTTGCTGATATCCGTCTGTCACAAAAATTACTCCTCACACTCTTCTCCACCCATTCCACCCATTCCACCCTGCCTGAACTCTCTTTTTCACCTCTCTTCCACAATCCCCATTACTCTGTTATGTTGATCCCAAGTATTTAAACTCCTCCACCTTCGCCAACTCTACTCCTTGCATCCTCACCATTCCACTGACCTCCCTCTCATTTACACACACGCATTCTGCCTTGTTCCTACTGACATTCATTCCTCTCCTCTCTAGAGCATATCACCACCGTCTCCTCAACCTGCAGCCTACTACCACTACAGATCACAATGTCGTCAGCTAACATCATAGTCCACGGGGACTCCTGTCTAATCTCGTCTGTCAACCTGTCCATCACCATTGCAAATAAGAAAGGGCTCAGAGCCGATCCCTGATCTAATTCCACCTGCACCTTGAATGCATCCATCACTCCTACCGCAGACCTCACCACAGTCACACTTCCCTCGTACATATCCTGTACAACTTTTACATACTTCTCTGTCATTCCCGACTTCCTCATACAATACCACAGCTTCTCTTGAGGCACCCTGTAATATGCTTTCTCCAGGTCCACAAAGATGCAAGGCAACTCCTTCTGGCCTTCTCTATACTTCTCCATCAACACCCTCAGAGCAAACATCGCATCTGTGGTGCTCTTTCTTGGCATGAAACCACACTGCTGCTCACTAATCATCACCTCACATCAACATTAATTACAGAAATAAAATACAAAATAAATGACACCATAAGTGTTCAACCGCATGTAATAAGTACATAAGTTTAATATGCCACCATGCTATGTACAAAAAATATTTTATAAATTCACTCACATGTACAGCTAACACAAGGCTAAATTTAGTATACAGGGGCTTATCATTTAGAATTGCTAGGCAAGCATTAGAAGACAAGAAAGGGACAACTGCGAAATGGGCATTGTACTATTTCTGTGTGTCAGAGTCAGAATGACATTGGATCTTCTTTTCCTTGTTTGGAATGGCATGATTTACATAAGTGGGGACCTGCACATGGAAAAAGAGTGTAAAGTCTTAGAACATTGCCCGGCACACCTTTGAAGCTGACAGATGGGAGATAACGTCATGTGATCCTGAAAGTCTTTTTAGCGCAGCGATGAAAATGGCAGACTTTATACATCAAGTTCCCAATATGGTAATGGTCTTGTCATGGCTTCCTTCATCTGTTATGCCGCGTAAACTGCCATTAAAGAAAGCTAAGTTATTTCTCCTATGTGATTTCTTACTGCTGTATCACTAAGGGAGGGGTATCCCTTTTTACTATCATATCTACAGTATATAGTTTCTGGTTATGTAACATGCCACATTTACAAATGAATTTATTCCAACCAGGAAGCCAGTGCCCCCTGCTGAAAAGAAACCCCTTCAGGTCAGTATTTAGGAGATGCACCATTCGCAGCCATGTCAGCTCTGTCTGTGTGCTCAGGTCTCGCTCTATCAGCTTTGTACATCTGCCATTTTGTGCCCATTCTTCTTTCTGAAACTGCTTAAACTGTCATTGTCATGGGGATCATGTGTGACCAGCCTTTTTCAAGATCTGTACTTTGTATCTTTTTGTTTTATGCTTGGGGTTGTCTGACTGGATAACAAATAGTCTGCCAAGGTGCAGATTTCTTGCAAAATCCTTCAGGAGTTGCCTGAATATTGCTGTATTCATTTTACCTTCCAACCGCATAAGCCTTCTAGGGCCTGCTGCAGAGAAGCATCCCCACAGCATGATACTGTCAGGCAGGCTTCACAGTGGGTATGGTGTGTTTTTGATAATGTGCAGTGCTGGGATTATGACAAACATGGATTTTAGTCTGATGGGCAAAAAGCTCAATTTTGGTCTTATCACATCACATAACCACTTTCCAGCTGACTTCAGAATCTTCCATGTGCCTCCTGCAAAGATGTCATGTGCATTTTTTAAAAGTGGCTTTCTCTTTGCTACTCCCCCATAAAGCTGTGACCTGTGACCACTCAGGTAACAGTTGTTGTCTGCTCAGTCTCTCCAGTCTCCAGTCCCAGGCTTATAACTCATTTAGATTTCTCAGATGTCTCTTGGTGGCCTTCCTCACTAGTCTCCTCACATGATCAGTTTTTGTGGATGGCCTGCTCTAAGGGATTTACAGCTCTGCCATATTCTTTCAATTTCTTCATGCTTGATTTAACTGGACTCCAATGGACTTTCAATGACTTTGATTTTTTCTTGTCACCATTCCATGACTTGTGCTTTTCAGTCAGCTTTTCACAGGGTTTCTTGGAGTGTTTTTGTGTCTTGGTTGTGTAAGTTAGCCCACCACACTGACTCACCACAAGCTGGATCTTCCAGATAAGATGCATTTAGAGTACAATAAGTAGAAACCCCAGACAGGTGATCTCCACTGAGGTAATTCTGGGACTCCTAAAAGCAGTTGGCTACACCGGTGTTGACTCAAGTGTGTCATTTTAAATGGGGTGAATGCTTATATGATCAATTACATTATGTTTCCTATTTGTAATTAATTTAGACCACTTGGAAGAGATCTGTTTTTACTTTAACATGAAAAAGTCTTTTTCTGCTGGTCAGTGTCAAAAAAGCCAAACTAAAACACTGTAATTTAGCATTGTACTAGCTGAAATACCCAGCGTTGCCCGGGAGGAAAATAAAGTGTTTTTTTTTTTATTTAATTGTTTGAGAAAACCATAATTAAAAAAAAAAACACAACTTTAAAAATAAAAATAAATTAACAAACAATAAACCTGGGTTCACTTACTGGGTCTTCCCTGTGTGGAGTTTGCATGTTCTACCCTTGTCTGCGTGGGTTTTCTGTGGTGGGCTGGCGCCATGCCCGGGGGTTTGTTTCCTGCCTTGCGCCCTGTGTTGGCTGGGATTGGCCACAGCATACTCCTGTGACTCTGTAGTTAGGATATAGTGGGTTAGACAATGGATGGATGGATGGATAAAGACTCACTAATGTGCTTGTCTTGCAGTGTTGTATGTATGTTATCATCTAGCTGACACTCGGAACCGGCCAACTCTATTTAATTTGAAAAGCAGCAGGGGCGCGGTGGTGCTCAAACATAAAGAATGCTGGCAGTCGCCTCCAGTTCGCCCTCATGTTTTTTGAATTGTTTGAGAAAAACATAATTAAAAAAACACAACGTTAAAAATAAATTAAGAAACAAAGAGTCACTAATGTCCTTGTCTTGCGGTCTTGTATGTATGTTATCATCTAGTTGACACTCGGAACCGGCCAACTCTATTTAATTTGAAAAGCAACAGAGGCGCAGTGCTGCTCAAAAATAAAGAATGCTGGCAGTCGCCTGGTATATACTAACTATGTAAGCCCCTGCTGTTAAAAGCACGAGATCCTAGAAAGTATTTTTTAAATCGTGAGAACTACTCTGGGCATCTCTCTGCTAGAAGGATTCATTTTGCCGAAGTGTTCACATGGTTTGTGCATTAGCAGCTAAGCAACTGTCTTTCTTTGGAGGTTTCCTTTTGCCGGTGTGCTGGCCTCACTTGCGTATCCTCGGAGCTGGAGCCCTCACTCCGACTCTACGTCTCACTTCTGGGCCGGACAGACACACACACTTCCATGCATAGAACACTATTTAATTTCAAAAGCAACAGGGGCGCGGTGCTGCTCAAAAATAAAGAATGCTGGCAGTTGCCTCCAGTTCACACTCTGATGGTCATTCTGAGTGTCAACTGGATGATAACATGCATACAAGACCGCAAGATTGCCCCCACCCTACCCAGAAGGGGGTGGGTTAGGGCTGATTTCACCCTACAGTATTTTTAGTCGACCAATGAGGAACATGTGTACCAAGTTTCATGAAAATCGTTCCAGCCGTTCGGACGTGATGCTGGAACATAGATACATACATTGACTTTTATATATACAGTATAGAAGATAACAATAAAATATGGACACTTCCAAGGGATAAATACTATTTAAAAGCACTGCACAGATATCAAACTACCAAATAAGAACACAGCTTGGTAAGTAAAGTTTTGTTAGTAAGCAAAATAGAGGTGCCCTGTGTTAACCAGCAGGAGTTTAGCGCTGTTTCAATTTACGGCTAGCTGGTCTTCCTTTACTTTAAATTGAAACCCATTTAGCATTTACCTGAAAGAAAGCAAGAGCTTCAAAAACCTAATTATATCCCGTATCCCTCTGTTGATTTTCTATTCAGTTCAGGGTTACGGTCTGAGCAAGTCACAAAATCTGCACTGTAACGAAACAAAAGCATACAAATTGCAATGTAAGGTCATCGGGTAAAAGCGTCTGTTAGGTATATCTGGGTGGCAAAGGCCAGTTAAAGGATACGTTACCCTCCAAAGTGTTAATCTGGCATATGGTTAAAAATGTGCCTAGCTTTTCATTGCTGCAATGTTGTATGCTGCAATTTTTTATCAAGGTTTAAGAACACCAAATGAATCTTGGGACTGTAAAGTTCTGGATAAAATATAACATTTGCTTATGATTTGAGAGCTGACACTGCTGGTGACTGCCTGGCTTGGATTGAAGCCACTATCTTGGTGGGGTGTCAGCCAAACCAAAGCAATAACATTCCAGGCATTAAATCACGAGTTTAGGACCATACCACCTACTTGTATATGAAAAAAAAAACAACACTACGCGGTGTTAGTCCTAAATAAGGGATGTTTGGGCTTTTTTTTCTCAGAAAAAGCCATTTTTTCCTTATAAATCCTTAGTTTGGTCTCACTCTAACGAAATGGAATTTTCCAGTTACACCCTAATGGATAATTGGGAAGAGGATTTTGTGGAATTAGATGTGAAAAGACTGGAATATAAATCTTCATAAAAAGCATGTTTTAATTAATACCGTTCAGGAAAAGAAGAGATTAGGTTTGTTCCTCATGTCTAGTCACATTAAAAATGATTTTGTCTAAAATATTTGTATCAATATGAGAGAGTAAGAACTGAATTTTTGGTTGTCTCATAAGGCATTATGAATGTTATTTCTATATTTGTTCTCTTAATTGTTTTTCTGTGTTTGTGTGTCTTCGGCTTTTTGCTTTTAAACAGATTATTATATTTTTCTCCACACTGCTGAGGTGTGCTTTTGATTCTCATAACTGCCATTACACTTTCTTTTATATGTAAATAAATACCTCTTTCAAGCTTTTTTAACATCATATTGAGTCTCACCTCACCATAATTGTTACTGCTCTGTTCTACATGTGAGGCTTGGTCTCAGATCAGGCCCTATTAACTTTCTTTTGGCAACCCAAACCAAGGTTGAAGGTTTGCAGGAAACTCAAAAGCAGTAAACCTCACACTGCCAAATGGAGACATCCATTTCAAGGCAGTGTGGAGAACTAGGAGCCAAAAAGAAGAAGAAGTGTTCTAAAAATGAGCTATCGCTAATCCAGCAGGGCACTAGAGAGCAGAGAACACAACAATGGTGACGCCTGACTGTCTACCCAAAGACAGTTAAAGAGACATTATAGGCTTCAGGAACTTTTAACCTGTAGGTGGCAGTGAGTATGAATATTGGAACTAAGATGGCTATTAGGAAGGTTTTCTGGTAGGAGAAGTAAGATCTCCACAACATTAGGTGGCAGCATGCTGTCCCAGAGTGAAAGTGAAAAAAACATGTTGTCCATTTAAGAGAACAACAAGCTGGTGACCTGCCATGGATTTCTAGTTCTTTTTTTAACAAATACTGTTATCAACTGTTCATTGCTAAGCTACCAAGTTCTGTATGACAGAGAGAAGTGAGATGACATCACTGTGTTAAGTCTATTTGTTATCTCAAAAACAATGAATGTTTCTTTTTAATATGAAGCCAGAATGCTGATGAAAATGTGATATCAGACCTGAAGTCACCCTTCTCCTTACTATCTAATGCTCTACTATTTAAGGCCTGATGGCCAATGCATTGAATTGTTACCTATCAGGCTGCTGGTTCAGGTCCAAATTGTAACTCACTGTGTGTCCTGAACTACTTAGTTGCCAGGTTGTTTAATGGGTTCAGGCAAGAAAAGAAATACTGCTGTACAGTAATCCCTCCTCGATTGCGGGGGTTGCGTTCCAGAACCACCCGCGATAGATGAAAATCCGCGAAGTACAAACCATATGTTTGTATGGTTATTTTTATATATTTTAAGCCCTTAGAAACTCTCCCACACTGTTTATAAATATTCTCCGCACAGTTATACAGTAAACCCTTGTTTATCGCGGTTAATCCGCTCCAGACAGATAAATGAATTTCCACGAAGTGGGATTCTTTATTTATAAATCTAATATTTTCGCAGTTAGAGCATTGAAAACCTGTTTACGACCTTCTAAATATGTTTTTTAACATTATTAGAGCCCTCTAGACATGAAATAACACCCTTTAGTCAAAAGTTTAAACTATGCTCCATGACAAGACAGAGATGACAGTTCTTTCTCACAATTAAAAGAATGCAAACATATCTTCCTTTTCAAAGTGCGCGTCAGGAGCGGAGAATAACAGAGAGAGAGAAAAGCAAACAATCAAAAATCAATAGGGCTGTTGGGCTTTTATGTATACGAAGCACCACGATAAAGCAGCCGCAATGAAGGGATCAATGTGAAGGTAGTCTTTCAGCATTTTTTACAAGAGCGTCCGTATCTTCTAAGCAAACAGCCTCTGTGCAAACAGCCCCTCTGCTCACACCCCCTCCGTCAGGAGCAGAGAGTGTCAGAGAGAGTGAGAGAGGCAGAGAAAAGCAAACAATCAAAAATCAATACAGGCTGTTAGAGCTTTGAAGTGTGCGAAGCACCACACGGGAATCATATCGTATATCATTGAGGAGTTTTATTTAATACGTAATACGTGCTCTGATTGGGTAGCTTCTCAGCCATCCGCCAATAGCGTCCCTTGTATGAAATCAACTGGGCAAACAAACTGAGGCAGCATGTACCACAAATTGAAAGACCCATTGTCCGCAGAAATCCGGGAACCAGCGAAAAATCTGTGATGTATTAAATCACTTATAGGGCATGAAAGCTGGGAAAATCTACCAGTTTCTGTGTTGCTCCCTTTATTGAACCCCTTTTCATGATGAATATGGAGTTTAATAATGAACATTTTATGCTAAGTTGCGTTAACTGTAATATACACACAAACTTTCATTAAAGTCCACTCTGCTGTTTTGGAGTAATGCATGTTTTTGTGGTGATGGCCCTCCCATTATGACTCTCCAATGAAATTCTTAAAACTCCATTAAGCCTATATTTTAAATTACATGATCAATAATATAAACACAATATTGTGTGAAAGAAGACATAGCCATCTTTGAGTGATGCATGATGTTAGTGTTTGACCCCATTATACCACACCCTGTCATTGCTTCTATTTACTGTAAGTGGGGGGAAACATAAACAATATGCCAAATTCATTACAATCGGCAGATGTTTCCTGATGTGAGAATATGGTTTTGGTTATTTTAGATTAGATTAGATTAGATTAGAATAGACCGAAAGATATGGAAAAAAATGATTCATTGTGGTAACCCCTAACAGGAGCAACCGAAAGAAGAAGAAGAAAATTACATTAGATCAGACAAATTTTATTAATACCATAGGGGAATTCAAAAGAAAAACAAAGGCCTCTTGGTTGCGAACCCTGGGCTGTCTAACAGTAAGTGACAGCGATAGCACCCCTTAAAATTTTTGAAAGGCCATAAAGTCTAGATTTTAAGTTGTATCAATAGCAACATGCATTCAATGTTTCATTAACTTCTACTCAACGATTCTGTAGTGTAACCACTCTTGCCAATATATTTTTGAAACACAAAGTAACCTGGATTTTAAGTTGGTGCAGTTTATTGTACACATACAATTTAATTAAGATTGATGTAACCAATTTGGAAACTGCACCATTTTTTGGTTCCTCCTCATTACAACCTTCCTGATAAACTTTTTGATAAAAGTATTTTAAGATGGACCAATAGCAACATACAGGTAAAATTTAATGAAAATAGGTTCAGCTGTTTTTCTGTTAGTAGAGAACAAAGAAACAGATAAACAGACAAGATGCAATCTGGGTGTTGAAATATGGTCCTTAGTGAACAGCACAGATAAATAACTTTTGACAGAAATGTTCAATCAGTCCATACTAGCCAGTGTATTGTTCTACTCTGTGGTCTCCTGAGAAGCAACTTGAGCTCAAAAGATGCACAATGTATGGACAAACGTATCAGGAAAGCGTACTCCAACACAGGGCGAACCCCAGACAAACTGGAAGATGTTATGGAAGAGAGGATGGCGTAAAAATCCCTTCTGATGGTGATTTCTTGGAGCACTTTTAGCAACAGGCTCATTCCACCACAGTGGGCTAAGAAGCGCATCTGGGGTTCTTTTCTGCTGCCATCAGGCCATCCAAAGCATTTAATGTTGGACATTGGCTGAAAGCAGACACTTGTGAACGCTGGCCCGGACACACACAGACGGACAACATATTTTCAACCCACACACTGTTTATTTACACTATTTACAATATAAAAGTCCAGTGCACACTCACAAGCCCCAGTGCCTCTTGCACCGATTTCCCCAAAGTCCAAGGCCCACAGTCTTTGTGCCTTCCTGGCCACCTCCCGTCCTCTCTCTCCAGTTCAGTCCTGCTACCTCCCGACATCCACCACCGACTGGAGGGAGGCGGCCCCTTAAGTAACGCTCCCGGGCGAGCCCTAGGTGTTCCCGGCATTCGCTCCTTAGCCACGCCCCAGCGTGGCGGAAGTGTCGGCTGTCTTCCTGGCAGCTCTCCGGGCGCCGCATAAAGTCTTCCCCCCGGCACTTCCTGGTGTGGCGGAAGTGCCGGGCTCCCGGGATAATTAGGCACTGGGGCGCTGCCTGGCGGTGGCCACGGGTCCCTACAGGGCTGGGCTTCCAAGCCCTGTACCCGAGGCCCCCTGGATAACCAGGACGGACGCCCCCACTCGGTCTGGAGGAGGCACACGCCCTCCTCTGGTCCTCCAAGGCGTCCCGGCCGGGCTCCATCCCCGGCCAAAGACCACACGGGGTAAACCTGCATCGGGGCGCCGCCTGGCGGTGGCCACGGGCCCCTACAGGGTAGGGCTTCCATGCCCTCCACCCGTGGCTCCCAACAGAACCAGGATGGACGCCCCCTCACGGTCTGGAGGAGACCACACACTCTTTAAATTCTTTTTGCAGTTTCTGCACAATATACTGTACCATTATTTATTTATTGATTAATTGATTGTATTATTTGTCCCGTGCATCTGTATCTTTGTTTTATGTTTCAGCTGCTGTATGCATCTAAATTTCCCCTTGGAATTAATACATTTTATCTAATCTAATCTAAATCACATCAATGAAAGCCAAACAAATTCAAAAAACAGACAGAGGGTATTATGATTTTATTTACTACATTTAGGATAAAAAAAGATGCTGTATATAATAGTGTAGAAATATAAGAGATGATTTAAAAAATATAAAGAAAAAACTTTAATTTAAAAAAAACAACTGAAGCTATTGCTTTTAAAATGGAGTTGCCTAGTGGTTAGTAACACTGGCTAACAGTTTCAGGGACGAGGTCAATTGAAGAAAAAGTGAGTAGAGGGACAGCATGATGACTCAGTGATTAGTGTTGCTGCCTTACAGCTCTAAGAACTGTGAGACATATGCACTGTATGTTCTCATCACGTCACTGTGAGCTTGGTAATTCAGATACAGTGGTGTGAAAAACTATTTGCCCCCTTTCTGATTTCTTATTTTTTTGCATGTTTGTCACACAAAATGTTTCTGATCATCAAACACATTTAACCATTAGTCAAATATAACACAAGTAAACACAAAATGCAGTTTTTAAATGATGGTTTTATTATTTAGGGAGAAAAAATCCAAACCTACATGGCCCTATGTGAAAAAGTAATTGCCCCCTGAACCTAATAACTGGTTGGGCCACCCTTAGCAGCAATAACTGCAATCAAGCGTTTGCAATAACTTGCAATGAGTCTTTTACAGTTCTCTGGAGGAATTTTGGCCCACTCATCTTTGCAGAATTGTTGTAATTCAGCTTTATTTGAGGGTTTTCTAGCATGAACCGCCTTTTTAAGGTCATGCCATAGCATCTAATTTAGATTCAGGTCAGGACTTTGACTAGGCCTTTTCAAAGTCTTCATTTTGTTTTTCTTCAGCCATTCAGAGGTGGATTTGCTGGTGTGTTTTGGGTCATTGTCCTGTTGCAGCACCCAAGATCGCTTCAGCTTGAGTTGACGAACAGATGGCCGGACATTCTCCTTCAGGATTTTTTGGTAGACAGTAGAATTCATGGTTCAATCTATCACAGCAAGTCTTCCAGGTCCTGAAGCAGCAAAACAACCCCAGACCATCACACTACCACCACCATATTTTACTGTTGGTATGATGTTCTTTTCTGAAATGCTGTGTTCCTTTTACGCCAGATGTAACGGGACATTTGCCTTCCAGAAAGTTCAACTTTTGTCTCATCAGTCCACAAGGTATTTTCACAAAAGTCTTGGCAATCATTGAGATGTTTCTTAGCAAAATTGAGACAAGCCCTAATGTTCTTTTGGCTTAACAGTGGTTTGCGTCTTGGAAATCTGCCATGCAGGCCGTTTTTGCCCAGTCTCTTTCTTATGGTGGAGTTGTGAACACTGACCTTAATTGAGGCAAGTGAGGCCTGCAGTTCTTTAGACGTTGTCCTGGGGTCTTTTGTGACCTCTCGGATGAGTCGTCTCTGCACTCTTGGGGTAATTTTGGTCGGCCGCCACTCCTGGGAAGGTTCACCACTGTTCCATGTTTTTGCCATTTGTGGATAATGGCTCTCACTGTGGTTCGCTGGAGTCCCAAAGCTTTAGAAATGGCTTTATAACCTTTATCAGACTGATAGATCTCAATTACTTCTGTTCTCATTTGTTCCTGAATTTCTTTGGATCTTGGCATGATGTCTAGCTCTTGAAGTGCTTTTGGTCTACTTCTCTGTGTCAGGCAGCTCCTATTTAAGTGATTTCTTGATTGAAACAGATGTGGCAGTAATCAGGCCTGGGGGTGGCTACGAAAATTTAACTCAGGTGTGATACACCACAGTTAGGTTATTTTTTAACAAGGGGGCAATTACTTTTTCACACAGGGCCATGTAGGTTTGGATTTTTTCTCCCTAAATAATAAAAACCATCATTTAAAAACTGCATTTTGTGTTTACTTGTGTTATATTTGACTAATGGTTTAAATGTGTTTGATGATCAGAAACATTTTGTGTGACAAACATGCAAAAGAATAAGAAATCAGGAAGGGGGCAAATAGTTTTTCACACCACTGTATGTCTCACATGCCATTAATGTGCAGATTGCGGTGACTGACACCTCTAAATTACACCAGTATGGGTTTAAGTCCAAATTCATTTTCATATTTCTTGTCATGTGTAAATACTGTAATTCAAAGAGAATCATCTCATTTGCATGTTTCTCCCTGACTATTGATGTTTATCATAATGGTGGCAGTTTTTATTAGTGTGGCTAATGACGGAGCCGGAGCACATCAAGGATCAGTTACCACCTCATGGCTAATTCTGCTGTGATAGACTCTGGCTCGAAATAACACTGAATTAAAAGTCATAGTTTGGCTTAAAGGGCAGGAATCCTGATAATGTACACATCCCTTCAATTCCAAAGCCTAATGTGTAATCCTGCATCCTAATGTGCAGTTCTGCCTTTATTTTTTTATCCCAGACTAGCTTTGCTCTTCTTTGTTCTCACATTCTTTGCTCCTCTTTCATGTTCTGATCATTTTACAGTTTTATCCCTTAGCGCAGCTCTAACCTCAGTGCGTGCTTTCTTCACCTGCCACTCCACCCTTCTTTCTCCTGCTCATCATGCACTGAGCTGACATTCTGTCCTCCTCTTCCTTCTTCGCCCGTTTATGTTCAATGTGGGTCACTTAGCCCTTCTAGCTGCTAAACACAACATCTTCGTAAGAGTCAGCAAGGACTAAAAGGGCAACAAAATGACGCAAAAGCAAATGTGAGGCCCTTCTAACAGATTGCTTATCTTATGTGAGCATGTACTTTTGAGATACAAAGTCAATCAACAATTATGTGAGCTCCCGCTATTGCTGTATGTTCTAGTGTTAGCACACAAACTTGATTCATAGGGTGACAGAACCAAGTGTTTGTGCCCTCATGTGTCAGACATTTGTACGTTTGGCTCACTTGGGAGAACAGAGGCATTGCTTGTTGGAGGCAAGCCAAAAAATTACAGCCTTATTCTAATAACGTCATTCCTGGCTGATCTGTGACAGGATGGGCGTATGATCAAATTCTAGCATGCCAAAGAAGCACTTCAGTGTCCTCCAATTGCACTTGACCATCCCTGAGACAAGAGCAAAGCAATAAAAATGAAAGAATGAAGCACCATATTTACAACAAACTCTTAATATCTCATCTGCCAAAACAGTAAGATGAAGGACATTTGGTCACCTGGTGATAAGGAATAGGTAGAGCTGTGAGGAACAGGAAAAAAAATCTAAGAAATCTTTAGAGCCACACAAAATCCATTAAAGTCAAAGAATAAGCTGTGCGTGTGACCTTGAGGAACATTTAAACTATCTTTACCGTCAGAGTGATTTCACTTTT
Organism: Polypterus senegalus; assembly: GCF_016835505.1. Classification (NCBI taxonomy): domain Eukaryota; kingdom Metazoa; phylum Chordata; class Cladistia; order Polypteriformes; family Polypteridae; genus Polypterus; species Polypterus senegalus. The sequence goes on along the minus strand of NC_053171.1, from coordinate 45,582,332 downwards.
TTTTCACCATTCATCAGGCTGGTCAGTTTCTGGAGCTGTCATATCTATGTTTAAAGGCTATCCAAGCCAACAAGTGACTAATTGATTAGACAGATTGAACTCTTTGAAAGCATAATCCTAGTTTATGAAAATCTGCTATGAAGGTTTTTAAAAGCTTTCCAGTCATCAGTGTCTGTAGCATAACAGCACTGACAGGATCAGCCAGTCATTTTCTTAATGTGCTCAGACAGGGAATATTGTTGTGTTTAAAGTTTACATCACACCACTGAGCAAAACATGCCCTCACCACTTGTGAAACATGCTCTCAGGGTAACATGACAGCTTTTTTGGCTGGACTGGGATCTTGGGTGGGCTCCAGCCTCATCTATGTGTCGCTAGTTCAGAATGTCATGCACTGCTGACTATCAAACAACCGGATCATCTGAGTCTAATTATCTCTGCCTTAGGCTTTTATTGCCGATATTTGTGACAGGCATTGGTACTCAGAGATCTATTGGACACCCCTTCAGTTTGAATCTGATTGGATATCTAGCCTACATACAGTTAGGTCCATAAATATTTGGACAGAGACAACTTTTTTCTAATTTTGTTCTCTACATTACCACAATGAATTTCAAATGAAACAACTCAGATGCAGTTGAAGTGCAGACTTTCAGCTTTAATTCAGTGGGTTGAACAAAAAGATTGCATAAAAATGTGAGGCAACTAAAGCATTATTTTAACACAATCCCTTCATTTCAGGGGCTCAAAAGTAATTGGACAATTGACTCAAAGGCTATTTCATGGGCAGGTGTGTTCAAGTCCGTTGTTATGTCTTATCAATTAAGCAGATAAAAGGCCTGGAGTTGATTTGAGGTGTGGTGCTTGCATGTGGAAGACTTTGCTGTGAACAGACAACATGCGGTCAAAGGAGCTCTCCATGCAGGTGAAAGAAGCCATCCTTAAGCTGCGAAAACAGAAAAAACCCATCCGAGAAATTGCTATAATATTACGAATGACAAAATCTACAGTTTGGTACATCCTGAGAAAGAAAGCAAGCACTGGTGAACTCAGCAACGCAAAAAGACCTGGGGCCTCATGTATAACGCCGTGCGTAGAACTCGCACTATAACATGGCGTAAGCACAAAAGCCGAAATGTGCTTACGCACAGAAAAATCCAGATGCATTAATCTGTGCGTACTCCAACTTCCACGTTCTTCCGCTACATAAATCCCGATCAGCGTGAAAACTAACGCTCGTGCACGCGCATTATGTAACGCCCCAAATCCTCCCAGAATTACGCCTATTTGAATATGCAAATCAATATAAATCGCCCTTAAGCGCAGCCTTCTGTGAAAAGACAATGGGAAAAGCACGGGGGGAAACATAAGAATTTCAGCGAATACCAAGTGGAGGCAAAGGAAAAACATACTATTTGTTCAAATAAACCGTTGTATAATCAACAAAAGGAAGTTGATCGAGTGATATAGCGTGTTGGAGAAACATGAAAGCTCACATCCACAAAATCGCACAGTGCCGGAAATAAAAAAGAAGTCACATATCAAAGTCGCCGTGGAAAGCCGAGTTGTAAGCCCACTGTCTGAGTGTCATATGAAAGCTTATTAGGGTACAGAGAAAAAAGCCACACGGTGGGGAAAAAGCACGAAATGTCAACTTTAATCTCGACATTTCAACTTTAATCACGTAGTTTATTTTGTCATTAAAGTAGAACATCATAAAATTCATCTTAAAATTGTTTAATTAACCAGTTTCTAAAATCACATCGTAATTAAAGTAGCACGTTAAATGCTTTGTTTTGTATTTGATTTTCAATGTGCTCTATGTGTGTGAATCACTACTTGCTTCTTAAACCGACTCTTCCTCCAACTGGAAACAGAATCCATTACATTCGTGATATTACAGCTCTCTGAATAACTAAAATACTGAGATGTATACGTGATGTCATTTTCATGATGATAGGAGTTAAAGCACGTTATTAAACATGTGTTTCACTTGATGAAATAATTTATTGCAGCAGTACTCAGGGCGGCTCTAAGCTTGTGGTGGCACTGGGCAGAGGAAGAATCGGTGGCTGGCTCCTTCGCCCGCCCGTCAGTAAGGTAGCTTATGCACAGTGGATGGCTGCATAGCCGCCTCGTGCTCATGACACAAGCATTTAACTTTTGCCGAAATTTGTCGCTGCGTTTTTAGCTGTGTTGTTATTTTATCTTTCTGTTTTATATTCAATATATATTGGCGTAGCCGTCACTGCAGTCAGTGCTTTTCTTTCCCCAAGTAACCGATCGCCATACAATCAGCTCTGTAATAGACGTTAAGCCATCTGTAAGCTTAGCACCGATTCTTCAAAACGTTTAAAGAACATTGAAATATCTTCATAGTACATGTTTAATTATTCTATCCTTAACGACACTCCCAGTGAAGAATATAGATTATTTAAATGAAGTTAAAGTTTTATGTGTATAATTTAACAAACATATTTTGCTGCATTTCACCTTAAAAATGATATCGTCATCATATGTAAATACGCGCTTTATAAAGTGGCTCAGGTTGTGCGATATTATAACTATAGTGCAAGTTTACAGTGGGGTGATTGTACTTATAAGTACAAACAGTTCTACAAGGAGCACTTGATTGGCTGCATTTAAAGTTCTTGGGATTAAACTGTTTTGAACCGCGAGGTCCGTACAGGAAAGGCTTTGAAACGTTTTGCCATGGCAGAGACAGCGTGTGCTTAATGCCGTATACCGATAATTCTCTTTCCGATCAGCTGCTGCTGTGATTCACACTCAGATACAGTGATATAAATACTCGAGTGGTGCAGTGAGAGTAATATGGAAAAAGATGATCCGCTGTGGCAACTCCTAACGGGAGGAGCTGAAAGAAGAAGAAGTGAGAGTAACAACGCTAAAGCAGTTATGGCATTTGGAATACTATGGCTGTTCCCTGGACCATTATATTTTTACGAGTTAATTACAATCAGATGCATTACACTAATAAACAATATGCGGTTAGTTTCTGTGTATTTATAAAGCCGCGTCATGAAAATAATGAGTAATCACACAAGAACAGTAGCACTGCTTTGACGCTGGGTGCCGCCAGTTTGCAAAACCGAGCGGAGAACTTGCGTACAACAAGACATGAGGTACCGTGGAAAAGTGCGTGGCTTTACGCCAAGTGTAGGTTTTATACATCGCGATTTGAACGTGGAAAAGTTCTTACACAACATTTCTGTGCGTACGCACCGTTTATACATGAGGCCCCTGGACATCCACAGAAGACAACAGTGGTGGGCGATTGCAGAATCATTTCCATGGTGAAGAGAAACCCCTTCACAACAGCCAACCAAGTGAACCACACTCTCCAGGGGGGTCGGCATATCGATATCCAAGTCTACCATAAAGAGAAGACTGCATGAAAGTAAATACAGAGGGTGCACTGCAAGGTGCAAGCCACTCATACGCCTCAAGAATAGAAAGGCTACACTGTAAAAATTGCCAGGATTTCACAGGTGTTAACTGTAAGTTTTCACAATAAAATACTGTATTCAGAATTTTTGTTGTAATCACAGTAAGATACGCTGTCGTCTGTCAAAAGACAGCAAATTACTGTAAAATTGTATTTGGAGAAGACCCCGTTGCACTGTGGGATATTACATGCTCAGAGAGTGGAAGAAAGTAATAAAATGGCGTTGTAGTGTGCTTGTTACTTATACAAACGGTAATTAACTTAACATTCATTGCCTTTCTCCATTATCATTATAATAATTTCTGTTTTGTATTGTTAGAGAGGAAGTTATGCAGTCATTTTAAGACTTTACCACGGAGTGTATTAGAAAACTTACATACTGCGCGCTTTCAGTTTGTACTTTCTCACATTGTTTGAGTACGTGCAGTTTCGTTTAATTTCAGTTTGTGCATTTCTCAATCTACTTTAAATCATGCCTTTCAATATATATTAATGTTTACAGCTGTAATTAGTGATTTCTTTCATAAAATTTAAGTTCTAGCATTTTCAAACCGTTTCATTTTGTGCATTTTTTTAACTCGTGTCTTATCTTATAGCTTCAGGAAAGCGTTTTCATATTGTTTCAATGTCAGCTTTTTCATGTAGTTTTAGTTCATGTATTTTTAAACAGTTTTAATTTGTGCATTTTGATTAAGTTTATGTGCTTTTGTTTTCAACTGTGATTAAAGATGTTAGCTCAGGAATAGCATAAATATATATATATAAATATAAATAAATTAATTTATGGTAAACTCCACAGGCAAAAGTAATACATGGAAGCAAATGTATTGATTTAAGCACGGTTGATAGAAATTTGACTTCAAATGGTATTTTAATGGATTCTTACTGGTTTAACTTTTTTTTGTAGATACATAGTGTAGTTTTTTTTGTGTGTGTGTTAACATTTCCCTTTGGGATCCAAACCATATTGCATTTTCCACATTTTTAGTTATTGTTAGCTGGTCTGTGTTAGAAAAGGCAGTCTTAGCAAGGTATTTTTGACTCTATTAGCCATTAAATAAATTGCCTATCAATTCACAATGTTCCATTGTAAATTTAGTAAGTGCCAGTATATCTGTAGTAATGTTACTCAGTTTATTCAACACACAAAGCTGCACAGTAACACTCCCAATTATCATTATCAGTGTGGTGTGCCTACGTGTTCTCGGATGTACCGCAAAGCCAGTGTTCTGAAAACACACATATATAGAGACCATAAGGAAGCAGTTCCTACTCTGCGGCACTACAGGCAGTTCATTACACCTCTAAACTGTGTGGTTCAGTCATGTGAAGTTAAGTGTGACGCTTTGACCTCTTTCATAAAGCATTTAAAATCACACATAAAACAAGGACTGAAAATCAAATGCCCATTCAGAGGTTGTGAGAGCATTTTACAGTTAAGTCAAGTTTAGCCTCGCATATTTCAAGGAAACATAGAGGCTCAGAGGACCTAGATGATTCAATTCTAGATACATCTGTTCCCATGGATCCCTTTGGTGTTCCTAGTCAGACAGATTCAAATATTTTTGATGAGGATGATTGTGAACCAGAAAGGCCACTGGCTGTGGATGAAACTTTGTTTTTACAAAACATTACACTTCTTTATCTGAAATTACAAGCTAAGGTATTGTTACCAGCAAGTACCATACAGACAATCATTGAGGACTTTCAAAATGCCCATGACATTGGACTTTCACATTTACTTAAGATTCTGATTGAGAAATTGAAGGCACTTGGAATTCCAGAGGCCACTATAAGTGACATAATTGATGAAATGAACAGGGGATCTCCTTAAGATGTATAACAAGGAACTTCTAAGTACAGAACAAAAGAGAAAGACTGTATTTAAAAAGAATTTCAACTATGTTGAGCCCGTACCCTTGTTTCTCGGCACTGATGAAAATGGCAAAGAATGCTTTGCCCAGTATGTACCAATACAAGAGACTTTACTTGCATTGTTCAAAAGCGAGTCTGTAAGAGAACAGTATGCCTTAGCACATTCTCAAGCATCCACTGAAAATGTCTATAAGGATGTTGGAGATGGAGAGGGAGTTCGAAGTAATCCACTATTGAAAATAGAACCTTCTTCTATTGGTTTGATTTTATATCAGGATGCCTTTGAGGTTGTAAACCCACTTGGTTCAGGGAGAAAAAAACATAAAGTTTTAGCTGTATACTTAACCCTGGCTGAAATTTTGCCACATAATAGATCCACTACAGCTCACATGCAACTTGTTCTCTTATGTAGGGAGCAGAACTTAAAATACTTTGGAGTGACCAAAATTTTTGAATCTTTGATCAAGGACCTCAAATTTCTAGAAGAGAGAGGGATTTTGATAAGTGATGGCAGATTTGTAAAAGGCACTCTGATTGCCATTTCAGGAGACAACTTGGGATCCCATTGTATTGGAGGTTTTCTGGAAAACTTCAGTCGGGCTGATCGTTTTTGCCGCTACTGTGAAATAGATAAAGCAAAATTTATTAAAGAACCATACTTGTGTGGTGCTGTGAGGACAATACAGTCATATAAATGTCATGTTCAGGGTTTAGACCCTGCTGTATCAGGTATCAAGTGTGACTCTCCTTTTAACCAACTTTCTTATTTCCATGTTTGCCAGCCTGGGCTCCCACCGTGTCTAGCCCATGACTTGTTTGAAGGTATTGTGTCGTATGACCTCGCTTTGTTTGTTGGTCATTTAATACATGAGAAGCACTTCACTTACTTGCAATTAAACAGATGTAAGAACCAATTCAAATATCAGGGAAATGATGGCAATGACAAACCTGCAGATGTTTCCCCTGGTAGTGAACGACTAAATGGACATGCAGTTCAAAATTGGTGTTTTCTTAGATTGTTACCTCTCTTGATAGGTGACAGAATTCAAGATCCCTGTGAAAACGAGGTATGGCAACTCCTTTTACAACTAAGAGAGGTAGTGGAGCTTGTCTGTGCACCAGCTATTGCAGCAGGCCAAGTAGCATATCTCAAAGTCATAATTGAAGAATATCTACACAGTAGGAAAAAGCTTTTCCCTAATCACCCTTTAAGGCCTAAGCATCATTATATGTGCCATTATCCTGAACTTATACTCCACTTTGGTCCACTTATTCGCCTTTGGACATTAAGGTTTGAAAGTAAGCACTCATTTTTCAAAACATGTGCCAGAAAGCTACACAACTTTAAAAATCTGTGCAAAACACTGGCAGAAAGACATCAGCTTCTTCAGGCTTACTTGAGTGCAGGCAGCCTGTTCCCTCCAGTTGTACAGGTACACAGGGGTACACAGTTTTTTGTGAATGATTATAATGACAAAATCAGAGAATCTGTTGCCAGTTATAATTTTGAGTCACAGTCTACAGTGGCAGGCAATGAAGTGACTGTGAAAGGCACAGCATACAGGAAAGGAATGTTTGTTTTGCTTGGAAGTAGAGATGAAGAACTTTATGTTGGGAAGATTATTCTGGTCCTTACTGTCCACGATTCTGCATACTTTGTTACAGAGAAGCATACCTTTGTGAAGTTGAGAGATATAGGTGTCTATTGTAAATTAGGAGTAGTCCAAAAGGATTATGTTTGTATAAAGCAAGATGATTTGCTTGACTACTACCCACTTCCGGCTTATAATGTGTGTGACCTACTGCTAATTGTTCTTCATCATTCTTTTTTAGAAATTGTGTAAGTAGAAAGGATAGATAAATAATGGAGTAGGAAGAGTCTGTGAGGTTCTTTTAAAGAACACATATATGTATATAGGACTTTGTATATATATGTCTTTTAAATAACATCTTTGTATTGTGGTGAAAGTATTATAGAAGGATATGATTCAGAAATTGCCTTTGAAGATTCCAGCACATTTACCTATAAATGAAGAGTTAAATTTTCTAATTCAATTGAAATCAAACTGAGATAGGGATAGTCTGTAGTTTGTGAATGCTTTCACTTCTTGGAGTACTCACTAGTGCCTGAATAAAACATAAAATCATACAGAGATACAATTGTAGCAAATAACGCATTACTGATAATAAACAAATAATCAAGGGTTTTATGAATTAATTGGTTGATATTTGACTGTCTGCTCCCAACTCTCTTTTAGAAAATGAGTCAAGACATAAGGGAAGTGGTGCTATCTATTTTGCCAAGCCTCTCAAATGAATCCTTAACATCTCTTCTTGAACGGTTAGAAGAGCTTGGTGTGGAAAGCAGAGAAGACCTTGCTTTTGTACAAGAGAAGGATCTGGAGAAACACATTAGGCCAATCCAGTGTCGCAAACTGTTAAACAGCATTAAAAATGAAGGTAAATATATATTTTGATAACTGCCATTGGTAAGCTGAACAATTAACACTGAAGTTCAAAGATTATTGAAGGGCGAACTCATTGACCTGAAAAATCATGTCTTTCTCTTACTAGTGTCCTTCATTCTGTTTCTTTTCAGTGGCTACCAATATAATATATTGAACAGGAAGAATGTAATTTATCATAAATTAATTTAGTGTGCTGCTTTTTTGTTTTTTTTCCATTGATCTTTTTTGCTATCATCTCTAGGACTTGTAACAGTTCAAAGTGAACTGGATGCTGCTGCCTCTTCATCCCTCTCATCAAGCCCCATGAGCACTCCACTCATCCTATCTTCTAACTCCTCAAGCAGTTCAAACTCCTCTGTTTCTTCGTCCCCACATCCTGGCAGGCCATGGTATGCAGAGTTCAAAGTCAATTGGAATAGGATGCCAGCAGCAATTCAAAAAGCAGTGGCAAATCAAACAAGACCATCACCAGGAGACAGAAAAGATATGGTGAAAGCAGTGGTAGATCAGATGCTTGAACATGATCTTAACCCAACTAGAGCAATGTGTCACAGCGTAGTCCGAGGAATTGTAAGGGAACACCCAAAAAGTTTTGCGGATGTTGGAAAAAAGGAGACATGGTTGGAGAGGGCTGCCACTCTCTTCTTCAGCAAATTAAAACAAGAGTGGAATATAAAAACAGAACAAATACTCTTGCAAGGCGACGAGAGAGAGAAGGTCCCACACTAATGCAGCAGGGGAGGCAAGAGGCCCTGTAGATCAGTATGGATGTGTGAGGTGGTGTCCTGTAGAACTGCCAGCTGGAGAAACGGAGGCATCATTAGATGACATGAAAATGCAGCTACTTAAAATATTCTCCGAGTTAGGGATGAGTGGAGCAGAGAAAGCTGAACCTCTTATGGAGAAGACCTATATCCAGCGCCGATACCTTAATGGAGTGCCTGCACCACACATTGCACAAGTTCAGAAGGAATGGCCTTTCCTTTTCTCTCAAAGATGTCTTTACTCCCACTTTAGGCTTCTAACAGACATATCTATCCTCAGCAAGCTGCAAGAGGCACTGGACAATAAAGGCAGTACAATTATAAAGTTCTGCCAGGAACTAAGCCATCATTCAGGAATTCAGGATGTGCTGTCTAAGTTTGAACCAGAGGTTTCAGTTAAGGCTGCATGTGTCCTTCTCCTCCTGATGGCATACTTTAAGGAGCCCAAGGATGCAATCCTACTTCAAGCAGATGTAAGTAATTGTTTTACAGATAGAAAACTGAGTTTTGCTTACAATAGACCAGGAACCCAACTGGCATTGAAAATGCTTTAGAGTTGAATTTATTTTTTATATTTTTCTAAAAATTAATGCCTTGAAATTTTAGAAAATTAATATGGTATCTTGAGGAGTGCTGGATGTGCTTGATTTTTTATATAGCAGTAAATGTTCAGTATTCTATATGAAGAACTAGTTTGATAGAAACAATAAGATGAATATGATGGCTCAACTCAACCTGACTAAGAGTAAAAAAGGTAGGTGCCAATGCTGGAACTCGGGTAGACAATACAGTATATTAACCTTCATACTTGTATTCATACACTCTTAATCTCCCATGTAGACACACAGTTCTCTGACTACTGAATTTTAGTAAAATACACACCTTGCTAAATCTACTGTAGAATTGTGAATCACTGGGGTCAAGGGATTTTCTTCTGCCATCATTTTTACTCTTCAGTAAGGGATATACAGTACACACTGTACTGTACATATATCCAGCATATTTTAAAGTTATGTATTACTGTATTTTACAGACATGTGCCACAGGTGCTGATGTTCAGAGGACAATGATGCTACCAAGCACACCCCGCTTGATTATACAAGGTAATGTTAACAACACATGTAGCTTATAGTGTCAGCAACTTTAGTAGTATGTAAACCTGTATTACCTTCTCATATATGTTTTGAAGGTCTGTGCAGCTGCTCTTTACTTTGCAAAGACCAGAAGAACAGCGTGCAGACCTTTAATAGTTGTAATCTAAGACCCTGTGTTAGCGACCCATTCCTTTCACACTGTTGTTCATTAAGAATTCCACTTCTTTGCATAAGTACGTGATGAATATCTTTTTTATTTCAGATGACATGATGAAGCCTAAAGCCTGGATGTTGTCAATTGAAGGACAAGTGGTCATGGGACCACATCATGATTTTGTCAATGGTATTGCTACAATCTTTGCAAGTTATTACAACTTTAACTTGCAGTATCCTGAAGATGCCTCATCCACATTGGAGTTTATCCAAAGGTAAACTAACACACTGACATTGTAGATAACACTAGCAAGGGTAATAGTGAGACTAGTAAATCACCACAACATTGTTAAAATGGCAGAGAAATTGTGTTTGGCTTTCCTACTTAGGAGGAGTGTTAGGCATCAGTATTCTGTAGAAAGGAACAGCACTTAATGTCTTTTGAAAAACAGTGTGAAATAGCTCAAATAAAACTAATAGCTTCTATATTTTGTTTACAGGTTTTTTGGGTATTAACCCAGAGTCGGGCTCAAAATCAAAAAAGAAACACGGACACATCAACCAACAAGTCTGCACACTTTTGAGGAAACTAATTGATTTTGAATGGATGTCAATGTAGACATTTTCAGAAAGGACTCCTAATAATTCAAATTGATTTAAAGTGTTTTAATCCCCTGTTTTGCCTCAGTTTAATTTCTATCTTGCTGTCTTTAAAAATGTTACACTGCTTTATAATTACATTTTTGTTTTTTAACATTATCGTTTAAATGTTAAACACTGGAGTTTATATCTTTAATTTAATTTCTTAAAATATACCTTTTAAAAGGGAAATGCTTTCAGAATTATTGATTGCTTTTCACTTGACCCTTTCAGATGTCTGCATATCTGGAAAAAGTAGCACATATTTACAAATAATACACTGTTGACTACTAGACAGCCAATAATAACTGCGGGCACTGAGGTACAGTATGTGCAAGTTGTTTACTACAGAGGATATTTGATATACAGTACAGTAAAAATGTGTTTTTGTTTCTTGTACATATACTTACTGTATGTGAGGTTTAGATAATTTTGTTTTGTGCAATTTAAAAAAAAAAGTTGAACTGCCTGTTAAGACTTTTATTGAATTTAAAAGTGTATACTTGAGGTATTCTGTGCATTTAACGTTTGAAGAAACACTGCTGAATAAATATGCAAAACACATACAGTAATGTGTTTTTGTTTTTATTTTTGTTTAACTTTATTAATTTTCAATAATTTAAAGATTATATGTGTTGTAAAGTGACTGATAAAAGTCTAATCCTGACTACAGGGACACTGATGGAAACATTTTGTACAAACATCATACAGAAAACCACAAATGCAAGGAACAAGTGAACAAGTAGTGAGATGGACAAGGGACTTTAGAGACCTTCAGAACTTAACTTGATGTAAATTTGGGAAAATTTGGTAAATAGGATGGGTGATCAAGGTTGTTTTAATGTCCTTTACAGTATTTAATGTTGTTATTGCACCTGTAAATTTACAGTAAATTACTGGCTACTGAGTTGCATTACTTTTACAGTTAGCATGTAAAAATACAGTAGATTAATGTAAATTGAAAATGGTTAATTATTGTAATTCAACAGTAACATACTGCTACATCACAGTAATTTTCTTGCCCAGTTTACTGTGAAGTCACAGTGTGGTATGGTAATTTTATTGTAATGTACTGTAATATGATACAGTAAAATACTGTAAAAGTAATGCAACTAGTAGCCAGTAATTTACTGTAAATTTACAGTGAAATTTTTACAGTGTAGATTGGACTTTGCTAAAGAACATCTAAAACATTCTTTGGACAGATGAAACCAAGATCAACCTCTACCAGAATGATGGCAAGAAAAAAGTATGGAGAAGGCGTGGAACAGCTCATTATCCAAAGCATACCACATCATCTGTAAAACACGGTGGAGGCAGTGTGATGGCTTGGGCGTGCATGGCTGCCAGTGGCACTGGGACACTAGTGTTTACTGATGATGTGACACACGACAGAAGCAGCCGAATGAATTCTGAGGTGTTCAGAGACATATTGTCTGCTAAAATCCAGCTAAATGTAGTTGAATTGATTGGGTGGCGTTTCGTGATACAGATGGACAATGACCCAAAACAACAGCCAAAGCAACCCAGGAGTTTATTAAAGCAAAGAAGTGGAAAATTCTTGAACGGCCAAGTCCGTCACCTGATCTTAACATCTTGAGAATGCATTTCACTTGTTGAAGACTAAACTTCAGACAGAAAGGCCCACAAACAAACAGCAACTGAAAGCCGCTGCAGTAAAGGCCTGGCAGAGCATTAAAAAGAAGGAAACCCAGCATTTGGTGATGTCCATGAGTTCAAGACTTCAGGCTGTCATTGCCAGCAAAGGGTTTTCAACCAAGTATTAGAAATGAACATTTTATTTCCAGTTATTTAACCTGTCCAATTACTTTTGAGCCCCTGAAATAAAGGGATTGTGTTAAAAAATACATTTTTCAACCCACCAAATTAAAGCTGAAAGTCATCACTTCAACTGAATCTGAGTTGTTTGATTTAAAATTCAATGTGGTAATGTACAAATATTGATGGACCTAACTGTATACTTATATCAGATGCTCAGCATGAAAATAATTTCTTAGAAATAACTGCTACGGAACAGGTGACCCTCCACCACTGGTATGATTTGTCCTAGTCTAGTCTTCTATTAATGATAATAGTCTTCAGTACTATTAATAAATAAGGCATCCAACACCAGGTTTTGAAATACATGAAAGTATTGCATCCATTACCAAGTTCGGACACATTTTGCCTGGCAAAATCCACCAAGATGGCTCTGGTGATGGTTAGATGAGTAAGGAATCAAATCAGTTAATTTGATCCTTCCTTATAGTAACTCTAGAGCTGATTTCACTTACAGTGTGTCTTTCAATGATACTGAACAGCAAAAAGAGGATGGTGAAGATTGGAGTTATTTTCAAAGTGGCAGAGTGAGATATGAGGAGAGTAACAGGGTGGGTTGCTGGACAAAGAGCTGGATAGGATGTGGTGAGAGATGGCAGGGAATTGGGGGGGGTGGTAAGGTGTGTTTGGGAAAAGTAGTGATAAACAAAGTGATTCACGCAAAATTAAATTTACTGCAAAACCATGTGTTGTTCACTTCGCAAATAAAAAAAATTCTAGCGTCAATTCCTCAACCATCAACTTGCCATTTAGTATTTAAATAAGGATCTCCAATGAAGGAAACCAGTAATACTTGAATCATTTCCTGTCCTTTTTGAGCCATCAAAGGTGTCTTGTGGTTGTTCTGGTATTGCATACTAGATGCCCACTTTGCCAAATATAATAACAGTCCTGGCAATCATAATCCTAAAGATGCATCTGAGGCTGAAATGAACTTGGGAGTCTACATCAATGTTAGGATGGGCAGGTCTTGTAACTCAGTGGAATTATTTAAGAAAGGGCAGAGAGGCTGTTTGAAGACTACATTCCTTTAATGTGGGTAGTGACATCCTTCACATCTTCTAAAACTCTGTGATGGCCAGTGTGATTTTCTGTGCTGTGTGGTGTGCTGAGCTGGTAACATGACATGAGATCCACCGAATCAACAAGCTAATTAAAGAAGAAGGCTCAGGTATAGAGCACACTCTGGATCCCTTGGAGGTCACAGCAAAGGAGAGAATGAAAACAAAACTGAGTTCCATTATAAACAATGCTGCACATCTTCTCTCAGACACACTAACACTGAGGACTTTCAGCCAGTGAATCATTAATCAGAAGTGTGTCAAGAAATGCTACTGGGCGTCCTTTATAGCAATGCAATTTGCTTTCATAACACCTTACTATAACTGCACTTTAAATCTTTAACCAAGTCAGAAGACTACTTCTGTTTAGTTATTCTGTTGTGAATTTTTTTATTGTTTTTGTCATAATATTTACTGAAGTTTTGTAAAAATTTAAATTTCCCTCTTTAAACAAGAAAAGTACTACATATCTATTGTCAAGCATACATGTTTCAGAGACATGTTCAGGGCTCAAATAAGGTAAACAATACCACCTCGAGCAGAGAGGGAGCAGTGTCACCACCTCTCCTTTTCCATCTGCAGTTCTGAAGCTCACTGGCTGGAAGACATGTGACCCAGTTTCTGCTTCCACACTGAAGTCCCATCATTTCCAGGATGGTGATATAAAAAGCCTAAAGCCACCAGAAGTAGGTGTTTATTGAGAATCTCTTCAAGAGGACAGAATGTTCCCTCAGCAACTTTTTTCAATATATATTGGCTTGCGCTAGTTGTGTACTCATATGTGCATTTTATTTTTCAACTCATTCAACATCTTCATTAAATGGGAATACCAACTGTGACCACATTTGTAACATTACTTAATGTTGCCTTCTTGCACTTTTACACAATCTATAGGGTGGTCCAGATCTACTGTAATTATGCAGATCCAGATCATCTGGATGACTTTGATTTATGCGGGGACAATTCCAGTTCGGCGCAAAGACGATTCTTCATGTTGTCAGTTCGCACACTTCTCAATGGTCCAGGATTTTTTGGGTGATTTTCTATGTAATAAACTTAATAAGTTGTAGTGTAATGAAAATTGCATAATTAAATCTGGACCACCCTATATCTATCTATCTATCTATCTATCTATCTATCTATCTATCTATCTATATTAGAAATACCTCCAGTCTAGAATGGTAGATAAATAAAAGTAACAAAAAGAAATGAAAATCCATTTTATGCAGGGTTGATCACACAATGACTCAACACAAGTAAAGCAGAGGATCTATTGATCATGGATTATCTATTATATAATTAAATTTACAGGCTGCTGGACCAAATGTAACTTAATGGACCCCTTCATTCTATGATCAGTATGAGGTTAAGTTGTACCCATTTATTAAGCAGTATTTACAGCGTAGTCATCTGTCTTGATCACTCCACTTATAGGTCACAGTACAACAAGATACAGTGTTACTTTCATGGCCCAGGATTCAGTTGTGAATGCAGATTTATCTACTGTATACTAATTAACAATATTTGAAAACATTTATCATAAATTCTTTAGTGCAGCTGGAGATGAACCCATGCTAACATTGGGAGAATGTGTAAATTCCACAAAACTAAACCCCAGATTATGTGAGATGCAGTATAACAGTAGTAACTGTTAATTTTGCTTTGAGTTGCTTTTCAGGTTCAAGTGCTAGTAAATTGTTATGTGTACTCTGATAGTCTTAACTCGAATGTCTCCTTTGGATTAGCTAGGTGAGGTTTCTAATGGCAGCATGGCTGGCTGGACTGACCAGACCACCCTATCCTCAGAAACTTCCACATACTCTTGGAGACTCTTCCAGACCAGTCAAGAGATATACTCCCTCTAGCATATCCTGGATCTGCCCCTCAATCTCCTCTCAGTGGGCCTTACCTGGTCCGGAGGACATACTAACTTAATACCCAGAACACTTCAGATGTTTTCTACCCATCTGAAAAGATAGCTAAATCTCACTAGTCTATCTACACCACACAACAAAGATGTTTCTCATGTCAGCATTTTGCTTCAATACAGGATCTTTGTATGGAAATCATTGCAAAACTGCATAATCTCACAAACAAAATCCATGCATTATGAAGTAGCAGCCAGTAGGTCAGAAAAAGCTGCATTTTTATTTTATTTATTACCATAGTGCATAACATGATGTACTAGGAAGCTCTCCATTAAAATACAAATTAAGACAAGACTTTACTAGCCCCATTCGGGTCACGTCCTCTTCAGTAAGTGTGAAAAAGGGTCCATGACCAACAAATGTGTGCACTGAAAACCTGATTCATTAGAAACATCATGTGTGACCCATATAGTAAAAAGAGCGTATGACCAAAGACAAAGTTAGGTCTGTCACCAGCTCTTCATCTGAAAGCTGTGAGCCTTTTTGGACTCTTAAAATTTGCCCTTAGATCATTACTGGCTAGTGACAACTAGAGAAAGCAAAGCATTTTAAGGCAGGCCTGACTGAAAGTGCTGGGCATAAAAGCCTTTGCCTTCACATGAAAAAAGGTGATCACTGGTAACAACAAGCAGAAATTCTTAAGCATGGCTGTTCACCAGCATAGAGCCTATCATTGATAAAGGTGAAGATGATGATGATGACGGACTGCATAGCAAATGTGTGTGCTTGTGTGAGTTTGTGTGACTCTGGTATGTTTAATGGAATGACTGGGGCTGATTGTGCTTTGATGTGAGGGTGCAGTTGGTTCCAATTTCCTCATTGACTCTCCGCAAGTTGTAATTAGAACATCACACGCAAGGAAGCAGAAAGGAGAGCCTGATGAAGATGAAAGGGAAACAGGAAAGGAAGAGACTGATTTTAAAATGAGAGTAAGGAAGATGGAGAGGCCAGGATCGTGAGAGCCAGTGCCAATAAGTAGTGGAGTCAGACCTAGTGAAGCATGGTCCTGAGATGAGTGTGCTTGAGGGACAGGGGTCATTCCTGTTAAGAACAAGAGTGACCCAGTACTCTGAGTAGGTTCCCTCAGAGGCAGTATAATGGAGACAGGAGACAGAACCAGAGCTTGTGGGGTCCCTGGGATGCTAAAGCATGGCAGTAAGGGACAAGAGCCAGGATTTAAAGGTTGATTGTGCCTGTCAGTGATGTCTCCTCATGCCAAGGAGATAAATAAGGGTGAGCTGTGGAGACATTAGTTTTTGATGGAAGCACTACGGCTAACGGTTGTTTTTAAAGGATGGATTGCTGCCTGGAATTTTAAGAATATTTTTATTGTTCTGTTTATTAACTTTTAATCTCCATGTGAACACTAAGTTTTATGGCTGGATTATTTAGTTCTTTATGAAGATATTGAAGTGCACTTCTGTACTTTGTGGTTTTGAACTCCTGTTTGATTTTTGTTTGCACCGTACCTCTTGTTACCTGTCCTTGGCTATGACTGTCAATGGATTGGGGATCAGCTGCAGCTAACCCAGACCATCACGAATTGAGAGATTAAAGTGCACTTGATTTTTCACTATTTGGTCATATGATAGTCATAGTTTACATTAAACAACTTTCAAAAAATATTACATTTTCTTTTTTGCATCATAAAAACAAGTCCTACCTATCCACTAATGTATTAATTATTAAAATGACTCAACACAGTCCTAGGCTACAGAGGGTGTAAGCCAATCCTACCATCACTGAGTGCAAAGCAGGAACAAAACCTGCAAATTCTGCTGGGCTCCTCATATATGTTTTTTTTTGTGTGTGTGTATGTTATGTAGAGCTTACTTGTATTCCATCAATTCACAGATTTTCACCGAAATTACAATTTACTCGGGAGAAATTTGTCTTACCTCATAAAGCACAATGGCTGTATTAAACTATTTTAAATTCTTTTTTCCTGTATTATTATTACACAAACTGGAATTATATTCCAGTGCCTCTACCAGACTATGACACTAATTTAAAATATTAAGGTTGTACTAGTGAAGAAAAAAGAAGCTATGTCTGAATTTAAAAGGTTGAAACGTTTAAAACATAGACTTGGAATTACCTTTAATTCTACAATGCTAGCTGTAAATGAAATGGACTCCAGCCTAATGAGTCTTCTAAGGCAGCAAAGAGTCAACTCACACAGTACTGGACAAAATACAAGTTTAAAATAAAATAAGGCTACTTATTTAGTTTGGAGAAGATGGTGTACAGATTATCCAGGTCATATTTAATTCAGATATCCTAAAGCAAGCTGATCTCTTCTCATTCTTGTTGTTGTTGCCTTTCAGAAATGTAAACCCACTGAAGCATATGATATGCTTTTATTGCAGTAGGAAAAAAAAATTACAAATCACCTCACAAGAGCCCCTTTTATGTGATATTTGTAAAGAGCCTGGCAAGATGACCCTGTGAATCGAGCAACTTTCTGCATCGTGCCAGTACAGTGCCCCCACTGTTACCATCTGCTGTAGTCCACCTGCTATGAAGTTTCATTATGACCATAGTGCCTTACAATCTTTGAAGTGTTTCTGTGTAAAACAGTGCCTGCTGCCTTTCTCTGGTCCATGTCTCAGCACTTCCCCGAGAGTCTGGGTTCCTGGCATTCTTCCAGCCCTGGGCTCTTGGATATGATCCATAATTAGCGGTTTATCCAAGTCTAGCACTTCTCACTGGATTAAAAAGCATTCAATTTGTCTGATTCGAAAATGCTGGGAATTTACAGTTGCTGTTATACTTCAAAACTGTATCCCTTAGGGGTATTAACTGTCATGAACACCAATTCAATGAACTGAGCTACTGTAACTCTCTGCATCAAGCTTTACACTATCAACAGTAAACCTCCATAGGTAATGAGAGAAATGGGGCTACAGGCGTCATAAGGAATTGGGGTATCTACTTACACAACATACCCTGGGACCCCCAATTTGATTTTGCACTCAACCGTTTAATTTCCTTTTTCTAATTATACCTCAGCTCTACCTTCATCATTGAAACTCACTTGCTACCCTTCGAACACTTCTGGGATTATCCAGCGATAGATAGATAGATAGATAGATAGATAGATAGATAGATAGATAGATAGATAGATAGATAGATAGATAGATAGATAGATAGATACATAGATAGATAGATAGATAGATAATTATTAATGGTGTGATCATTTACATGCAGGGGCTATCAGAAGACATGGAGTCCCGAATGAGGCACATTACCTACACTGTAGCATGATAGCATACACATAAACTATAGGGTGGTCCTGAGTTTAGCAGTGCTACGTCAAAGCATTTGGTCAAATATCAAGTAAGGGTTCCAGAGTTTACATGAAATCTACCACAGACAATGATGTAGTTGCATCTATTTGTGTTCCTCTGTGAAATGACAACTTATTTTAAGGTTCTGAATATGCAAACACTGAGGTAGGCGTAATTTACCAATCCTCACAGCAGAAAGCAGATTCTGATGACACGTACTTGGCATCCCTTCCAGGACTGGCACCTGTGAATGACCCAACACTCTAAGGATAAATGCAGTCTTCAAAGCCCTAGAGTAAAGTAAGCCTAGTAGATAATGGATGTCTACCTTGCATATTATACGATGTGTCAAGATGCTGAACTGGGAATTCATGGGTATGTTGTAAGGCTTGTGGTACTGACAGATCTGAGCAGTCACATCACTACTGGGGCAGAGATCATCCCAAGAGACAAATGACAGGGGAGGGTAATAAAAAAGCACCACAGTGTTCATGGCTTTTCAGAGGGTATGTGACTGGTGTGTGTGTGTGTATGTAAGTATATAGAAGAGTACATGTTAGGAAGGATAGCGCTGAAGAGTAGAGTGAGATGGGGAAAATAGAGTGAAGTGGTTCAAAGGAGAATGGAAAAGAAGATGCAAAATAAGTGGGATAGCGAATTGAGGTAACAGCCATTAGCTGCCATGATATAATAGAAGCAGTGAATAACACTCCAGCCTTTTTGCTCCCAGGAATAACCTCCCCTCCATTTACATTGTATCCCCGTCATCAGATTACGTTGCTTTCTGACATGTGGTATTCCCCAACAATGCCTCAGCTACCCCATCCATAAATGACACTAAGCAAGCAATCCTTTTCTATTTCCACCTCCTTCAATCACATTGTGAACGTGAAGGTGAGTGTCTTCAGTGTGAGTCACTTCTGCCAGACTGGATCCCAGCTGTTTTCTTTTTAGACAGCAAGCAGTTTGTTTCTTTCAGCCAATCACTTCTGCCAGAAGGAAGCAACCTTAAGAACCTGACAGCTTGACAGGCCGACACAGTATGGAACATTGTTCGATAAAGTACTGCGTTGTGCCATGCAGTGGCTGCTTCTTATTATGTGCCTTTCCAAAGTATCACTGTTAGGAATTGTTCTGTCCTTAATTAACTTGACGACGGAGCATAGTGGACTTCATTGGCACATAGCAGCAGGCAGCCTCTTCTGCTGTCACCATGTCTTTGATAAACTTATCGTGACAAAAAGAAGGCAGTTCAGCTTTTCTTTAATATACAAAACTATCCCACATACAGAGAGCATGGAAACTGAAATAGTCAAACAAAACTGTAACTATGACCCCTACCCCATCCTTCTAACCTGCAGCCCAAAATGAACAGAAGCTGCTGGGCGGCTGTTCTTCATCTGCCTCCGCTTAGCAATGGATTCAACAGTCCAAGAGTTATTACACAGTGCTCACCCTAAAGTCCAATGAGCTTTCTAACACTACTTACAGTATAACAACAAAGACTCCCTACAATTACATTTTTACAGATAAAATTTTTTCTTAGATAAATGAATAATTGGCATATTTTATGTACTGTATTTAGACCTAAAAAAGTAAATTGTGGTTTTATTTTATTTTTAGAGGATGTCCATATGAACATTTTTGACAACTACCAGACTGGAGGCCTGGTCACTCTGAGGCAGCAATGCTACCCACAATGCCACAAACTGTAGTTACCAATTTTATGCTTTTTTGTTTTGAATTTATATTGTCACATGTTGGCCTGCCTGTCACATGGGATTGGTATTGTGCTCATTTAGAATCTAATGGACGTTTGTTAGGATTACAGGGCAGGTCTCAGTTGAGGTCTTTCTTTCAGGTATTTTTTCAAAAGTATAGTCAGGGATGTTAGCAATGGACTTAACATATAAATTGTCAGGTCAGTTAGGAAATGTTCTCAATGTATTGCCTGAACTAGACAGAAACATTTTTAAGAGGGACCAGAAGAAAAAACATAGAAAGTGACATGCAGTAACGAGAAGGCAATTCTAGCTTTTGTCAAAACAAAAAGGGCAAAAACAAAATCATAGTCAAAAGTTATACAGAAAGAGGTCTTTTCACACCAGAAATTTTTTAAAAATGATTGACAAAGATTTCACAGGTTTTTATCTAATCTTGGATGAATTAGAACAAAAAAGGCTATCCTTAAATAGTCACATCAATTACATCATTGTGTTGAATTGTCAGAAACAAAGCAAAGTAGCAGCACTTGTTTTCCATACAAACTGGTGTTAAAAGATAACATAAAAATTAATGATCTTTTAAATAAAGCCTTTGAGTAAAACACAAAATACAAAAATGGATTCCTTGAGTCTGAAAACCACTAAAAAGACACCCAGAAGACAACAATCACTTTAGAAATGTGCAAAAAAAAATTAAGGAATTAAAATTAAAGAAAAATCCTATCATAATACTTATTTACTGCGGTGGGCTGGCACCCTGCCCAGGGTTTCTTACCTGCCTTGCACCGTGTGTTGGCTGAGATTTGCTCCAGCAGACCCCCGTGACCCTGTAGTTAGGATATAGCGGGTTGGATAATGGATGGATGGATGAATACTTATTTAATTCTTAATTCATTTGCTTGAATCCGCCACTCTCACTATGATTATCCATTTAATTTCTCAAAGTTTCAATATTTCTAAAGCTCATGCCCATGTTTCACAATGCTGCAGCAGTGACTTTGCACATCTCAAAACGTGCACACCACACAATTTGCTTTTGCCAAGCAATGCACCATGTTCGTACTTACAAAACAGCTGACAAGGTGAATTGAAGGGATGAACCCTAGGCATTGGGGAATGCCATCTAAAGATAGATACTGGCAATACAAAATGAGCAAAAGTAGTAAAGACAGACATTATTCAGACAACAACACCAGCAATCCTCGAGGCCGCAAAGCAGCATTGGAAGGGTACAAAGTTTAAAGTCATTTCAGATACTGAAGCAGTGCCTAAACATAAAGGACCCACCATCTCAAAATGTCCTCCTGCAGCTTCTCATCCAACCAGACGACAAAATGTCTTCTGAGCCATAGCCAGGTCTCTCTTGCAGATCCTAATGCTTCTCGTTATTGTGCAGTGACGCCTAAACTAAGTACTTAGTGTCCCTGATTAAGACGAATTCTAGCCCCCTGCTGGCAGTCTACCCAAAACAAGTACTAGGGACACAATTTGGTAAGCCTGAATTGTGACATCATAAATTGTATTTGCTGTCAGCACTTCAGGCCAGTTGATGTCTACCATCAGTGTCTTGTTTCCTATTATCATGATCCTGACTAAAAAAACAACCTTTTGGTGGCAGGGCCATCTTAACAGCGTTATAGACCCCCAGGCAAAGAAGTGCACTGGGGCTCCCACCTATACAACCACTCAGCAAGACACAAGATATATAGACTAGCATGGTGCCCCTATACTTGTGGGGCCCCTGGGCAACTACCCAGCATGCAAATGCATTAAGACGGCCCTGTTTTGTAGCACAAAAGATGTCCTTTTCTTTACTTGAACTACCATAACTGAGATTAGCTCCACTACACCTTCAGGCACATTTAAAGAAAAAAATATTACCTTGGGAAAGTCTAATCGAGAGGCCAGTCTACATCATGCATGTCTGAAATAATTATATTGAGACTTTACTTTAAATTGAGTTTATCAAGACGACAGAGAAACAGTTGGAACAGAACCATAGACACTTAAGCTACCAAGTAGAGTGGTAGATAGTAGGAATTTAGGGACTTTCAAAACTCGGCTTGATGTTATTTTAGAAGAATTAAATGGATAGGACTGGTGAGCTTTATTGGGCTGAATGGCCTGTTCTCGCCTAGATTGTTCTAATGTTCTAATGAGCAGGAAAACCCCATATTGGTATCTAAGAACACTAAGGGGAATCTGTCCAGAATCAATGGGAACATCTGACTGTCTGATTAAGACTAAAAATATTAAATATATTTGTAGTAAAAGATATCTAATTCTCAGAGTTGTTATGCAACAAATTCACCTAGACCTCCTGGAGGTTACTACACACATTGTGACAAACCAAACAAGAGCGTATATGTGAATATAATGAATTATGATATATTTGTGATAAAACTTACATATTTAAAATCAAATGTTATGTATGAAGTTCACTTGTTTATAGATTATATGTGTTGAAATAGATAGATGGCAGCAGACCGGTGTGGATTTGTCTCCTTGTCTGATGCAGCTACATGGTCAAACTTATCCCCATATGGTGCCAATCAATCTTGGTGTAAAAAGAACTTCCAACCTGAGGGAGGCAGCTGCACCAAGTAGAATACACCCCCCTCACTCCATCTAACACCAGGTGGGGGTGCACTTCAGAACTGTCCTGTTTAGACCAGTCTTTCTTCATTTTGGGGTTGTATACCACGCCATGATTGCCAGCTGAGAAGGGTTGTCCCTGCACCCACAAGTCCCTCAGGTCACATATTTTTTTCAAGTCTTAATGATCGACTCTCTTTGTAATCTTTCCTTTCATCCTCACTAATGGCAGATTTTTCACATTTCCTCTCATCTTAACTTCTTTTATCTGCCCTGGCTTTTATTCCTTGTACCTCTCCTATTTAGATTACCTGGTCTTTCCTTTTTTAGTTATACACCTGACAAAATCTATATGGTAACAGCTATTACCCTCTTTCCTTTTCAGCATGGAAATAACCTTTAACCCTTTTTGTCTTTAATATTGAAATATATGCATAGATAAAATAATACTATCTACAGGTATTGGTATATACTTTTTGTGTTTCCTGGCATTTTATTTTCCAACACTACTGTAAATTTTACTCTACCCTCATCTGAGCAAGCAGCAAACATTTGTTCATGAGAGAAGCCATTCTATCTCCAAAACACAGACTCTCAAGGAACAGCAGCCATTTGAAATGGAAAGAGGATTTGGAGGGATGAATGGGTTCTCTTTTATCATGTTAACATCATGACCCTCATTCTTACACCCAACACTCATCTTCAACCAATCAGCTCTAATGTTAGCCTCTGACATTGTAAAGGTAGGACAACTGAGAGCTGACATTTCAGATTCTGAAAGATCTCCTCACTACTGCATCAAGGCATCATATAACTGTGCTTAGGTTAAATATGATTGGTGATCCCAATTTAAAATAACTTTTAACTCAGCTGTAGAGTCTCAACTATTGTTTAGTAGAATATAGCTTCAAAAGCAACAAAGACTCAGTGCTGGGGCAGATTGTGATGGAGGTGTAATAGTAAGAAAATACTGTATGCTTGTGATCCCAAATTGCCATAAATAACTCCAGAGACAATATGGCTCCTCTCAATGCTGTCTGAGGTCATAAGTAATTGTGACAGAAATGTTCTTTATTATGAAAAAGTTTAATGTAATAATAATAATAATTCTTTACATTTATATAGCGCTTTACTCACTACTCAAAGTGCTTATGAATAGGAATCAAACCTAGATTCTCTGCTTGAAAGGTAAGCATGCTATAGCCAGCAGAATACCATTACAGCCTGTGTGGTGCATTTTTTTCTGTTAATATCTCAAACTGTTATATTTTTTTGCCAAATCATTCTGGCCTCGGGCTACCTCTGCCACTCTTTGGGGGCGAGAATTCCCCAAACCTTTATGCTTGTAACAGAGCCTCATTACAAAATATAGCACAGAGATCTCTATTGAGGGGTGCAAAGTGATATTTGTCATCTTGTGCTGAATTTTCCTAAGGGCCTCCTCTAAGTTTTGATGTACATCCATTATTTTAACACTAGATTTACCAGAGCCTACGAAAATATCCGTAGATCCGTCCCACCTTAAATCGCTTTGCACCTCTCCATCAGCGTCTTTTGTCCTGTAAATGTGTCGATAAGCAGCAAGCAGGCTACTATCACATCCCCCCAACCGCCACACAGATTTCTCAGCTCAAGTCTGTTTACCTGCGTGTCAGTTGCTTAGAGTTGTATAGTGTGAGAAGTCAAGCAAAATGACACCTTTTATAAATACTATATCGTTATTTGGAACACATGCATTTCATGTGTGTTCCGTGTCTACAACGATCTATGTATATACATCGTTAAAACAGAAACTTTTTCATGTTTTAGTAATAATTGACAAAATGTAGACATGAAGTGTATAATGTGTGAAGCCTGAAGTCCAAATATCAAAGAAACACTTTCACAAAAGGTACAAATATAACAGAACAAGTGCACTTTTATTCAAGAATATAACTGCAGAAAAAGAACCCACATTAGGGTGTGACGTTGACACACATTTGCTGCGACCACTTCGGTGGTGCAGCAGTATCAACTGTTGACTGGTAATTGAAACTTCACGGGTACGAGTCCGTTTTGAGAAGTGAGCTGCTCTTATTTTTACTATTTTAGAATAAAAACATACATTTGATTCCAGTCTGTAAAAGCCACTGTAAACTTACGATACTTGTAAAGATTAGCTTTGTTTTTTTTTTATTCAGTTTTATTCTCTCAGTTGCGTTCATGTTCAAACCCCCTTATTTAACACTGCTGTTTTCACATAAAGACACGCTATAACAGAGGTGAACTCAGATGATGACGACGGTTCTACATCAGAGCAAGAATGCACGTCGCACTTTTGCCATCGCTGTGCTTTGTATATGTACATGGGAAGCTCTGCACTCTACTTGTGACTTTACCTAGGAAATAAGTAAATAAATAAAGGTAAATAGGTAAATAACATTCAATCTGGCTCTTATATACAAAGTACAGCGACGGCAGCTTCCACCTTCAGCTATAGACTTTTCAGTTTACAAGCGACTCTCCATGCTAGTGTTTAGATCTGCACTTGTTCTGTTTGTACCTTTTGTGAAAGTGTTTCTTTGATATTTGGAATTCAAGCTTCACACATTATACACTTCAGGTCTACATTTTGTCAATTATTACTAAAGCATGAAAAACGTTTCTGTTTTAACGATGTGTTTACATAGATCGTTGTAGACACGGAGCACACCTGAAATGCAAGCGTTCCAAATAACGATATAGTATTTATAAAAGGTGTCATTTTGCTTGACTTCTTACTCTAAACAACTCTAAGCAACTGACAGGCAGGTAAACAGACTTGAGCTGAGAAAACTGTGCAGGGTAGGGGGATGTGATAGCAGGCTGCTTGCTGTTTGCTGCTTATTGACATATTTACAGGACAAAAGACACTGATGGAGAGGTGCGAATCGATTTAAGGTGGGATGGATCTACGAGTTTTTTCATAGGCTCTGGTAATTCTAGTGTTAAATTAAAAAAATGACCTAGCATAACTGAAAAAAAGTTCTGAGAAGCTGGTATGTTAGAATGTTTAAATATGTTCTGTGTTATGATTGCTTATATGACTCTTGAAACACCTAATTTCTCACATTTACAGTATGTACCATATATTCTGTAATTACATCACATACTGTAATTCACATATTTCAAACTTGTCTCTGTGTATCCCAAAATCAACTATATTTTACTGTTTGACACCTCAAGATATAAACACATACAATATATTTAAAGGGCCAAGTTCTCAAATCCTGTGTGGTTAGTATTGTTTTCTTTGTTTTGATTTGTATGCTCTCTCTATTTTTTTATGAGAAAAATGAGCGTGCTGCTCAGAGGTCTCTGAGACAAAGAGTGCAGTCACCTAGGGTTAGTGTGCTTTGATATAATCTGCGTCTCTACTATATGTTTTGCCCAGCCTGGCTCTAAACATGAGGAAACAAAAGAGCTTATTGAAGTCATTGGTGGACAATATCCAACCACTGAAGACTGATTTGTTTGGGATCCCATATCTCATTGGAAATCTCTGTCTTGATCAGATACAATTTTCTGTGTCTGCTCAGTTGTTTCTCCTGTTTAGTTTTCTAGGTATGAGCACTCACTTGATATACCGTAGTGACTCTGTATGTTTGTTGGTCCTCCAGTGACTCGCAACAGTTGCAGTGTAGATGTAGCTCTGCCAGCCTCTGTTGTCCTACACATTACAACACTTTGACAGCTGCCATAAAAATTGGTGAGTAATTTCTCCCTGATCATTCTGAATAATGTATGAGCTTCACTGCCAAGAACAGCTGGCTGCTTCTGGACTCCCTGGTTAGATGAGCTTGAATAAACGAATTGTCTCATATGAGTCGCTGTTCTGCTCATAGACCTTAAATCAGGGTAATATCAAAGTTATTACTGAAGGTCTGCTGAATAACCTACATTTAAGTCATTATTTAACTGATTTTTTTTTTTGTGAAATGTATACTGTGGAAGGTATTATACATATTCCATGTTTGCTTTCTTTACTGAGGGCAACTGTTAAATTGAGAAATAATAAAGCAGATAACATAAACTATGGTATACACTGTATATAAAAGACTCAATAAATACACTGCTCACAAAAATTAAAGGAACACTTTAAAGAAACACATTAGATACATCAGATCTCAATATGAAGTTGGATATCTATACAAATAACGACAGGGCAATGTCTTAGGAACAAAAGGGTGCCAAGTCTTTTAATGGAAATAAAAGTTTTCTGCCTACAGAGGGCTCAATTGTGTAGACACCCTAAAATCAGAGTGAAATGAAGATGTGGCAGGCTAGTCCATTTTTTCAAAAACTTAGTTTCTGCTACTCAAAATGCTTTTCAGTATCTTGTGTGGCCCCCACGAGCATGTATGCATGCTTGACAACGTCAGGGCATGCTCCTAATGAGACGACGGATGGTGTCTTGTGGCATATCCTCCCAGATCTGTATGAGGGCATCCCTGAGCTGTTGTACAGTCTGAGGAGCAACCTGGCGGCGCCTAATGGACCGAAACATAATGTCCCACAGATGTTCTATTGGGTTTAAGTCAGGGGATCGTGAAGGCCATTCAATTGTTTCAATTCCTTCATCCTCCAGGTACTGCCTGCATACTCTTGCCACATGAGGCCGGGCATTGTCGTGCATTAGGAGGAAACCAGGATCTACTGCACCAGCGTAGGGTCTGACAATGGGTCCAAGGATTTCATCCTGATACCTAATGGCAGTCAAGATGCCGTTGTCTAGCCTGTAGAGGTCTGTGAGTCGCTCCATGGATATGCCTCCAAGATCATCACTGACCCACCACCAAACCAGTCATGCTAAACGATGTTACAGGCAGCATAATATTCTCCACGGCTTCTCCTGACCCTTTCACGTCTTTCACATATACTCAGGGTGAACCTGCTCTCATCTGTGAAAAGCACAGGACGCCAGTGGTAGACCTGCTAATTCTGGTATTCTATGGCGAATGCCAATCGAGCTGCATGCTGCTGGGCAGTGAGCTCAGGGCCCATTAGAGGACATGGGGCCCTTGGGTCACCCTCATGAAGTCTTTCTGGTTGTTTGGTCAGAGACATTCACACCAGTGGCCTGCTGGAGGTCATTTTGTAGGGCTCTGGCAGTGCTCATCCTGTTCCTCCTTGCCCAAAGGAGCAGATACTGGTCCTGCTGATGGGTTATGGACCTTCTATGGCCCTCTCCAGCTCTCCTAGAGTAACTGCTTGTCTCCTAGAATCTCCTCCATGCCCTTGAGACCGTGCAGGGAGACACAGCAAACTTTCTGGCAATGACACGTATTGATGTGCCATCCTGGAGAAGTTGGACTACCTGTGCAACCTCTGTAGGGTCCAGGTATCGCCTCATGCTACCAGTAGTGACACTGACTGTAGCCAAATGCAAAACTAGTGAAGAAACAGTCAGAAAAGATGAGGAGGGAAAAATGTCAGTGGCCTCCACCTGTTAAACCATTCCTGTTTTGGGGGTCATCTCATTGTTGCCCCTCTAGTGCATCTGTTGTTAATTTCATTAACACCACAGCACCTGAAACTGATTAACAACCCCCTCTGCTACTTAACTGACCAGATTAATATCCCATAAGTTTCATTGACTTTATGCTATACTCTGATTAAAAAGCGTTCCTTTAATTCTTTTGAGCAGTATATATATACACTTATCAGCCACAACAGGAAAACTACTGACAGATGAAATGAAAAACATTGATAATCTCATTACAATGGCTTCTGTCAAGAGGTGGGATACAGTATATTAGGCAGCAAGTGAACAGTCAGTTCTTGAAGGTGATGTGTTGGAAGCAGATAAAAATGGACAAACGTAAGAATCTCAGCAACTACAGATGGGTCTAGAGTTGAGTAATGAGTTAATGAAAATGCTCACTGGTGGAAGAACAAAATGCCTGGCCTGAGAGAGCGAGAGAGAGAGATTGAGTTGAGAGGAAAAGCTCTTTGGTGTAGTACTATTGTTGCAAGCAAGTGGTCTTGAAATCCCACTCAACAGACTCTCTGTGAAGGCAGGCTCAGAAGGGCAGCAGGATTGTTTTGTGAGCTTGTTTCTTTTATTTTTTTCAGTAATCTTTGTGTGCTTTATTATGTATCTGTCAGCATATCAAGTGTAAAGAACATGCTCTCACGTTTACTAACAAATGCATAAGTGTATATATAGGATCGTTTGTTTGATATCAGTATTAACTAAAAGGAGACTGTGTTCATAAACCTCACTAAGTAAATTACCAATTAGCCTGTCACAATATTACAATAAACTGTCATAATATCACAATAAATTGAACACGAGGCAAGTTTTGCTGTAAAATAATGTTTCCACCTACTCTTTTGGTTTGGATCAGTCAGTCAGTCATTATCCAACCCACTATATCCTAACAGCCAATCCCAGCCAACACAGGGTACAAGGCAAAACAAGGAACACACACCAGGAACAAGTTAGGATTGCCAATGCACCTAACCTGCATGTCTTTGGACTGTGGGAGGAAACCAGAGCACCTGGAGGAAACCCACACAGACACGGGGAGAACATGCAAACTCCACACAGGGAGGACCTGGGAAGCGAATCCAGGTCTCCTTACTGCGAGGCAGCAGCGCTACCACTGCGCCACCGTACCACCCCGGTTTGGACCGCATGAAGTCAAATTCATGTCTGCCAGCAACAGATTCAAAGCAGACATCTTTCATGGTACATATAAGCAAAAAATGAAACACTTCTTAAGAACTGAAGGAAGCTTAAATCAACATAAACAGCAAATTGTAAGTGTATACAGCTTGCTGAACCTAGAGGCTAAATATATATAAAACTAATGCCTCAAAAAACTTACATGCCCCACCAAAATGTTATATAATGTACTAGCTGTTCCCCATGGCTCTGCCCATTTAGTAGTGAAACAGGACAAACTTTAAAAACCAATTAAAATAAAAAAAAATGCAATTCTGAATAAGCGGAAGGTAGGTATACTCCAACGTCAAACGTTGGCACTGTATGTGATCGTGTTCATCTCTGACAGGAACGCGTCCCCTGCATGGGTAGAAAAGCACGTGGCCAAGATATCTGTGACAATCAGCAGCTACCCTGTAAAACACACGTAGCTCTGATCTCTCTCTCAAAAATGTCAAACGTTACTCCTTAATAATATATAGATAATAATGTCTGTTGAATAAACAGGTATCGTTAGCTAAGTGGAGGGAAGGTACGCTGCAACAAGTGGCGAGAGGTAGACCGGCTTGAAAGGAGGCTGGCATGTGGGTGCCCAACCTCCACCCACATGGCCTGTTGCCACTCTCTCGTATTTGTGCAAATAAATCGGTACTGCAAGCGAACTATGATCCTTAGCTCAATGAAAGAAGTCACAAAATCAACAGGAATGTTCAAGCAAATTATAGAAAAAAAAACGATCTAAATTCGTAAAGTAGTTCACTTGTGAAAAATGGACAGCCATACAAACAGACAAAACAGACAAATGCTGGATTTTATATATATACTAGCAAAATACCCGCGCTTCGCAGCGGAGAAGCAGTGTGTTAAAGAAGTAATGAAAAAGAAAAGGAAACATTTTAATAATAACGTAACATGATTGACAATGTAATTGTTTTGTCATTGTCACGAGTGTTGCTGGCATATATATATATACTGTCAGGGATGCCAGGGAGCAACGACCTGGCCGGGACGCCGTGAGGGACCGGATGTGGGTCTGCGCCCACCCTGGATCGCGTGGGGGCCACTGTCCTGGTTGCTTGGGGTGCCACGGGTTGAGGGCGTGGAAGCCCCACCCTGCAGGGGCCCATGGTCACCGCCAGTAGGCGCCCCAATGCCTTGGGGACCTGTTACCTCAGCACTTCCGCTACATCCGGAAGTGCTGGGGGGAAGATTAAAGAGGACACCCGGTGAGCTGCCGGGAGAACAGCCGGCACTTCCGCACGCTGGGGTGTAGCCAACGGGGGAGTGTCGGAAACACCTGGAGCTCATCCGGGACATGTATAAAAGGGGCCGTCTCCCTTCATTCAGGGCTGGAGTCGGGTGGAAGAAGGACAAGGCAGAAGAGGAGTGTGGAGGCGGCCCGAAGAAAAGGCATTTGTGTGGCCAGGACTGTGTGTTGGGGTTTGTGGTGCACGGGAATGAGTCTAAGTGACGAAAAACCTGTAAATATTGTAGATAATAAACGTGTGGTGGTGATGAACAACATGTCCGCCTGTCTGTGTCCCGGCCGTGTCCACAATACATACATATCTACATATATACACACACAGATATACATACACATATATATACAGTATCTATATATCTATCTATATATATACAGTATATCTATATATATATTTATATATCTATCTACAAATTATATGTATATATCTATCTATCCATATATCTATCTATCTATATATGTATATCTATATCTACAGTATATCTATCTATATATCTATATCTATATCTATATCTATATATATATATATATATATATATATATATATATATATCCTTTAAGTGCGAGCAGCTGTTGCTGGGGGTGCCAGAATCCATCAAGGAAGAAAAATTAAAAACATCATTTGTACAAAATCTTAATTTATTTATCCATTCCTAAATAATTAAATGGGCAGGCTATTTCGTATCAGTGCAATACGCTGCTTGTTAAAACGGATGACTCCTGCTCTTACGTGCACTTAGTGCACTTAGTGCTGCGTGGGTATTATGAACTATCGTATCTGTTCAAGTCCTATTTAAATTTTAAATATAAGCAATTTTTATTTGGTGGACAGAAATATGTTTAGTAGGAATGTAAGTTAAATTTAGTCATCACTGCATAATTTTTCTTCACCATAGAAATTTAAAGACTAAATTCAACTTCCATTCCTACCAAAGATATTTCTGGCGACTAAATAGAACCTACTTATATCCAAATTCGAGCTATTGAGCTGTCGCCTGCCTGCCTGAATAAGTCACCCTCGCTTTGCTCTTACTTTTTTACTGTTCATTTAATCATGGCTAGTCGCGGAAAAATTATAACATGGAAGGAGGATCACACGGAGTATGGCTTTACCAAAACAATTATTAATGGCGAATAAAGTATCCATCATTCATAAAGCTTCAATTGGTGATCTGGTTTTCTGCGTTAACCTCATATTTTTTCATACTTCTTCTCAAATCAAGGGGGTGCGAGGGTAAAATGAATCGGGAAGTGCTGATATATATATATTGAATATATTGAAATAGTTTTACTGTCAAATAATGCAAACAGTACGCGACACGTGTTTCGCCCTAATTCTGGGCTCATCAGGCAGTACTCACTGCACCCCTTCTTGGGAATCGAACCTCGGACGTCAGCACTAGAGGCGAAGCCTCTCATGTTGTGCCAGGGTGTGTGGTTCGTTTATTTGACAGTATGTAGATCGGGGTGTGTGTATATATATATATATATATATATATTACTTTTGAGAATGCAACTTATAGTTTTGTCCAAGAGGACAGCAATGTTGCCTCAAATCAATGGCAACCTTTTGTAGGGTGTGTCCCTGAGACTTATTGTCATCGCGAAGCAGAGCCTTACTGGAAATTTGAGGCATTTCAATTACAATGGGAGATCAGAGGGTATAACGGTGATGCCAGGAATACATTCAGAGTGTGGCTCTCTGCGTTTTTTTTGTCTAGCTGCCTTCACACAGCTTCTCCGCTGCTTTATAAACAAACGCCATATAAGGCCATTGTTTCTCCTTGCTTCGCGGTTCTGTATTGTTTTATTGTTTGTTTATTATGATTCTTATAGTTATTGTGTAGCTATTCGAGACTTACTTTACTGTTCAGGTACCCATTTCCTTTATTTAATCCGCGGCTTGTACGTTATTTTTTGCTCATTTATTATGATTATATAGATATTCATTGATTCCCTTCTTTAACTGACTGTCTGCTCATATAAGACGCTCTGCTGGTTTTTTGTAAAAACGCGAGCTCACTCTTGAGAATGCAACGTATAGTTGTCCAGGAGAAAAGCAATCTTGCCTGAAATCAATGGCATCGTTTTGTAGGGTCTGTCCGTGAGACTTATTACTTGTCATCGTGCAGCAGAGCCTTACTGGAAATTGGAGGCATCTGAATTGAAATGGGAGATCAGAGGGTATAAAGGGGACGCGAGGAATACACTGAGTGTGGAGAAACTCTAGAGACAGTGTGTGTATTAACCTGTGGATTTTTCTGTGAGTATTTGGTGGCAGCGTGACGAAGTTGACTCCACAAGACCACGTTAGCTGTGGAGCTCAGCTCGGAGCATATTCTTTTCCTACCTTATCAATTGTGTAATGCGTTTTTTGAACAGGTTTGATGCATGGAAGTGATCACTCGTACTGCTTTCAGTCAGTTCAAATGAGCTGCTCTCTTGTGTGATGTTGCAATGCCCACGGCTTTATTTTTATGTTAGCTAAGACCCGGCACTTAAAAGTTTCTCGCTACAGCAATTTGAACTCCATTACAAAGTGATCCAAAGTCTCGTTTATACCTCGTGTCTTCTCATGAAACTTGTATCTCGCGAATAAACTATTTGGCGTTTATTTATTGATTCCCTTCTTTGGCTGACTGTCTGCCCATATAAGGCGCTCAGCTGTTTTTTTGTGAAGCAGCCTTTACACAGCTTCTGCACTGTTTTATAAACAAATATAAGGCCATCGTTTTTCATTGCTTCTCCGACTAAGCAGCGTCTTTATTTAATCCACGGGTTCTCCGCTGTTTTATTGTTGGGAGCTCTTCCTTCTTTTCTACGTACTGCGGTCATAGTCAGTTCACGTGATTACGTGGGAGGCGTGATGATGTCATACGCAGCCCCGCCCCCCCACGGCCATCAGGCTGACATCCATTACAGTATTGGAGAAAAATAGGTTCCAGTTATGACCATTACGCGTAGAATTTCGAAATGAAACCTGACCAACTTTTGTAAGTAAGCTGTAAGGAATGAGCCTGCCAAATTTCAGCCTTCTACCTACACGGGAAGTTGGAGAATTAGTGATGAGTCAGTGAGTCAGTCAGTGAGTGAGTGAGTCAGTGAGGGCTTTGCCTTTTATTAGTATATATATATATATATATATATATAAACTCAGCAAAAAAAGAAACGTTCCTTTTTCAGGACTGTGTATTTCAACAATAATGTTTTAAAAATCCAAATAACTTTACAGATCTTCATTGTAAAGGATTTAAACAATGTTTTCCATGCATGTTCAGTTAACCATAATCAATTAATTAACATGCACCTGTGGAATGGTCGTTAAGACCTTAACAGCTTACAGAAAGTAGGCATTTAAGGTCACAATTCTTAAAACGCAGGACACTAAAGAGACTTGTCTACCGACTGTGAAAACACCCAAAGAAAGATGCCCAGGGTCCCTGCTCATCTGCGTGAACGTGCATTAGGCATGCTGCAGGGAGGCATGAGGACTGCTGATGTGGCGAGGGCAATAAGTTGCCATGTCCGCACTGTGAGACGCCTAAGACAGCACTACAGGGAGACAGGAAGGACAGCTGATCATCCTCGCAGTGGAAGACCACGTGTAACAACACCTGCACAGGATCGGTACATCCGAATATCACACCTGCGTGACAGGTACAGGATGGCCACAACAACTGCCCGAGTCACACCAGGAACACACAATCCCTCCATCAGTGCTCAGACTGTCCGCAATAGGCTGAGAGAGGCTGGACTGAGGGCTTGTAGGCCTGTTGTAAGGCAGGTCCTTACCAGACATCACCAGCAACAACGCCGCCTATGGGCACAAACCCACCTTCGCTGGACCAGACAGGAGTGGCAAAAAGTGCTCTTCACTGATGAGTCGCGGTTTTGTCTCACCAGGGGTGATGGACGGATTCGTGTTTATTGTCGCCAGCGAAGAGCCCGGATCTCAATCCCATTGAGCACGTCTGGGACCTGTTGGATCGCAGGGTGAGGGCTAGGGCCATTCCCCCCAGAAATGTCCAGGAACTTGCAGGTGCCTTGGTGGAAGAGTGGGGTAACATCTCACAGCAATAACTGACAAATCTGGTCCAGTCCATGAGGAGGAGATGCACTGCAGTACTTCAAGCAGCTGGTGGCCACACCAGATACTGACTGGTACTTTTGATTTTGAGCCTCCCTTCATTCAGAGACACATTGTGAAACATTTTTAGTTTATGTCTTATGGTGTTGACTCTTTTAGTGTTCATACAAATATTTACACATTAAGTTTACTGAAAGTAAAAACAGTTGAAAGTCAGAGGACGTTTTTTTTTTGCTGAGTGTGTATATATATATATATATATATATATATATATATATATATATATATATATATATATATATATATATATACATACATAGTGATAATAATACGCCAAAGACATCGTAAAGGTTTGGGGCAGCCACCCATATATTGTTTTTCCCAGCTGCAAAAGGGTTTGTTGTATCAGAAATACGATGTGCATCTCACAGACTCCAAACTAGAACTGGCTATAGTAGCCCAAGATGGAGGCTTTAAAGGCCTGGAGAGGAACTGAAGTCATCAAAATGGCCATAACCAGAAGTGATGTCAGCAAAGGGGCCATCTTCAAAAGTGACGTCAGCAAAGGGGCCGTCTTCAGAAGTGACATCAGCAAAGGGGCCGGCTTCAGAAGTGAGGCGCCGGAACCTTGCAGGATTACCCGGGAAAGGTCTGTAGGGAACTTAGAAAGACAGTCAGCGCACTCCGCCTCCCCCTGGTCAGATATTCCATTATATATATATATATGTATATATATATATATATATATACACATATACACACATATATACTGTATATCTACTCTATATATATATAAAATCCTAAGCCTAAAAGTGCACCAATTTTGTGCAACGATTTTATGTGACTTTATTATGTCACATTTTTTGTCACGCTTTAAATCTACATATATAAGTTTGGTATCATTCTTTTAAGAATTTATCGAACTTTAATGTGATGTTGTTAGATTTTCAGATTCTTATTCCATTTTTAAATTCTAAACTAAACAATATCAACAACTCATGTTGCGCGAGATGGGACTTTGTGCAAAAGGTTTAACCAGGAGTTGGGACAAAGAGTAAGACAGCTGCTATACAGGCTTTTAAATGTTTGAAGCGCCACACGAGATGCAGATCACACAGCATGGCAGCAAGCCAGCAGCTAATCGAGCAAAGAGGAGGTAAAACAAAAAACTGTATTTGTTTCCCATTGTATCACCATTTAAGAGGGGGTTTCCACATCTCCTTGGGGTGCATTCAGCCCCCCTCTTCACAACGGGAGTGGTTGGTACAAGGCACTACACTTTATAGATGTAGTGCTTTTCCATAGTGTACACAAACACCAAACACTTAAGTACAGTATAATGTTTTTCCCTTGTTTTCATAATTAGAGAACAGCTATATGAATAAACCTGCTCAGGGTGGTATCACAGATTGTAGTCAGTGACCAAGTTGGTGATCTTTGTGGTTTATAGTCTTATTGCTTGAGCCATTAGATCACACTGCCTAATGGGAATATTCTGTATTTGTAATTCCTAGAAATCAACAAATACGCCTGAAACAAAGAACTACCCAGCCTTAATGGAAGCTGTTATCACAGAACCTTTATGTCTACAGCTGCATATAGCTTCAAAGAGCCCTTGACTTACCAGATTTACCAATTTAAAATGTATCCCTGGGGACACAAATTAAATCAATAAATTATTATTCATTAGAGTGAAAAAAAACACCTCAGACATCCGCAGTGGAAGCCAGTATGCTATGACACTCTTGAGCATGTCGGTGTAAAATATCACTAAAGCCTTTGAACCCCACCCCCACAAAATATGTCAATTTCAATTTTATGTTGAAATAGTTATACAGTTCAGGTCATGTCAACACCTGCTTTTCATCATGTACTTGTCACTCCTGTTTACTAGCAAACTTTGACTTCAATTAAGATGCCCCTCATTCGTCTGCTGATCTTGAGCATTTTGCCTTTTACTTCTGTTATGTCTCCTCTCTCTGAATCGATCTGTCATATCACCGCCAGCTCTCTTCAGGTCTTCACCTTTCTTTAGTCCATACGGGTAACCTCTCTTTGGAAGAGGGGCTGTTCATAAGCATGAAAGTACTAAGCAATTGTGGTAGGACTGAGGTGGCTTACAATGTTATAAAAATATGGATTAAGTAGAGTTGAATCTAACAGGGTGAGCAGATATGGTCTAAAGGGAACAAGTTCACTAGCTGAAATTATAAAAGAGAGCAGAAGAGGATAAAACCAGGAAAGTAAAAATTAATATTACATTAATACAAACAAAAGCATTTAGTAAAAACTTTCAGGTCCCAAAGAGTATAGTAATGATTAAAAAAAAGAAAGAAAGAAACCTGAGACCGAGAAGGCAGTAAAATTAAAGAAATGAAAAAATCAGTGACTGAGTTCTGTGTGATGAACTTTAGGAGCCTGTTAACATAATGACAAAGAAGAGCTAAAACAAAGCTCAGGTGACCCCATTCAACTGATAAGGGTGGAGGATGAAGACTAAGTGCACGGCTGAGGTGGGGTCAGACAGACACAAGGTTTTGAGGGGATGTGTCACCGGCGTCATGATTTGATTTTTGTTTTAAATTTTTTTTGTTTGGTTTTCTGTTGCATCAGAAAATAGTTTCATTTTGGGGTTTTAGAGGTCAATAAATCCAGTAGTTATATATTTTTTGTTAGATGCACCTTTAACTATGGTGACCACAAACAACATTATCCTGTGATACCATTATGGACCTTGCCATTTGTCCACATGTTTTCTTTATGATCAGGATGTTGCTAAGCTGGATGATGGGGAGTGTGCAAAGCTTGTGGATTCAATTCATAAGTCTCTAGTATTATAATCCATATTATTTTGATTCCTGGTTACAAATTCTTTTTTTATCTTTTTGACCATGCTTTTTAGTCATATGTTCATATCCCGTTTTTTCGACTCCCCTTAACTATGACATTTGATCTCGTTTATTGAGGCTTTTTTCTAAATTATGTTTCCTCCCAGTTTGTGATTTCGGTTAGTTTAAACATTTCTTCTGCGTCTCCTGCCTCCATGTTTAATTCAGACTGTTGCTGTTTTATGCAGTCAGTACACCCAGATACAAACTTCACAGGAGAGACCAGAAATAAACTAGACATGGAATATACAGTAAGAAGCAACCAGTTCATAAACAGCACAGTAAAAACCCTGATAAAGGATAAGAATAGTGCTGAACTCCTCACATATTTCCATGTCTTTAATAAATCATGTGTCCAAATGTTTAAGGTAATTTACAAGTTTGCCTGTCCTCTTCTCTGACCATTTGCTCACCTTGTGATCCCGAATCAGTTGCTGATATGAGAATTTTCCCTAATGTGTGAAGGGATCTGCACAGAGGAAGATCTCATATTCCTGCTCAATTTAACAGGGGAACTGAACTGGCTAACACAGTGGACAAAATCCCATTGGTCTTGCTATGCCACCCAGTTTCAAGTGCCATGAAAATCCAGCAGCTATTTTCTTCAAATTAGAGCAGGGAAGACAGCAATAATGATGAAAATTGGTAGAAGAAAAACAAACAAAGTGAAAAGCCATAAGTTGTAACCCTGTAGTCAAGAAACTAATAACTAAAAATCAATAAATGTGGCAATAAACATAGTCAAATGGAGCAGTAAGTCAAGAACCAGTGAATTAACATGTAGCCAGAATCAAAACATTAGCCTTTAATTGCAGAATAAAACAAAGCCATAATTCGTTAACCAAATTTTCAAAAACAACAAAGAAGACAATGATGCATGCGTGAAGTAAATCGACAATCTTCGATGAAGCACAGCTGGCTTAAACAGGGCCATGTTGATAATTTCTAACAGTGTGACTTCTGGGGCAACCCCCATGGCAAATTGGCTGTCTCATCATGGCAAAGAGACCAGAAAATGGTAGTGCCCATAAGAAAAGCAAAATGGTGTAGTGGGAGAATTTCATTCATTTTAAACAATGTTAAAAATAACAGAATGAAAAACAAACAAAAGAAATTAACTCTTTGGCTTTCAAAACACTGGCTTAAACAGGTATAATAGTTTTCATATGAAGTCAAAAAATAGCCAGAAATACATAGTGACCTTCAGGATTTTTTTCACATTCTCTACCCAACAAAAATTAAATTCATTGCAATATACCCAAAAATACATGGATATATCTTTCAGTATAATGTTAAATATTTGTCATTAAAACATATTCTTATAAGACTATACTGTACCTGAAATATAATATTCCCCTTAATATATTGTGACAAACATATTTCAGATATTTTTCTATATAAGACATGTATCATACTGTGTATCCAGAAATTCATTTATTTGGCTTATCCTTTTACCTGGAAAAAAATAATTCATTTGAACTCCCTGTACATCTAAAAAGTAGTTCAAAGGGCAGCTGTGTCTGTATATTGGCTGAAACATGCTCCATGCTGAAACAACTGTGTTTGGCTCGTAACTTGTAAAATTAGACAACTAATGAATTTTACTGTATCGCATATGGGATAAACAAATCTGGTCAAAAACTTTTTGGTAAAAAAATGTGTTAAACAATATTTATTTCTTAAAATACTAGAGGGCTACGATTCCTGCTCGTTTCGCTTGCCAACCCCCAAGGCCTCAGATACGCTCCAGCCACATCGCATCTCTGACTCTCGCGTATGTGGATTTCACTTTCACCAAGCAACAAATCTGTTAATTCTCATAGATAGGCCTCTTCATTGGGAAGAAACACTACTTTTCCCTGATGGCAACACGAATTAGACGATCTACAAGTCTGTGAATTAAAGTTTAAATCCAAACAATATATTCAATCTCTTTTCTCTGTTCCGTTATTTCACCGAGAAATAATTTCCGTTTGTTTGTGCTAATGTGATCTTTACTATCATTTTTTGAGCCGTTTGAAATTTAGTACTTCCATTACCTCTAACCTGCTCTGCATGTGTATCGCGCCAACGTTATTGAATTCTTTACAACGTTCTACTTTGTCATCTACTCTTTGTCTTTTATTTCTGGTCCCAGGTGTGGTTAAATCTCTTGGCATAAAGTTTCGTGTCGCAGCACATGAAAGTATCTCTGAAAAAGTCACGTCTCATCCCAGGCTAACAATTCTCATCTCGTCCCAGGATTTTTTTATTATAATAGAGAAATATATTTCAATATACTGTATTATAATACTGAATTGCTAAGATTACTTGGTTCCATTAAAGTAATCAAAAGTGAGAGCAAGTCCTGTATGCAGGTTCTACCAGATGCAAACAAG
This sequence comes from Polypterus senegalus, assembly GCF_016835505.1. Taxonomy (NCBI): domain Eukaryota; kingdom Metazoa; phylum Chordata; class Cladistia; order Polypteriformes; family Polypteridae; genus Polypterus; species Polypterus senegalus. The sequence goes on along the minus strand of NC_053171.1, from coordinate 45,542,131 downwards.
TTAGCAAAAAAACCCATCCATTAAGGGGTTTCCATTATTTAAAATGTTCATTTTGTTATCAGGAGCAGGTCTATGGTTAGCTATGAGAGAAGGATGTGATTTATCACTTGGCCATTAGCATTTGCTGTTTGTATACAGAAGCAACAACAACACATTTTCATGCAACGAATATATCCCAAAGTGCTTTACAAGATGTGAAGGAAAAAGGGTGCAAGAAAAGAAAAACAAATTAAAATTGACATGAACAAGAATGAATAAATGATATTTTAAATTCTGTTCTGCTGCCATTTTGTGGAGTTTTGTTATGGTGTTGCTAGGCAACTAACCCTGAAGTGGCTGAGTTTCACTTCCAGATTCATAGGTAAAAACTTCTTCCTAAACACTTAGGCCACCATACTGACTCACCACAAGTTTCACCTTCCAGATAAGGTGCATTTAGAATACAATTAACTGAAAAACTCAGACATGTGATCTCCATTGAACTCATTCTGTGACTTCTAAGACCAATCGGCTGCACTAGAGATGATTTAGACGTGTCATACTAAAGAGGGTGAATACTTATATGATTAATTGTGTTGTTTTATATTCAGAATTAATTCAGACCACTTTGTTGAGATCTGTTATCACTATTCTGACATTAAAAACTTTTTTATTCTATTGGTCAGTGTCAAAAAAAGCAAATCCACTGTGATTTCATGTTGTATAATAATAAAATAGGAAAACTCTGAGAAAAAGATGGCAAAAGAGGTGCAGTCTGTCCATAAACATGGCTTGTAGTAATGCTGTGTTTTGGCAGATAATTATGCCTGGGGGGGATCACAATGATTCAATGCAAGTTATTATGCTAAAAGTATTATACAATCATGATTACAAAAAATGGTCTTCAACACAACAGTGTAGCTTTACATCTTTCAATGACCAGTAATACAAGAGGACCAGGCCTTTTCTGCAGCACATGATGAATGAAAGAGCACCGATGCAGAATGAGTCTCACTTTTATTTGTCTGGCTGAAAGCACCCCCAGCTTCAGAAACATGAAATCCATGCTGTTGACTCAGTGGAGGAGAACCTGGCCATCTTTTCTACTAAGGAGGTATTGGTATGCTTCAGGGCTCTTGTACTTTCTCATTGTTCCACCATCCGCAATAAGGGATAAAACAAAGTAATTAAAAATATTACCATACAGTAATTTGTCTAAGTCAGTTTTTCAGCCAGATTAGGGACCATTGCTCCATCTAATTTTAAGAACTACTGCAAATGAATTTCTACCATGCAGGAACATCTAGCATCTTATCATGGAGACTTTGTTTTTTTGGAAAACTGCAAAGGCTATGCATAAGATGGATGCAGACCATAAGGACTAATAGAAAATAAAAAGTTTGAGAAATGACAGTCCATCAAGCTCTTTTAGTTACCTAAAAGCTAGGTTGTCTCAATATAAATTCTATCTAATATATTCTCTCTAATATAATCTCTACTATCCATATAGATCAGCCACCACCTGTGGGGTAGAGTGGCAGACATACCATTTTGTTTCTAGTCACTTTCAACTTTCTCCTTCATTCCTCTGTTTATCCTTGCCTCAATCTCTCCTGTGTGTTGATTGCTTAACAAACTTTCCTCATGATGCAAAACACAACCGCCATTTGGCCAGAAGGGCTTTTGAACTACAGCCAGGTATCTACATATATTCAGGAACACCCAAGCAATACCTTCTGGGGTCAGGATTAGCCTCTGAAACTGCAATGTTATTATTATATTGGGTTTTCGATCTATTTTTCTTATTGGATAGCAGGCCACCATTTGAACATCCTTCTTTCATCTGCATCATAACATTTATGAAATCTTCCCAATGTTAACCTTTATTTTTGGGTTACTGTATATTTAAATTTAAATCAATTTGATTTAAATGACCTGTGAACACTGCCCCGGACACAGACAGGCAGACACACTCATGTCACCCAGCACACATTTATTTTTTATTATTTGTCACAGTTCAGTACTCACAAGCCCCCCAATACCCCTCAGTCCAGGCTAATCCAATGCCTTCTATCTCTCTCTTTTCTTCAGGCTGCCTCTTGCCTCCTCCAGAGACCTTGTCCAATCTTCCACCCGACTCTTGTCCCCCTCTGAAGGGAGGCGGCCCCTTTAAATAAGTACCGGATGTGCTCCAGGTGTGTTCCCGGCAATCTCCCACCGACACGCCCCAGTGTGGCGGAAGTGCCGGCTGTCTCTCCGGAAGCACTCCGGGTGTCCCTGTTCCTCTTCCCCGCCAGGTCCAGGGTCTTCCAGGTATTGGGGTCCCCCTGGTGGTAACCCCAGGTCCCTACAGGGTTGAGCTTCCCAGCTCTTCACCCGCAGCCCCCAGGGTGATCACCCCCTCGAGGTCTGGATGAGGCACAAGCCCTCCTCCTGTCTTCTTGGGCGTCCCGGCTGGGTGCCACCTCCTTCTGGGTACCACAGACCTTATCAATAGTTTTCTTCCATCCATTATCCAAATTGTTTAACCTGTTCAGGGTTCATAAGGTTATTACTGTGACATGTACATAATACAGTGAAATTCTTACGTGTATGGTGTGCTAATCACTTGTAACACATTGCTACACTTTTGAACAATGATTAGCTAGTACAACTACCTTGCCTTGAAACTTCTGTATTCCTTGCCTGAAAGATAACTGAAGTCTTATTAAATCAATATTTTTCTAGCTTTACATAAAGAATGTTTCCCCTTAAATATGAAAGAACTTTATAAACAAGAAGAATGTTTCTCCATGTAAGGGAAGAAAATTAGTGTATCATCAGTGCAAACTAATACAAAAACTCTGAACACTACTCCAAAAATACAATTAGCAAAGGACAGAAAGGCCAGAGCGTTTCTCACTCTATTCAAGTAGGTCAATTCTGAAACCAGTGGGTGCAGGACAGGAACCAGAACTGAACACCGGGGCATCCCACCGCACAAGTACACATGTACTCACACTTACACAGGGGCAGGTAAGCTAACCTGCGACTCTTTGAAATTGAGGAGGAAAATCTATGCAAATACAAGGTGATCAAGCAAGTCCACACAGGAGACAACTGGATTTGTACAGAGGACACTGGGTATTTGAAACAGCAACTCCAGCCCCCATCATGCTATCTTATCAATAACTCTTCCTGTTTTACTTGTGAATGCATTATGTAAAGGCTTAAATCAAAATGAAATCTTCTGTTTTAGATGTTACACATCTGGATATAAATGTTTGCCCCAAAGAAGACATATACATATGTGCTGCTTAATTGCGCTAGACAAAACACATTTCCAGGGGCCGCACATGTGTGATTGTGCTCTGAAGGCACACAGCCTTCCCCCTGAATCGTCATCAACTCAGTGCACACAAATCTAAAAGTGAGTGCCTGGCAAGAAACAAGGGACACACAGAGACATAGAGTTGCACATCTAAGAGATCTTAAGTCCTTTATCACGCTTTGGGCTGCTGTGGGCTATTTTTCAGGCATTGACGATAACTATTCATGGTTGACCTCTCCAATTTAGCTAATGGGCAGCAAATGGTGAAGAGCTGTCTATAGCATTTCTGTCCGTAAATAGAAAAGGAAGATCTGCGGTGTGTGTGTGTGTGTGTATGTGCGTGTGTCGGGAGGGGAGGCTGTCTCTAAATCAGCACAAGTGAACAACCTGAGCCAGCAAAAAAGCGACAGGTCAGTAATCCTTACCCGGGGTTTAATGGATCTGGTCAATTAAAGGAAAAAATGGGATGATGGAGGGATCCTATCAATCTGAGTACACTGCCAGAGTCATCACTTTGGATGAAAGGGTCTGCTGCAATAGATGTGGGGAGTGTAATAGATTTCTCTTTCTGAAGTTGAATTATAAATGCAATGTGACGAAAAGGGAGAGAATGCAACAATGTTGACAGAGGTTCACAGCATTTCTCATCCATTTACTTCAAAAGCCTCATTTTAAAAATGTTTTCAATATTTCTTAAATAGGCGTTATTGTTCTGGAGATGAGTTTGTGATCACAAGGTTATTGAAGATTCAAGTGTGCACACAATTCCCCCAGGTGGATTATGTAACTCTGAATATTTCACTTGCTTGATCAATCCTGACTGAACATACCTTTTGCCTTAGATTACACTAAAAAGTAAGGCATGTCCGACAAAGGGCAAGTATGTCCAGGCCCAGGGCCAGATATGAACAGAACCAAGAGCCAGAAGCAAAAGAATAGTCTTCACCAAGAACACCAATAAAATCACTGAACTCTTTGTCTTCAATCCATTCATTTGGGTGATGAGGAATTGCTCAGCAAACTTTTACACTGTCTAGCCAAAATCAAAATTTCTGGGTCACTTCCTTACCAAAACAATGACAACCACTATGAAAACAGTGCTACCTGTGATAAACAACCTGGTGTTGAAAAATTAATTCATCTATAACAGACACATTTTAAATGACAACTGTTAAGAAAATCAAATTTCACTTAATTTGAACCCAATATGAGCACAAATAAACTAACAACAATTCCACCAGAAACCCAGAAATAAATCAAATCAAACTATATCATAATACACCATAGAAAGCTAAACATTATAAGTGTATGCTTCAGTGTGTTCTCCTAGAAATGGATGCATGTTGAGCACAGCAGTTCAAGGTCATGGCACTCATACACAGCTTTTGTTTCACCTTTCCATGCAAGTGAAGACGTTATCGTGTTTGTATGAATCTATATAACTTCCCAACACTTGACTTTTTTTTTTAATAATTAAGCTCTTAAACACCCAAAAACAACATCAAAAGCATTTATTCTGCTACTGCATTTTAGGTTTTCTCACATAAAAAGAAAACTTGTCAGAAAAGTTACATTTACATGGTATTATCTAAAATGAAGTATGCGGCACAAACTTTGAAATGCAAAAAAAAATCTCATTTGAAAAGCTTTGGCGGAGTTGAATAAAGTTAAAACAGAGAAGCATTCAGGGTAACGTCAATTATTGGCTCATTTGCTCTTTCAAATGTACCTTGAAATACAGAATTTCAATTTACACATGTTTGTTTTATAACCTCATATTCTACATTTTGGAATTTTACTTTGGTACATGTTTTTGTAATTTTTACATTATTTTCTCATTATTATGGCAATGTCTGTTATGAACTTGAAGCTCAAAGCACTAAAGAGTTTCAAAAGCCTTCCAAAAATTCCCAGTCCCTGGCATACTCGCACAGTCATCAGTCCAAACACGGGATCTTTATAAAATAAAAAAAAAAGGCTCTGTCACACTGTAAAACTCAGAAGAGCACAAAATGCATACAATGCCAGCAAAAGGCAATTTTAAAGTAGTAATTAAGTAATTAAGTAATTAAGTAGTAAACAAGAGGATGGTCAAAAACCAGAGCAGAAGGTCAAGAAAATCCCTAAAAGTAAACTCACTGACTCCCTAGCACATTTGAGGTGAATCACCAGGAAATCCTCACCTTTATAAAGCTAAGGGCAGTCCCTGCTGGTGATGGGCAGGTGGTCTCGCTTCTTGGGGAACTACCCGTTAGACACAAGGCACACAATACAAGCACAGAAAACAAATCAGATAATTAACAGAAGTAACATGAACATAAATAAATCACACAAAAAATAACAAAGAGGACATAAAACAAAGAATTGAACCCCAGCCATGGGAGGAACCTTGGCTGAAACACAACAATGTCATTTTCTGTTTTGCTTTTTGGTGGTCAGTGCCATTTAGTGACATCTTTGCATGGCCAGATGTCATATTGTTTACATTCACTATGCAGAGGTCAAGGGATGCATATTGTCATTGTAATCCACCTATTAAAAAAAGAGAAACACAGCTCTTGACCTACATGTAGTGAATCCCTTTCTGAAATATCTTTCTACCTTTTTGTTGTTAATGCTAAAGGAAACTAGAGATTAGTGTTTGACCATCTTTTTTCTATCATTCTTGTTTTGTTTTGGGCTTTGATGAACAATTCTCTGACTGCTTTTGGTATTCTAACCTTTGCCTGTTTCTGTACTACGTCTCTACCTAATCCTTTTGTCTTTTTGTTTTCTGGTCCAAACCTTCTTTTCATTCTTTCAAAATCTTAGTAACATATCAGAAAAAGAAATGATATTAAAAAGTTAGCTCCTATCAGGAACATATCCTCTCATTGGACATTTGCAGGCACATACAGTAAGGAGACTTAACAGCCTTTTATGTTTAAGGAATAGGAATTAGAAATACTCATAGATGTTCCACAACCAATAACTAACACAATTATATCAAAAGACACAATTTTTATATTATTTGATTTAGAACCTGGTGTCTATGAAAAGCTATTTCAGCCACCGCAAGCCTGTTTAAGCTCAGTGGTTAACTGCATAATAATATAAAATCTATTAAAGCAGGTATTTTATGTACTCTACTAATGTGTGTAATTGCATTCTATTGTCACATTTAATAAACACTAACTCGGTCTTGATAAAATAAATAAAGAGAAAAAAAAGCTCCAGCTTTCAAAACTTTTAACTAAACCCCAGAATGCACCAGAACGTGTTTAATATTGAGCACAGTAGTTGTTTTAGTTGTAATTCAATTGGATTAAATGACATGTTAAAGTATAAATTCAATATTTTTCAAGTCAAAGTTACTTCTTCATAAGCATTATATATGCATTTGCCACACACATTGTTTTTAAAGTTAACCATTTTCTATAAATTAAAAAATATATATCTTGTCCTCACTGGCATTCTACAATAGAGGCTGAAGGAGTATGAGGCATCGCTGCAAATAAAAGTGTAAAATCGTATCAATGAAGCGGCAAAAGTTCCAAGAAAGAAAACAAACCTTCTGTGTTTCTGATGCATGTTTGTGCCCACAAAAGAAATCTAGAAATAATCATTTTATCACAAACTCCACGTAAGGACACATTTCCTATTAGCTTGTGTGAGTTCTGACCTAAATATGTAAGTGAATCAAAACAAATCCAAACCACATGGCACAAAAGGTTTACTGTGATTTGGTCTTTCAAAAGGATCTCATGTCCTGGGTGGGTGAAAATGTGTTGTGGAGGAGAACAAATGCTGAGATGTTGTGCGCAGCTGGTCTTCTTTTTAAATCCCTGAATATCATAATATTGGTGTTTTTTTTGTTTACAAATGACATGTATGAACTATTTTACAAAGTGTGTGTCAATACTCAACAGCTGTCTTGGACATATTCAGTAAGTTTTAAGCTTTTATTTCTGGTGATGTTCCATGCTCCATTAGCCTTCATTGTAAAGTGTCGGTGAGGGCAAGATATTTTTATTACATTTATAGAATACATTTAACTTTAGAACACAGTTTCATGTGTCTAATACATCTATACTGTGTTTGTGAAGAAATAACTTTGACTTGAAACACACTGAACTAATCCTTTAAGCCAAATGACTAAGTATGGCAATGTCTCATATTGTATCTTGTGTTGTGTTTTGCTTTTGCTTTTCTAGGTTATGTCTAGTTTTGTAGTGAATATAATATACTGTATGTACTGTTCAGCAGTATCTAAGACAATGGCATTGATCAGACAAATTTATCAAATTTTAGGGTGGCCTTCCACATGTTTTGATCTACCTATAAGCCTCAACTCCTCACTCATCTTGGCTCCAGAGGACAGCATGCAAATGAATAACTACAGACATTGGGAGAGAAAGAGATGCAACGCAATGTGCAGTTGCTGTAGTTGGCTGTTTGTTTAGCTTTCTTGGCTTAAATGAGATCCTCTAGCTGGATTTGATGGGGTCTGTACCATTTGCTAAACTGTTACCAATGCCTGTTGTTTTATAGAGAATAAGGCTGACTTGTCAAACTGCACTGACTCTGAAAGTGTGCCAGTCCTCTAGAGAATTGGCTCCGAGGTGGCATGTGTCTGGCTTTGTCTGCCTGTGTTGCCCTATAAGTCACTCTGTTTTGTTTCATTTCTCCTGGAGCCTTGTGAATGGTGATCTTTGGCCGGCTGCTTTTCGACTCCTGGGTTAAATGAGTTTTGTGAACTGAGCTGCCACATCTGAGCTTATGCACTGTTCCTAGATCTTGATGGATAGAAAAATTGAAAGACTGCTGAATAAAGTGCATTTTATTAATTATTGCATTGGACCATTTATGTAGTATGGAATGCATATTGTGGACGTTATTGTGTTATTATTAGGTCTTATTTAAATTATTTTATGTATTCTATGCTTGATTGCTTTAATGAGAGCAAATGAGAACAAATAATTCTGCGATGTGTTTCAATAAAGCAATAAAGCTGCAAGTAGCCATAAAAGATCAAGTTTAAATTCAATCTACTCTAATTCTGGGTCATTGACGCTCAGAGTAAAGCATCAGGAGCTGGGTAGGAGCTCACCCTGGATGGACTGGCAGTCCATCACAGGGTACTCTCTGGCATTCTCGCACACTCATTGTGATGTTCTTTGCACATTTCTATAAACTTCCTTAGAGTACATTCTTTCTCCTTGCATTACTGAATTAAGCCAAACTCGGGGGAAGGCTGATGTCCACTGAATGCTCAAATGGCTTAAAGTTATAATCCCAATAAACGGTAAAGACACATTTTGAATACTGCTTTCGCATGAATGCTGATCAGTACAATTAGGCTTGTGTTCCCTCATGAACACTCACCTAATAAATTGTGAAGACTTTTTAATAATGCAGAGAGTGTTATAAGCGGTTGTTGACACTGGAATTGACAATTAGCTGGGATTTTATTGAATTACCTATATCGCTTCCTGTTGAATCCCACAGTCAATAATGTCTAGAAATGCAAATACAATTAAATGAAAGAATAAGATTCATGTGTTAAAGGGTGCTCAGTAATTTTTATGCACCATTAAGCAGCAATTTCAATAAAACTGTACCTGCTTTGTACTTGTCAAGATCATGCAGAGTTATAGCTCATCCCAGTGGCAAGAGATACAATTCAGTCCTTCACAGAACCTGTTCATACACACACCCAAACACACACCATCATAACACCCATATCTGTAGGAGAAAAACCCACACATATATAGGACCTTCATGCAACCTTTACACAACAGTCTTTCTACTCAGGGATAAAATTTGTCTGAGGTGGCAACATTATCTATTGTGCCACCACAAAACCCCTTATTCAGACCACAATAGTGGATAATACAGTCAATGAAGTGGCATTTACAATCAGACTGCACAGTAATTCTATCCATTCTTTTTTCACTACAAGCTTGTAAGATCCCTCAACCTATCCCAGAAGCCATAGACCTACAGCAACAATCAGCTCTGAAGGGGATGCCAGTTTTCCTACAGATGCAGTCATGGACTCTCATACTCTTCCAGTTTATACTTAACAAAAACCCTCATGGACATGAATATAATATGAAAGCTCTACATGGTCCATGTAGGAACTGAAATCCAGATCCATGGAGGTGTTAGTTAGCAATGTTAATCATTATGCCACCATGTCAGTTACTCTTTTGTGTCCTCTGTCAAATAATTTCTGATCAACCAGGTGACTTAAAGAGGATCCTTGTGTGCCAGCCATGTCATATCACTCTAATTTATATTCATATATTTTATTTGTCAATATAATTTCAGTCACGTGATCAGCATCAGAACAGGAACCTATGGGGTGCTTTTTGGACTCTGACAGGGCAAGAACCTCTGGGCAGAAAAGGATGTGACACAGTCATGTATGCTGTCCATTTTAGGACAGCCCTCACCCTCCAACAAAACTCCATTATTCCTTATTCAAAACTCCATCCTCCCTCCTGTCACATTCAAACTGGCATCCATCTTCCATCCTCTCCCTCTGAAACATCCAGCCTGCATTTTTCTAGTTTCTGTGTCTGAGGTAGAAGGGAGGATGGAGGCATCAGGATTCAGGATGGCGCTTTGTCTGATGGCAGAATGCGGATGCTGTTTTTGTTGGAGGACTAATGATGGAGTTTTGTCAAAGGGAGGAGGATATCCTAAAATGGACACCATATTCATGGACTAATTGTCCGTCTTGGCCCTTATACTAGAGGGCACTGAGGATGGACATTGATATTATTTCTGCTCAGGATGATGGACATTCCCTGACTTCTGGTTTTATGATTAATTAAACAACCTTAGCAATGGAAGTCACTGTCTTTTGTATGACGAGCTTTAAAGGAGGACAGCTCCCTATACTCAGAGTATTTTGGAGTCTTAAAAAGATCACAGTTCTTAATGATCATTAAAACTGTCATTTACACTTTTTTATTGCAGATATCTGTGCCAGATTAATGGGGTTTTACACCTGCAGCCACAAATCCTTTTATGCCTACTTCTCTTTTTTGTTACACCAGTTTACACTTGTCCAAAAATGCCCATTCATTCAGAGCTGACATCAAATAGACTCCTTTAGTTGTAAGCAAACAAAGATTATGAGGTAATATGATTGAAGTGTTTAAAATTATGAAGGGAATTACATGGATCTTAGTCATTATTTTAAAATAAGTAATTTAACAACAATACAGACACATAGATGAAAACAAATTAAGGGTAAATTTTGGACAAATTTTAAAATGGTTTTCTTCACACAGAGATCCACTGACATATGGAATATGTTGCCAACTAGTGTGATGGACAGCAGGACTTTTGGGGCCTTCATATCTTAATTTTTTGGAGAATTAGATAAATATCTTTGGTGAGCGTGTTGGGCTGAGTGATCTGTTCTTGTCAAAATTTTGATGATGTTGACAATACTGATCACAAAAATGGGGCCATTTAAAACAAGGTAGACACTAGCAGAGGGAATTGGCACTGGTATATTTTCAGTGGAAATGCATTTACAGAAATGTCACAGGGCCACCCTTAAACCTCCATGTTTGTTTATACAGTTAGGTCCATAAATATTTGGACCGAGACAACCTTTTTCTAATTTTGGTTCTGTACATTACCACAATGAATTTTAAATGAACCAACTCAGATGCAGTTGAAGTGCAGACTTTAAGCTTTAATTCAGTGGGTTGAACAAAAAGATTGCATAAAAATGTGAGGCAACTAAAGCATTTTTTAACACAATCCCTTCATTTCAGGGGCTCAAAAGTAATTGGATAAATTAAATAACTGGAAATAAAATGTTCATTTCTAATACTTGGTTAAAAACCCTTTGCTGGCAATGACAGCCTGAAGTCTTGAACTCATGGACATCACCAGATTCTGGGTTTCCTCCTTTTTAATGCTCTGCCGGGCCTTTACTGCAACAGCTTTCAGTTGTTATTTGTTTGTGGGCCTTTCTGTCCAAAGTTTAGTCTTCAACAAGTGAAATGCAGGCTCAATTGGGTTAAGATCAGGTGACTGAATTTTCCACTTCTTTGCTTTAATAAACTCCTGGGTTGCTTTGGCTGTATGTTTTGGGTCATTGTCCATCTGTATCATGAAATGCCACCCAATCAATTTGACTGCATTTAGCTGGATTTGAGCAGACAGTATGTCTCTGAACACCTCAGAATTCATTTGGCTGCTTCTGTCGTGTGTCACATCATCAATAAACACTAGTGTCCCAGTGCCACTGGCAGCCATGCACACCCAAAACATCACACTGCCTCCACCGTGTTTTACAGATGATGTGGTATGCTTTGGATAATGAGCTGTCCCACGCCTTCTCCATACTTTTTTCTTGCCATCATTCTGGTAGAGGTTGATCTTGGTTTCATCTGTCCAAAGAATGTTTTTCCAGAACTGTGCTGGCTTTTTTAGATGTTCTTTAGCAAAGTCCAATCTAGCCTTTCTATTCTTGAGGCTTATGAGTGGCTTGCACCTTGCAGTGCACCCTCTGTATTTACTTTCATGCAGTCTTCTCTTTATGGTAGACTTGGATATCGATACGCCTACCCTCTGGAGAGTGTTGTTCACTTGGTTGGCTGTTGTGAAGGGTTTCTCTTCACCATGGAAATGATTCTGCGATCATCCACCACTGTTGTCTTCCGTGGACGTCCAGGTCTTTTTGCGTTGCTGAGTTCACCAGTGCTTGCTTTCTTTCTCAGGATGTACCAAACTGTAGATTTTGCCACTCGTAATATTGTAGCAATTTCTCAGATGGGTTTTTTCTGTTTTCGCAGCTTAAGGATGGCTTCTTTCACCTGCATGGAGAGCTCCTTTGACCGCATGTTGTCTGTTCACAGCAAAATCTTCCACATGCAAGCACCACACCTCAAATCAACTCCAGGCCTTTTATCTGCTTAATTGATAATGACATAACGACAGACTTGAACACACCTGCCCATGAAATCGCCTTTGAGTCAATTGTCCAATTACTTTTGAGCCCCTGAAATAAAGGGATTGTGTTAAAAATGCTTTAGTTGCCTCACATTTTTATGCAATCTTTTTGTTCAACCCACTGAATTAAAGCTGAAAGTCTGCACTTCAACTGCATCTGAGTTGTTTCATTTAAAATTCATTGTGGTAATGTACAGAACCAAAATTAGAAAAAGGTTGTCTCTGTCCAAATATTTATGGACCTAACTGTAAATACCAGGGCCCAGTATGGGGATTCACTTGGCCTCTGCAGTGCTGCAGGTTATGAGCCAAAGGTGATTTTCAGAACGATTTCAATCAGCGAGAGGTAGCAACCGATGGAAGTGTAAGTTAATTCTAAGTGTTATGCAGTTTAAACCATGGTGTCCTCCAACATCACATGAGACAAAGATTCTAGCATTCCTCTACTTTCCATATTATTTTAGGTTAGGGTTGTTGGGGGCTGAAGAACCCTCAAGCACAAGGTAAGCATCAAACCTGACAGTGCAGGCTATTCCATCGCAGGGCCCATTCAAACACAAACCCACATTCACTTAAAGAGAGCAGGTTTAGAAACACCAATCAACTAAACACAGCAAGTCTTTGGGTATTAGAGGGAAAACAGAGGGTCTGCACAGACATGGAGAGAATATGAAAATGCCACACAGACAGTGATGTGGTTAATAATTTTAAGCTAGGACTCAGGAGCTTTGTGACATGAGTATTATTCACAATGCCTCCCATTTTGAACTCTAATTTAGCTTTAAATGGAGCTTTCAAGAAGAAAAGTTCAGATGCAAGCCAATAAGTTATATTTATTTACCATGATGCCCATATTCTTTTATCAAAAGGAACTCTCCAAACATATTCCTTTGTGTCATAAAATTAATTTTCCTTTGTTTTCAAGATCACACGCTGACTTTCCTTCCTTCCATTCCAGTGCCTGTTCAGTCCCTCTTATTCAACATAAGTCGGTTTTTCTACCACCATAGTGGCAAATTTCCAAAGCATATCCTGTGCACTTTTTAAAAAGATGAAATGACAAGATTTATTAGATTCCAGCCTCAACAAACCTAATAAAAAATTATAGCTATCATTTTTAGAAATGAAAAAGCATGATTAAGATCACTTAATTGAATTTAAAAAATAGGAAATTAATCAACAGAAGACCAGATTCCATTTCATGACCTCACAAAGATAATTCATTCCACGTCGACCACTGCAAGGAGGCGACCATCCGCATCTGGCAAGGACTTAAAAGAGAATGTCAGCAGATGAAGAAATGGCTGCATGTAGCTTGGTTGTGGGGCTTACTGGCCTGCTTGGCTATCATGACTCACACAATAACCATACAGCCTATAAAAGAAGATATAATTATATAAGAAAATTATATCATTTACAATGGACAAGGGAAAAGTTTCTTTGGGGCAGTTTCCATTCCACATAATGAGGCAGACATTAACCCATATAATACAAAGGAGCAGGGGTTCTCAGTCCTTGCAGCTCTCTTAACATTTCCGCATTGGAGACCCTTGGAGACAATATAATAATAATAATTTTTGTGACTGCTATTCATTCATAACAAAAAGCCATTATCGGGTGATAGTGAGCCGAGCCCTTCTCAGCTGTCCTGCTGTTCATCTTTTGTAGCCAATGAACAAGCAAAGAATCATAGAAGTTTGTGTGAAATATTCCTTTTGTTAAAGTTGTATGTAAAAGTCAAAAAAGACTACTGTTTCCTTCATCTAAATAAATTAAATTGCATCACTCGCTGGCTGTCCTTTGGATTTTTTGACGTTCTTCATTTGAGGTTATTTATTTATTCTGCACACTCTTGATGTCATTTCAGTCATCAGATCATACCTTGTCTGTTTCCTAAACACGCAAAAATTCAACAAAACTTTGCATTTAGGTTCCTGTTGGTCCATCTTAAAATAAAGACTATATGGTGCTTCACAAATTACATTGGGGAGGAAGGGTATAAAGGGGGGGGCATCATTTCAAAACAGTGATCTTAATGAAATTTTGCTTTGAAAATCCAGGCTACATGGCCTTTAAAAAATTGCATCAAGAAGAATGGTTGTAAGTGGGGGCAAAAATGCATCACTTCAAAAGAGCTGAGTCGAAAGTCATTATATTTTGAATGCATATTACTGTTCTCACACACATGCGAGTTGCAGGACATTGTATGGAGCAAGCAAAGGTAATTCCACACCAGGTCAGGGGGTGGTAGGGTGCACTAAACCTTCTCCTGTTATCTCTACAGACCAGCTGCAGGAAAACCTATCTCATTCAGAGCTGATGATGTTGTTTCCGGCACTCAGCATGACGTCACTTCCAGTTCCGGCGCCCAGAAGAGTGTCACTTCCAGCGCACAGGCTGATGTCGGAAGAACATCACTTCTGGTTCCTACACATCACTTCCAGTCTGATCCCTTAAAGCCGCCATCTTTGCAAACCCTTACCAGTTCTGTTTTGAACTCAGTATTGTGAACATCTCTATGCTATTCAAAACCCTTTTGCAGCCAGGAATATTATATGGGTGGCTGCCCCAAACCTTTTCAAGTGTGTCAAGTCTGTTCATTTTCACACTGTTTATACAACTTAAAATCTAGAGTTCCAGTAAGACATTTGGAGGCAATGGAAGGAAATGAAACAAAATGAAATTGGCATATTGTTTGAGTTTGGTTCTACTTATAGTGAAAGCTACATTTCACATCAGTGGAAATAATGGCGGTTGTGATGTGATGGAGGACCAACAGAAAAATTGTGCATCAAACAACACAAAAACATGCATTACAGCAAAACAGCTGAGAGGATGTTCATGTAATATTGTATGTACATTACAGTTTATATTTAGAATTCATGGAGTTTCAAAAGTTTCATCATGAATAGAAGTTCAACATAGGGAGCAATACAAAAAAACAGTACTTTTGTTTACCGTACATGCCATATCAATACTTCAATTATTTAACAAGCCATCCAGTTTATTAATGTGGGACTAAACATCTACTTATAAAACCACACTATACCAGGAAATACAAAAAAGTAGCATTCATGTTTGCAACCCAGAAAGGAGTTACAGCAGTAATTAAATCCAATCATAGACAAAAAAAATTCTTAGTCATGAGACCAGAGAAATTGATAGAGATGAAGATTAGATGATGGATGGGACAGGCAGCGATAACAAAAGTATTAACATTTTAAAAACAAATATTTCCTTTCTTACCGTAACCCACTATACA
Source organism: Polypterus senegalus (assembly GCF_016835505.1). Lineage (NCBI taxonomy): Eukaryota > Metazoa > Chordata > Cladistia > Polypteriformes > Polypteridae > Polypterus > Polypterus senegalus. The sequence continues at coordinate 45,526,619 of NC_053171.1, read as the reverse complement.
AATATAGCCAGGCAATTTTGGGCAGCTTGGCTAAAATGTATAAAGCTAAATTTGTGTGTATATAATGTACTGTATATATATATATATATATATATATATATATATATATATATATATATATATATATATATATATATATATATATATATATATTCACACCATTGAACTTACCTCTATCAAATTTTGCATGGGTTCCCCAATTGTACAAGTGAAGACCATAAGCTGTGTTTCGATTCATTAAAAATTATTAGTGAGTGCACCTTCTTATTTTTCATTGGGCAACACTGGGTGCCCTTGCAAGTTATAAATAAATTTGATAAAATATCAAAAGTTACATGTGATAAATTCCTATGTGTAGAATGTGAGACCAAGGATGACAGGATCCATTGAATGGTGATTTTTCCTATGCCATTGTGATCACAATGTGTAAATGCCCTGCCCTATACAGGAAAGAAGATGGCAATCAAGCAATCAATCACTAAATCAATCAATCAGTCAGTCAGTCAGTTGTTATGTAGTTATTTTGTGTGGGTTTTCCTCTCACATGCCATACACACTTTTCTTAGGTGAACTAGTAATCCTAAACTGGACTCAAGTGAGTATGAATGTGGATTGGCTTCTCATCCAAGGATAATTCCTCTCATGCACCTAGTAGTGTTGGAACAGACTTTAGTTCAGCCTTAGTCAGCAGATTATTTCTTTTAGGGGGTTTAAGTATCATTAAACTAAAATATCTCATCTCCTTTACATATGATAACATTTTTAAGCTCACATAGTCCAATTCAAGGTTGTGAGGAGCCAGAGCCTATCCAGGTAGCACCCAGACAGAATGTCACTGCAAACATAACTACACACCCCCAATAGCCAGTTTAGAATGGTCAATCTGTCTAACACTCACCACTTCAAAAACATTGCTATGTTTGTGGAGGGTAGTACAGTGGCTAATGTTACAGGCTCACAGCTCTGAGGACCTCAGTTCAATGCTGAAGATGGTCAATGTGGAGTTGACATGTTCCATTTGTGCTGACATGGGTTTTCCTCTGAGTTATTCAGTTCCTTCTCGCTGTAGGTTGGGTTAATTGATGACCCTAAATTGGCCCATTTAGATTGAATGTGCCCTGTGATGGATTGGTGTGCTGTTCAGGGTTGTGGCTAATTTTTCTAAGATAGGCTTTGACTTCTGAAAATGGATTGATGGATGTTTTCAGGTGTAGGTTATGAAGTAAGTGTTCATTAGGAATCCAGTTGGCACATTATAGCTCAGAGAGTCTGTTTTTTCATTTGATAAATGGCACCTGCTTTTAAACTGTGCAGATACAGCAGTAAAGGCACAAGTATAAGAACAGTGCCAGAAGGCAAAACTTAGCTTGGTTTTTGGAGGTTTGAAATGAAATCAATACATGACCTGACCAATGTACTGTACAAGTCCTCTGCTCCATCACAAGGGGCTGCTTTAACACCATCCTGCCTGTCATTAGGTTGACTTGTCTTGTGCACATACTGTTTGATCTGCGGAGTAGCCTGGAAATGAGCCTTTAACCTAATGTATAAGGTCATTATTGTCATGTGTACAGAGTACAGTGAAATTCTTACTTGCATGTGCTGATCAACACAGGAGCAGAAATGATTAGAAGAACTATTGGTTATACACAGTATGAAATGTCATAGTCTAGTCGGAAGGAGTCCAAAGGAAACTAGGTTGGAATAAGGGTCACAGTGGGAAACTTCTTCTGATTAAAAGAAAAAACAACTTGTAATAAATAATTTGTGACTTTCACAATCAAAGATGTCTTTGCTTTCAAAGAACAACAAGACAAAAAGGAATTAGCATTAATAATTTATAGCCTGTTTTATAACTATAGAAGGTTGGCGCTGAGCTTGCCAGGTGTTCCAGAAGTTGTTTTTAGCATGCCTTTTTACAGGATCTCATAACATTTCATTTCGGGCTCTGAATCCTTCAAAGACCTCTTTGGTATGATTGGGCACAATCCTTATCCCTGGGCCCCCCAATGACAAACAGTGAAAGAAGATTCAAGAAATCTCATGAGAAATTCTGATGGTCATTTATTTTTCTGCTATAACAAGAATGTAGCCCAGTCTTAAAACAAAAAAAGCACAAAGGGGCTTTGTTCAAAGCTAGAATTACACATTATAGAACCCTTCGTTTATGAGAACCACCTTAAAGTCAATTACACATGCAACACACCTCACTGTAATGCAAATACAGGCAGAGTGAATAATGGGAAACGGAACCTGAAACTACAGTCAAACTACAAGGAAAATTTTGTGATGTCTTCATTTGTCTGTGCCATTCTGGAAAATCTACAGTAGTAAGGGAAAACCAAGTTAAGTAAATTTTGAAGAAAAAAAATATTATTCAGATACTGTAGATGTATCTTTATATCTGCTTGATTACTTGCATGTCCTGATTAACAGAAGGAAAAAATATGAGAAGATTAAATATTGGTCATAGCCAGCAGGACTTTATCTAATGCGGTTTCATTTTTGGATTATACAGTGGCAAAACCGTCCTTTGAACACGATAGGATTCAATATTTTAAAACAAAAAAAAATACAGAAACCTCCAGTCTGTTTTTTTCTGCCTGAGAGAAACCATGTAAGATTTCCAATGCAATGTAATACGTAAACAGCAATGAAGAATCTTAAGAGTCTGATGAGATGGGTGAACATGTAAATGATTTCAGGGAGGGCACAGCTCTCAGTTATACCATGTTCAGTGTGACCACTATGGCTCTTCTTGTTAACAGGACAAGAGACACATTTGAGAAACATTCCTAAAGAAAACCCCAGCCTGTTACAACTCTGGAATAACTAGACAGAGAAATGTGAGATTCTTCATTATACCATTGCTGGAGTCACCAGAAAGCAAGACAGACAACAGCAGTCACTTGGACCTTAACCATTTTAAGCAGGAGGGTAAACTGAAAGTCAGCAGTAAGTGATACTCACAATTTCCCTTTAACAGTTCGTCCACTAGACATTTCGTGATATTATTTGTTTTTCTAATAAAAACCGGGGGTATAAGCAGGGCTGGATTAAGGTGGGTGCTATTGATGCTGCAGCATTAGGCCCATTCCTGAAATAGGCCCAGATGAAAACAGACGAGAATTTTCTGAAAGCTGAACAGTTTTCCTTTGCTATATTAACCTCAAAATAATTCTTAGAATGAAATTTGGAGTCCGACTTTCGGATGCCTAGACACAGTGTTACTTATTATATAGTTACTATTGTTCTTTGCACTGTGATGTAACTGTAACGTCGTTGTGTTTATTGTTAACTGAAGATTTCAAGTTAATGCTATCAATTTTACATTAAACAGTTTACTTAGTAATTTAGCTGCATTTTTTGCAATATCTTGGGGATTCTTGCCACTTTATTATTGTTCAGTAAGTGCCACGTAGTAATTTTTTCACCTTGAAAGTTAGTTGTACAGTAAAAATCGATGGCTATTTAAATGGTTATCTGTAAAGGTAAAACTAAAAGCCGGCCCGTGGGCCTGGCGTGGATGTTTAGAATTTTTAAAATCCTCGACAGGATTCTGGTCTATTATGAAATTTAAATCGTGGACAAATTTTTACCCTCAAGAGCCTGAACTGAGTCACCTTGACCCAATGTCTCTGTAAATTCATTTTTTCTTACTCTGTTTCGTAAGAGAATTGTGAAACTTTGTGTATTTCATTGTTAGGTTTTCTGCATTAAGTGCACTTTTCAGACAATTGCTATTGAATGTTGATGTTACATAGTTTGATGTTAATCTCGAGTTGTTACAATACTACGTCGTTATTATTATTCATGTTCAATAAAGGCCGGTTGGTTGCATCGCAAGCAATTGAGGCTCCTTGGTCGGTCTGAGTGCGCATGTATGATGAGTGTCGAATGCACATGCACCAATGCCGAGAAAAAATAGACCATTTTTGCACTGCACCATCAGGCCATCGTCTTAATCCAGCCCTGGATATGCAGTAAGTACTAGTGAAACAGACTAAGCTAAACTGAGAAACAGGAGAGAATCTGATATACAACAAGACAGCAAACACCTGTCATTTGAACCGAAATGAGAGGAAAGGCCTTTTGATTACATCTGTTAGTGATAGTTCTAAAAATACAAGAAAGGCTTTGACACGAATAGGCCAACATTGCTCTCCAATCTCTATTCCCTATTTACTGTACAGCTGAAATTTACAAGAGAAACAGCTGACACTCTTCTCGTACATACTCCAAAATGACTGACCAGCTTGGGAGATTTCTGAGCGCAAAACCACCAAAGATATGGAATTTCTAACATGCCATAACAGTTTCAGGCCCATTTAATCTAATTTAGGGTTTGTGCATTCTAGCAGCGTCGGGCACAAGGCACATACCAGCTCCAGTCAGGACCCTTTAATACATACTAGGCCAATTTCAAATCTAACATGCAGGTTTTGGAGATGATGGATGAAATCCAGAATACACTGGAAGAAAACTGACATAGAAAGTGGGAGAATATGGGTAATGACTGGGTACTGAATTTGAATACAGGGCTCTGGATCTGAAAACAAGCAGTGTTAACAACTGTGACATTTGCTTCCCTTCACTGTGCACATATTTCATACAAATTGTTGTTGGAGGTAACAAATAATTAATTTAAATACAACATTCTCAAACCTGTTTTATTCAATTTTAGGAGTCGGGCCTTATCCTAACATCATCAGACACAAATGAGGAACCAAGCATGGATGGCGTGCCAGGCCATCACTGGGTCCACACCTGCATGGGGCCAACTATCCTTTAAGTTTTCAGCAAATATTCATAACCGAACTCTGAGATTCTCATGCCATTAATGATACCATGACTCTGATCATCACACATATTTACTACATGAGAAGACAAGCAGTAGCACACAGATTAAACACAAATGAACAAAGTAAATGATTTGACACCTCTGGTTAAGAAGCCACCTGACACTGAACATCATGTAGTTTCTTGGGAGTTTTTCTGGCTGGCTCTGAACTTCTGACTTACCTGGCAATATCATCAGACTCGTTGGTTAGAAGACAAAGCAAAACTGAGTGACTAAGCACTGCCGCCTTGTTCACAAATAATTTGATTTCTGCTAGATTAGCAGTTTGCTTTTAACTCTTTCATTTCAAGCAAGCATTCCTCTTTCTGTTAAAGGTATACTTTCAGTGGATGAAATTTATTCATTGAATGGCAACATTAGAGCAGATCCGAGCTCTAAGACGTGATATGAAGAATTCCATTAGCTCTAATTGAACCTCAAAGGCTTGAATACCATCAGGGACCAAGCTGGCCTATACATTACATAAAGTCTTGAGGTGTGAGACTCAGTGCTGATTGCTAGCCGCTTTCTTTGATCCCATGTGTGTCCTAATGCTAAGAACAAACTACTGTAGTATGTGCTCCTTTCACTGACAGTGGCTTTTCTTTAAATATTTTTTTCCAAGATAATTTTTGATTAGACACTGTGTAGGAGTGCAAGGTCAGGGCTGAGATTGCAGGACAGGAGGAGAGCAACAGAATTGCATAAGGCCCTTCTAAGAAAAAAAGTATTCTGGGGTAAGAGATCAAGAAACCACCTGGAATCAGTTGCTTCCATACTTACAGTGAATGTAGAAGAAGTAGAGACTTCAGAGGAACAAATGCTAACAGAATGGCCATGGAGAGAAACGGGTCATTTATTTAAAGTCCCCTGGATCATTACTAGGAACCCTCTGTGTTATGTGTGCACCCCTGCTGTAAATGGAGAACACCCAATACCTAAAGAACTCCTTCCACTTTCAATAATGGTTAGGGCTCAGGACTGCAGGAGCACTTTGAGCATTTAGAGGATGGGTCCAGGGATTATTTCTGACTGTAGATCCTACCCTGGACTATAAAGTCACCTCTTCCTCACTAGTCAGTTGTGCTTAGAGCTGAAACAGCAGTATTAAAAAGAGATAACAAAGGTAAAGGGGCGTATTTATTGTGTAGGGCAATGAGCGAGCCATCCCACAAACTCTCAGGAATAGGAGACCTGTAATAGAAAGGTCCAAGGAAACTTAACACTTAAGATTTAACACTTGTCTCACCACTGTTTTCTTGACTTAGCCCTTTGTTATCTTCTCTAATTGTTTTTTTTTTTTTGCATTGTGGAGACAGCTTAAGAGCACCCCATACTTTCCACAATTTTTTTTAATTTTAGGGTAAATGCATATTTGCCTCCTGAACATCTCAAAGTGGGTCAGTTCTCATTTCAGGTGGCACCCACTGAAGCAGGTACATTCAAATCAGTATCTGCTGAACAGACTACAGAGACACCCATAGGAGTGATTGAAAAGCTCTTCAGAGGCGTGTAGCCTTTAGATGGTTGCCTGTGGATTCTTTTATTTTTGCCAATCAGCTCACATGATTTATCTCACTGTGTACAATATGTCTGTAGCGTGCAGCTGGCTGGGACGCCTCCACACTGGGAGGACCAGGGGAGTAAGTGTGGCCAGAGCGTTACCTCCCCTGGGATGCTCAATGGCAACCCCCCTGGGTTGCAGCAGTGCCTCAGACTCCCACAGGGCTGCATGGGAGTTGGAGTATGGTGCAGCCCTGTTGTGATGCGCAGGCACCGCCAGGGGGTGCTGTAGCAGGAGCTGCTGAGCCCTAATGGACAGTTCTTCCGCCACACCCGTAATTGCCGCCGAAAACGAGTAATCAAGCACCTGGAGCACTTCCGGGCGTGTTATAAAAGGAGCCAGCAGCCACTATTCGGGGAGCCAGAGTCGGAAGGAGGAACGACGAAGCTTGACCCGAGGAGTGAAGAAGGAGAAGGAAAAGAATAACAAGAAATAACAGGAGACTTATGGTATTGTGCTGTGCTTCTGCCGGGACTGTGTTAGACTTGTGGGGAACAGGGAAGATGTTTCCCACAAGGGAAGAAGAAAAATAAAACTTGTGTGCCATGAACTTGTGTCCCATGCATGCCTGGGTCGCGTTAGGCTGGCGATGCCAGCCTGGTGGGCCACAATGTCTTATATTTACTGTTAATATGAAGTGCATCTTGTTCACTTTGCAAAAAGCATTACGTTGGACTCAAGTTGGTGGCACAAAAGTGAATAAAGATCGATTGACTGGATGACAAAAATATGTCCAGGTTCCTCATACGGTCGAATCCATGCTTGCTGTTTCCTATATTATAGAACTTATCAGAACAACCTGACAACCTTTGAGGTGCTGGTTCACATATTCAGCTATAATGTACAGAATAAGTTATGAGGTGCTTTAAATGCCATAGAGTTAGAGCTCTGCCATACTGCTTCTTTGTGTTCCTTTTAGGCATCTTGCATTTGCTGAACCTCCAGCAAACTCCCTGAGAGGCCTGAATGTAGTCATGGTTTAGGCCTAATCCTTTGGTTATGTAGTGTATAAGATGGAAGAACGCGTAGTTTGCAAACTAACTCCTCTGCTCTACACAAGCTCAGTTTTCTTCAGACACAGAAATGGAATGGAAATGCCTCCCAGTCAATCTTCGTTCAGACTAGCAATCTCACATTAGCTTGGGTAAGAAGCACTTCTTTATTACACTCATTACAGCTGACAAGTCCATCAATGAGAGGAAACAAGAGTAGTAACACTATTCAGTTAGAGCTCGGTCAAATAACTCAGATCAACTATCACATTCTAGAAAACCAAAAAGTACTGCAAATTAGCCAGATGAGTCGATTAAGATTTACTGAGAATCAAATATGGAAATGGCTCCTGTTTACAACTGAAACAGAAAGAAAGAGGAGGCCAAATGACATGCATCACAAATCAGCCAGACAAGCAATTTCTGGTAATTTGGAAAGAAGGGTTTCTCTAAACCAAGCTGCATTTTGTGAAATAGGAGGAGACACATTCCCCATCCCATCTCAGTAAGAGCGTACTGTAGAACTCAGAGGCAAAAAAGATGAAGCATTTTCACGCTTACTAACGTGTGCACACTTTGTTTCATTTTAAATACTTATGTATAGTAAAGACAAACCAAATTCCTACATAAAGAGGGCATTTAAGCTTCAAATCTCTACTTTCTCACAGAAAAATACAATTCAGCTCTTCAGCAGACAATTATTAATAGCAACAATTTTCTTTGGGTCTGTAATATACTTGGTGCGTTAATGGTTGTGACAAAGCGACTTCTTAATCGATGGCCTCAACTAACAGCCAATACATTACCCTGGAGCATTAATCTCCGTGTAGATAACCTATAAATACAACAAGCTATTGATTTGTAAATGAAACAATAATGCTGGGAGCGGGGTTGTTTGCCTTTCCAGTTTGCCTATAGCGGCACAGAACGAGAAAAGTGATTTCTGGCCTTGAGCAGCTGCATCATGATGGAGTGCACTGTGTCTTCTGCGGGGTCAAACAGAAGTATCTCTAACCATTTAAGAAGCTAAAATCGAGGTTGAAGGTTTATTAGAATGTGCATTAGAGAAGAAGCCAAAACACCTACTGCAAAATTATCTGCAAGAGAATGTCAGGCCAGAAGCAAAATATTCAAATTATACAACTCTGCAAACAAGTAAAGCCAGAATTACCATATGGCATTAGCTGTTAGAGTCATCTTCTTCAGTTTATTGTCAACACCGTATAAGTAATTTGAAGACTGATAACGTTTTGCTAATTGAAAACTGATTTGTAAGGTGAAGCAAAATAATCAGTACTGTGGCAAAGTAACTTTTCCAGAATAAAGAAATGCCATCCTCAATAACTGAAACTGTGTTCTGGTGCTCAGATGAGAATGTGAGCACTGATCATTTTCAAGTTAATCCATTAAACCACATTTTCCAAACCTATTTATTACATTCTTGGTCACAGGGTGCTGGATGACATATTGGGGTAACTTGGCGGTGATCTTACTAAATTAACGTCAATCCATTTAAAAGACAAAGCTCTTCTATTACATGGCCAGAGGGTGCTGGACTCTGATGTGGTGTGCCTTACCCACTATTCCACAGTGCCTAAATATACTAAACAGTTGTTGAAGAAGTTATCTTCACTGGAACAAAAAACAGAGGTATAATTAAATACATAAACATTATTCATCCTTCTTTCCATTTTCAGGATCGCAAGAAACTGCACTCTGGTGAAGACTGAACAACCCCTTTATGATTCACTATCCAAATTCCATTGACACACTGCCTGCATACAGTTTTAAAAAATATGGTGGTGACATGTTGGGAATACTTGGCAACTAATTAGCTAAACAAATGCCATTCTTTCTTCTTTTCTATTTACCTACCTGGGGTTTGTTCCTGCCTTGTGCCCTGTGTTGGCTTGGATTGGCTCCAGCAGACCACCGCGAGCCTGTGTTAGGATATAGCAGGTTGGAAAATGACTGACTGACATAATCCATTAGAATATGATAGCATTTGGTACAAAGAAGGAACAAATGTTGCATGGGACTCCAGTCCACTGCATGTCACGCGTACTCACACATCCGCACTGACCACCACTGGGTCATTTCAAAGTTATCCCATTAAGCTAGTCTGCATGTGTTTGAGATGTCAGAGCAAAAAAAACCCATACAGAAAGAAGAAAATGCAAACTTTGTCCGTACACATGAACATGAAACCCAAGAGCAATGAAAAAGCAGCACTTAGCACATCATCATTGTGCCACAGACAACATACATAGAAAATTAGGCATCAGTGTATGAGCAAAACTACCACCTATCACTTTGACCATAAGGACAGGGCCCAAGCAGGGTTCCATTGTCATCAACAACATGGTGGCGTCCTTGGCAAGCAGAGCACAATAAGACAAAAGGCACAACAAAAACATAACAAAAGCAACAGTAAAAATAAACAGCATACATAACAAAAACAACATATCCAAAATTACTGCAAAAGAATTAGAGATTCTGACAATAATGAGGAAGGATGTACAAAAATGTATATAAAATATGTGAATTAGTAAAAAATTAAGGGCACATCACATCCTTCTTTTGCATGGTTGTTCCGTGCTCCCACCTTGTTTTTCAAGTTTTTCTATATTCATTTCCTGAGCTGTGATAGTTACTTTAACACTGTCCTTTGAATAAGGCCTAAAATCAAGGTGCTGAGACTCTGTGGTAATAAAAGATCCCTGGGTATCCTTTGAAGAGTAGGGTGTCACCCAATGTCCCGGCTAAAATGCCCACCACAGTCTTGTATATTTTGGTCCCCTAATCATCTTTTGTTTCTCATTGGCTAACTATCCCCCTCATCCCTTCACCACCTAGTTGCTAATATATGGTGAGTGTTACGAATGGCTGCCGTCATATTATCCAGGAGGATGCTACACATTGTTGATGGTTGAAGTGGTTTCACACTATCTATGTAAAATGCTTTGAGTAGATCAAAAAAAATACAGTGGAACCTCGGTTCACGAACGTCTCGGTTCACGTACAACTCGGTTCACGACCAAAAAGTTTGCCAAACTTTTGCCTCGGTTCACGACCACACACTCGGTATACGAAAAAGCCAGTTTCCCTTTCGGTTTGTGCACGCCGATGATTTTCGCACGTGTTGCATTGTTCTCGGTCAGACGTGCCTGCCTGCCTGCCTGCTGCTGAGGGGGAGGGGGAGGGTGGGTGCTGCTGAGAGAGAGAGAGAGAGCGAGCCTGCACGTGCCTGCCTGGCTGGTTCATACGTGCCGATTACTGTATTTAAGCAGAGCCGCTCCCTGTTCATTGTTCTCAGTCAGACGTGCGTGCTTTATCTGTGATCTTTTTGTGCTCTACAGTATTTTGTGTGCTTTTGCAGTTAACTATGGCTGCTAAGCAAGTGAAGAGTGGTGAGAAGAAAGTTTTGAAGAAAATTGAAATCGAAGTAAAGAAAGAAATTATTGAAAAGTTTGAGCATGGCATTCGTGTTACTGATCTTGCCGCCGAGTACAAAAAGTCAAAATCTACGATTTCGACTATTCTAAAGCAGAAAGAATCTATTAAAGCAGCTGATATTGCAAAAGGAGTTACAGCGTTAACCAGGTAGAGGCTTCAAGTGCTGGAAGAGGTGGAAAAACTGTTTACCAGTTTACTCATTTACCAATTTGAGAACCCTCGTGTTTTCAAGCAGCACAATGTATATAAAGCAAGACTGCCAGTAATGTGGAGGTCAAGCACGAAGGGTTGGGTCACAAGGACTTTGTTTTTGGAATGGCTGCATGAGGCTTTCGCTCCCACCAGCTAAACAGCTAAAAACACTAGAAACCCAAGAAATCACAAGAGAGAAAACACCTGAAGGAAAACATCCCTCCATTGCGGAGCCAAACTCTCCCTCCTCTCCACCCACTTCCTCTTCACTTCATGCCGGAACTCGACTCATGCAAGGTTAGTTTTCTTGGTGGTTTTTGTATTACGGATTTTTTAATAGTTAATTTTTCAGTTTGTAGCGTGAATTGTTGCAATGTTACTTTTCTCTTTTTTCAAATGTTCATTTTTTTCCCTGTGCTTAAAACTCATTTTAAAAAAAGTGTTTACAGCCATTGGGCTGTAAGGCTATTAGCATGAACTCCTGGAATGTTACTTTTTTGGTTGCTTGTGGTTGGTTTTTAAATTAAAGTTCGGATTTGTTCAAATGTTCCCCTCTGTTCAGAGAGAGAGAGAGAGCATGAGTGAGCCTGCTCATGTAGCTGAGCAGGGAGCCTGGGTTTTTTGTGTCAGTGTTATTCAATGTTTTTACATTAGTTTACTATTACACTGTGCATTCTATGGTGTAATTAACTATATTTGTGCTTAATCTTTACATATATTTACATATTTACATACAGTTCGTACGGTCTGGAACGGATTCATTGTATTTACATACAATTGGGGAATATTGGGGGAAATTGCTTCGGTTCACGACCAACTCGGTTTACGACCAGAGTTTTGGAACGAATCATGGTCGTGAACCGAGGTTCCACTGTATATATAAATATATTTCTATATATATAATTGCATTTATATTTATCTCTATATATACAGTATATACAGTGGAACCTTGGTTCACGAACGTCTCGGAACACGTACAAATTGGTTTACAACCAAAAAGTTTGCCAAACTTTTGCATCTGTTCACAACCACACACATGGCATACGAACAAGCCAGTTTCCTTTTCAGTTTGTGCGCGCTGATGATTTCCGCAAGTGTTCAGTCTCTCCCTGTGCAGCGAAAGAGAGAGAGCGAGAGTGAGCGACACACACAGACACACGCAAGAGAGACACACACACACACGCACACACACACACACACAGGAGAGAGAGAGAGAGCGAGAGAGAGGGCTGGACGCATAAGGCCAAGAAAGCAGTTAAAGAATGCACACCAGGCTTGTTTTTAAAGAGACAGATTCGAGCATTGTTTTAACCTCGTATTTAATGAAGACTTTTTTCTATTGGATTTTAATCTCCACTTCATTTCCGTTTACAGCGATTGGTTCATAGCGTGCATTGTTGCAATGTTATTTTTCTTGGTGGTTTATTAAATTACGGATTTTTCAAATGTTAGTTTTTTTCCCTGTGCTTAAAATTCATTAAAAAAGCGTTTTTAGCGAGCGGTTCGTACAGCTATAGCACAAACTCTTGCAGTGTTAGTTTTCTCTGTTGTTCAAGGTTTTCTCAGTGTTATTCAATATTTTTACATTTAGTTTACTATTACGCTGTGCATTCTATGGTAACTATATTTGTGCTTAAAAATCTTTAAAAAATATATTTACATAGAGTTCATACAGTCTGGAACAGATTAATTGTATTTACATACAGTCCTATGGGGGAAATTACTTCAGTTCACAACCAAACCGGGTTACGACCAGAGTTTTGGAATGAATTATGGTCGTGAACCATACGTGAACCATACAGGTTCCACTGTATAAAATCCAATGTTTGTCTGTCTGTCTGTATATTTGTCTGCTTTCATGAATGAACTACTTGACGAATTTAGATTAGGTTTTTTTTTATAATTTGCTTGAACATTCCAGTTGATTTTGTGACTTCTCCCATTGCGCTAAGTGTCATAGTTTGCTTGTGGTACTGATTTATTTATGTGAATATGAGAGACACGCAGCAGGCCAAAGGTAGGGGGGCAGGGCCCTACTCACTCACATGCCAGCCTCGGGGCGTTCCTTACCTCCGCTTAGCTAGAAAACTACTTAAAAGATTTAGATCGGGTTTTTTTCTATAATTTGCTTGAACATTCCGGTTGATTTTGCAACTTCTCTCATAGTCTAAGAATCATAGTTTGCTTGCAGGAACAATATATTCGCGATATATATCTGTATACTTGATTGATTTTTAATGGTAGGACTGTATATCTTTGTAGCAACTTTTGCAGTGGAAGTACTGAGGAGTGTGGCCTATCCACAAGGGAGACATGAAAATATTTCAAATAATAAAAATTGGGCAAACCCACATATAAAGTAATAACAAACCAAGGAAAATAAGTTATTTAAAAATAATAACTCAATCAGAACAAAAAACATAAACAGAAAATAAATACAAGCTCAGGAAAATGCTAACTGTAACACAATAACCACATTGGTCAGGAAACATTCACAGTCTATAATGCAGGCCACAAAACACTCAGCGCATGGCATTCTGAATATAAATACATGGCATAAATATCAGTCATACTTAAAAGTTGTTTGCATTAGAAAAATTAAGACTTCGAAGGTGTGCATGATGGTGCATTTTTGGTATGTCTTTATGTGGAAAATATGTAGCATATCACATTATTTTAAAAATGTACTAAACTTTTCTCCTGTAATGTGAATGAGAGGCAAAAATAAAATTTATTTTACCGGTGTGGTGTGGATCACACGCTTTATGCAGATACAGAGAATAACACAGGTAAACAGGGAAGTGCAAACAAGGCCTTAGGGAGCACTATTCCTTTTTCCACAAAAAAAAAAAAATTGAAAACCCTACAAAATACCTTTATTATGTTTAGTGTTTTGACAAATGTCAAGTTATCTGTGCAGCGAATTTTGGCTTCAGTTTAGCAAAACTGTATCTGAATTGAAATTTACCTGTTTTTCTCATCACTAGCAAGCAATTGATTGATCCACCATCCATTCATTCATCTATTTTCTAACCTGATTAATAATATAATTTTGAAAGATAAACACTTTTGTCTTTAGTTCCTCCACCTATAGTTGTAACCCAGTGTAGACTTAAAAAAAACACATACAGAGCTGTGAGATGTTTTTAATAAAGTGAATTCAAAAGGATAAAAAGTGTAATTAGGCAGCACGTGCGAATGTAAAGCCTAACCTGATGGTTGCTAGTGCCCCAATTGGTCTATCCCAACGAGTGTAGGTGAGTAACAGAAACTGGATAGATGAAGAAAAAGAGAGAGTAGCAAGAGGGGAGACAACGTTACCGATTTTACACCGATTAGTGTAAAAGAAAAAAGCCAAACTAAATGCTAAAATTTACATACCAATTGAAAATATGAACTTCTCAGTAAAAGAGCATTGTCATAAAAATGGGGTTATAACTAATATGTTCGCAGCCCAGTGGAAAAAACAAAAAAAAAAGAAGCATTTTGCTAAGGATGCAAAGAGACGAGCAAAAACAAGAAGACCCAGAACAAAATCAGCAGAAAGGTTCAAACCTCCAGTGACAAACAGACAAAAGATAGATGAAATGTTACCATTTTGAAAAAAGAATGCTCCATGAGTCGAAGATGCTGGCGTCGGTCAATAAACCACTAGAAAGAGTGGCGTTACGAGGATGTGAGTTGCGATGTATGAAGGACCTACACATGGTGGAAGTCAGAGAGATATGTAAACCAGGTTGGAGCCATTGAAAATAAGTGCGAAGCCATTTGTTTTATTTTTTTCTTCACTGTTACCTGACTTGAAGACAAACAAGTTAAATAGCCAGTTCAGAAGACCATGATGATTCCTAGCTATGAATGCTTATAAATGAAAGAGAGGGTTATGATGAATATGATTGAGCTCATAGGTGGCATGTATGTGATAGTTAATTCCCAAAGTGTAACCCATTTCATAAAAGCTGTGGTCTAATCACACCAGATAAGTTCCTTTCTGTGGGCCATGGTACGGTCACGGATAGACATCAGTGGCACATATTTGCGGCCATGCACACCAGAAAAAAAAATTTGGGGAGGCCTATCGCCCATGAATGATACATGAAATTGAGCAATAAGAGGTCTGTGATGCCCAAAGATATCTGAAGCTGCATGCACGTTACTATAAATAGTGAAACAGTGTCTGACTGGTGCTGAGGAGCATGGGTTAGCTGTTTAACCCCATTCATAATGGGGAACGGGGCTTTCAATTGTTCCCCATGAACGAGGTATTCCCAGTAAGTGCAGGTCATAAGCTCGCACTGATTAAGTCACTGCCATTTTTACACACTGCCCGTCACTACTACTGACTGGATGATTTAGTGAGGTGCTCAGATCAGCCCGGATATGGCCTCTGGCAGATAGCCCAGATGATGATTGAACTTGACTGTAGAGCAAGTAAAAGTTGAAACAGTGAAAGGATCATTACTTAGCCTCAGGAGGCGATAGCAGAGGGCCAGAGTGTCTGCCTGACCCTGTCTCCCCCCTACGGGTCCTTCCATGAGCCAGCATTCTGCCATCCTCTCCATTTTTCTGATAGGATCAATGCTTCAGTATCTACAATTTCCATATCTCTGGGGGTTTTCAAGAACATAAGCCCTGCAGATAATGACAACTGACTGAATTTGGTTCTCATTGTTTTATTAAATTCTTTATATATTTGTATTTTTTAAATATTTGTACTTCTATTGCATTTATCTTTAACATTTCAATAAAGTTGATACTTTGAGTAGATTATCATTGTGTTTGTTATAGACATCAAATAATATAAATTATGTAAGAAGTGGACATTGTACATGGGAGTAATTTAGGTGTAGATGCCATCTTAAAGAATTCAGGGCCTTGCCCACAGTGGATTTCAAATTGGCAGGGGTTACATGGTAAATAATGAATGGAGTGGAGGCATCTGTGTACCCCAACATGACAAATGACATCATGCACAAAAGCAGTAATAAATAAAGGTTCTGCCTCAAGCTAAGTAGTAATCCTGCATCCTATGACATCCTGCTTCTGCCTCACCTACAGTATGCCCACTTTCACATGAGCACCCACTTGGTTGGAGTCACCTAACTGACCAGGACAGGCCAATCAATTAAAAGATGAGTGAATTTACAGCAATCCTTGCTTCACACAACCTGAGAAGAGCTAAAGAGCAGAGTTGTTAAAAATGAACCACCGCTGCACAGTGATAACTTTCTGACCCAAAGGAAATGATGATTTATTCGACTTGGCTTGTTTGTCACCAGCATTAAGGATCAGATTATGTAAGCTCCATATTAAACAAGGCTAAGCCACATTTTGTGACAAAATGACAATGCAGAAAACCACAGGTACTCTAGTGCTGGGAAAAAAAATGATTTGCAACAAGAGCGAAAAAAAAAAGTTTGCTCTCAATCAACCCTGCAAAGCATACTTTACTGAAAGAACGCTGTCTTTCGGGGGTCATGCAGCCGGATTTAATCAAATGACTCAGAAATGAAGCTTTATAAAAAAAAAAAAAGCTGTTCTGTGTAAGAGTGTGTGGTGACATTAATTGGCATGATCACAAATCAAGTAAAAACAAGCGGAAAATAAGCAGCATTCTCATTGATCCAAAAATTTTGTGTAGTTAAGGATTCAAGCAGCATTTAGTAATCAAATAAAATTAAAAGCATTCATTAAAAAGCTTCAAGCAGCAACGATTTCTGATAAATAAGACAACAGACTCGTCTTCTGGTAATGTTTGTATAGTGCTTGGCTGCCTTTTCCAAAATGAGTATACTTAAAGGTAGGAATTACTTTCAGATTATATGACTGGTTGAAATGACTGGCTAGTATGAGACATTTTACAACTAAACTCTCACAACAGTGTGTGATGCCTCAGTAAGGCTGTCATCCATTGCAGTGTCTTGAATGCTAGACCCAGCATATTACAAACTGAAATGACCTTATGGCATTCATTTATTTGTTAATGTTATAGGTTCACTTTTTTCAATAAAGGGTAAAAGGTGACAGGGTCCATCTTTCAAGCATTACATGACATGTTGTCAAATACTCACATGGGGAGTTAAAGATACCAGCATTGGAGGGGAGGTAGGAATCAGCCCAGGGTGGGATTTCTGTCCATTACACAAGACAAGCATGCCCTTACATCACAGGGAGCAGAAGCTGTCAGCATTGGAGGCAAAAGAGAATGCAACACAGGCTGGGGTATCAGACCATTACATGATACATCCTTGCACACAAATCACAATCGCAGCTGGTGGCTTTGGCAGTAAGTCAGGAATCAGTCCCTGGTGGTATGCCAGTCCTGAGTATGGGCTTCCCAAACTCCCCCCACACATCACTAACACACACAGAATAGAAGCGAATAGAATAGAAGACGAGACAGAAGTCATCTCCCATTGGGATGCCTGTTTATTACACGACACAAAAATTTACACAGTTGTATTCACCAAGAAGCTGAGTTTGAAGGTCTTTGAAATGTGGGAGGGAAACTGAAGAACCCAGAGCAAAGCCCACGTGGTGAAAGGGAGAATGTTTAAACTCTTCAAAATCAAAGTAATGGAATCTCTTACCCACTTTACATACGGAGACCTGAGAGCAAACTGCTACATGAGAGTTAACAATGCTCTCCAACCTTAATAACCAATTTCCAAAACATTTTCAACAATGCTGAGCTGCATGGAGTAACATAAATATTACAGATAAGTTGGAGAAGTCTCTGTATCTATAAAGCATAATCTGTGCTTGTTTGTTTGCCATTAATGCCCAGCTTTTTTATCTAACTTTTAATGCCTTATATCCTATAAAGATATACAGTGCATCCGGAAAGTAGGAAAGTATTCACAGCACATCACTTTTTCCACATTTTGTTATGTTACAGCCTTATTCCAAAATGGATTAAATTCATTTTTTTCTCAGAATTCTACACACAACACCCCATAATGACAACATGAAAAAAGTTTACTTGAGATTTTTGCAAACTTATTAAAAATAAAAAAATTGAGAAAGCACATGTACATAAGTATTCACAGCCTTTGCCGTGAAGCTCAAAATTGAGCTCAGGTGCATCCTGTTTCCCCTGATCATCCTTGAGATGTTTCTGCAGCTTAATTGGAGTCCACCTGTGGTAAATTCAGTTGATTGGACATGATTTGGAAAGGCACACACCTGTCTATAGAAGGTCCCACAGTTGACAGTTCATGTCAGAGCACAAACCAAGCATGAAGTCAAAGGAATTGTCTGTAGACCTCCGTGACAGGATTGTCTTGAGGCACAAATCTGGGGAAGGTTAAAGAAAACATTCTGCTGCTTTGAAGGTCCCAATGAGCACAGTGGCCTTCATCATCCGTAAGTGGAAGAAGTTTGAAACCGCCAGGACTCTTCCTAGAGCTGGCCGGCCATCTGAACTGAGCGATCGGGGGAGAAGGGCCTCAGTCAGGGAGGTGACCAAGAACCCGATGGTCACTCTGTCAGAGCTCCAGAGGTCCTCTGTGAAGAGAGGAGAATCTTCCAAAAGGACAACAATCTCTGCAGCAATCCACCAATCAGGCCTGTATGGTAGAGTGGCCAGATGGAAGCCACTCCTTAGTAAAAGGCACATGACAGCCCGCCTGGAGTTTGTCAAAAGGCACCTGAAGGACTCTCAGACCATGAGAAACAAAATTCTCTGGTATGATGAGACAAAGATTGAACTCTTTGGTGTGAATGCCAGGCGTCACGTTTGGAGGAAACCAGGCACCACTCATCACCAGGCCAATACCATCCCTACAGTGAAGCATGATGGTGACAGCATCACGCTGTGGGGATGTTTCTTGGTGGCAGGAACTGGGAGTCTAGTCAGGATAAAGGGAAAGATGACTGCAACAATGTACAGAGACATCCTGGATGAAAACCTGCTCCAGAGCGCTCAGAGCGATGGTTTATCATTCTGCAATGTACACTTTTGCTTTGGGTTTTTCCGAAGTACCTTTTTCTTCTGAATAATTATTATTTGTTTGAAAGTTGACTTTGAGAATTTCTCCTTTTTTGTTACTATATTAATTGATGTTAAATATGTTAATTGATATATTATGCCTTTCAGTGCTATTTCCAATAAATCAAATTGGATTAATTACATAGGTAATTGGGGCTCACTGTCTTTTCCTTTTTCCACCAGAACAAAATCAAAACACTTACACTTTTAATGCAGAACATGACAGGGAAATAATCAAAGGCTGAAAGGTGTTAATAGATAGCTAGATAGATAGATACTTTATTAATCCCAAGGGGAAATTCACATACTCCAGCAGCAGCATACTGATAAAAAACAATTTAAAATTAAAGAGTGATAACAATGCAGGTAAAAAAATAAGCAATATAAGTAATAAGTAATAAATAATAAGATGTAACCAGGTGCTCCTCTATAACCAGAGTCTGTGACATCTCCTTAGAGAGACCTACAGTACCTTGTACTCATGGAGCTGTCCCACAGAAAAGGCTCAAGTGGGTGTGAAAATATTCCCAGACTCCAGTCTGGATTCCATGCAATCTACACCACTCTATAAGAGTGACCTCTCAGGTATGATTTTACATTGTAGAAAGACTTCACCTGTGTATTTATGTATGAATATGAGCCTAACATATACTCAAATAACCTCTTATTCTTAGAGATGGCAGATGTGATACTTAAGGGGATGCTTCTTATTACCTTCAACTTCTTACTGAAGAATTCAAGCTATTAACTCTTTTCTGCATTTTTGTATTAGTCACAAAGTGTCCTCAGCAAACACTCTGTTGAAGAACAAGGTTGCTCTCCAGTCTACCAGGTATTGACGAGATTTCAGTGATCCCCTCTGTAGATGTTATATTCCATCCAGGGTTTCTCCTCTGGTCTGGGGTTGATATCCATGTGCTATGTCCTCTTTGTTCAGTGTTAAGTCATTTATTTATATAAATGTTACTTTTGATTATCACCTGCTGTATTTTGTTGCCTGTGTTATATTCCATGTGTTTTATGGGTGGTCCTCCAAGAGGCAGGGTCTCCTGTTATTCACTGCCAGGAACTGCTGTTCATCCTATAAATCCAGAGGGTCTCCGACAGTACCTGGTGGTTCGTTTTTGAATATGCAAGGAATTTGGTGAGTGTTCTGTTTTTTCTATTTTCTGACTATTCTGTGGATTCTGAATTGGGACATGGTTGCTTTTGGAATTGCCTTTTATGCTGCTCAGAGCTTCACATTGTAACAGAGCTTCTGAAATAAACTATTTATTTCTAAAAGATCATGCAAGTGTCATTATTACTAGCCATGGTTTCACACTCACATTCCCCTCTATTGGACATTTTTAAAAGTTTTTTTAGAATTATGTGCTTTGGGACTCCTAGTTTATGGCAGAAGTCATGTCAGCTGACAAAAGTGGGTCACTTGGGTAAAGAGTAGGACTGAGCTATCGACTTATATCCTATGTTGTATGTTTATTTGCTTGAAGGGTTTTTTTTCTTTAATTAAATCAAAGTTAAGCCTTTTTAATTAAATCACAGTTAGGCCATTTTATATACAATGGCCAACATGATATCAGAAGTCACAAGGCATAAGCACCATGTGCCTAGCGACCTCAAAGCTTCATAGTGGTTCTGACATAAAAATGAAGACAATCATGCAATGAAATATAAAATATAGCAGGCCCATGTGATATGAATTAGGTGTAAGGAAAAAATGAAAAAGATCATAAGCCCTATAAAATGACTAAAGTGAAGCTTAATAAGTTTTTTTAACAAACTACCATAAGCAAGAATCAGTAATTAACATTAATACAAACAACAATTAGGGATAGTGTACTAAGGAAGACAAAGGTCGTGCTATGTAAACGGCCATATACAAAATTCTACAATTCCAAAGGCAAAAATACAAAATAACATTAAGAAGAGAAAGCCAAGCAATACAAAACACAAAAAATAAATACTATGAAGAAAGGGAGGCCAAGTAATACAAAAGCAAAATTATGAAATACTATTAAGAAGGGAAAACCAAACAAGAAAAAAAGCTGAAAAGATACTACGTATTTATATGTTTTTATTTATATTCAGATTGGAAATGGCTTGTATCTGGTAAGAATTCAGATCGAAATAGAGACTGTTTTTTGGGCATCTAATAAATATGCTCCCTTTGCTTTCCTTGGTCGACTGGGAGGAGATCTAAGGCCAGACTTGGGACATGTAGGTAACTTATCCCTAGGCTACCTTAGTGTTTTATGGTGGAAGGGGCCTAGGGTGACCCTGTTCTTAATTCAGACTCTTTATTACGTAGACTTGAATGGAACGGCCCACATCTCCACTATCCCCCTGCTTACCGGCCTGTCACAAAGATGCAGCTGCAATCTGCTGCTCCACTTGTGGGCACAGTCAGAGTTGACTGTTAATATGTCTAAATACTTGACCCTTTTAATGACTCTGGGTGACAAAATAGAGTACCAAAACAATTAGCAGAGAAGGTTTACACTTTTATTCATGCATTATGTATTAACTTTCCTAAATGTGTACAAAACAGAAGCAATGAAAACAACGCTTATTTCTATGGCACATTTTAACACAAAGGATCTACCTCAAACTGCCTTACAAGATGACAAAGAAAAAAATAACAAGTAAAAAAAAAACAAATTAGAAAAAGATAAAAAGAATAATTAAAACATTACACACCAAAAATATTAAATAAGAAAAATCAGTACGTGTTTACCTAACATAGATATGCTAGTAATACAAAACCATAGAGTAAATGAGTGTGACAAATCAAATCAAACACAACCTGGATGGATGGCAGCTCTCCTTGTTAGGAATCTAAACATCCAGTATGCCCAGGTAACTAGGCTGCTTGTTTATCTTAGTAAGCTGTTTGGTCTCCAATCTGGCCTGGTCTCCAGATAAATGGCATAACTGAGGGAGACTCCTATTAACATGAATGCTTCCATCATGTACCTCTTGGGCAAATTGAAATTTGTTGCATAAGGTCGACTCCCCTATCATTTTCAGGCCTCTTGCCCTTTGACCAGTCCTGTTTAGATATGACTTATGTCCTTAAAACATCTACCAACTCAGTTTCTGACCGTAACCCTTCAGCATGATTTTTTTGTCCTTCAATGTTTACAACTGTCATGTAGAGGTCCATATTTGTTAGTTAGTTTATACTGGTTCTGATTGGCAATTCTCTAATTACATAATGGTCTGACCTGGTATAATTATTATCATTATTATTAATCATGCCAGCCTTATATCACCTGGGTACACCTGAGAATTTCTAAAGGAGTAGGCCCTTCTATAAAAAAATTAAAGAAATTAATGTTACTGCCAGCAGTATACAAAGAGTTTAAAGGAAACACTACCACTGCTGGTTAATAATTCCACTCCTGTTTCTTTAAAGTGCAAATCAGTCCCAAAGACCTCTTTCAAGCTTTGGTAATTGAAGGGTTTTCTCATGTGTTAAATCCACATGTGAATTAGGGTTAATTCTCAAAAGACTTTAGTTTTACTTGATCCATAGTCATGTAATACTTGAAATTGCAATAGTAATTTCATGGGAAAGGCGGTATTTAAATTAAATCTATTATTATTATTATTATTATTTATTTTCTAGAGGCTCCTGAGTAATTCTTTCAGTATGGACAGGCATTGCTAAGAAATTTCTGAAAAGTACATGCACTGAATATTTTACGTAGACGTTATACAAGTACACAGTATTATTCAACTTACATTATACATCTTATAAATTCTATATATGTAGAGGAATGTAATTGCCAAAAAGTGAGTGTAATGGGTTTAGTTAGTGAGAAATAGTAATTTTCTAAGATACCTCCCACTAATCTGTAACAATTGATAAGATTATCTGCTGACAATGTACTTCTCTAAAGAAAAATAAGAAAAGTAAAGAAAAGAAAAAGATATGTGTGTCCATAAAATCAAATTTAAGAAGCTAATCCATCACTAGGATACTACAAAGGTGGTCTTCTGCTTTTCAGATGTTCATGGAGTTCTGCTATTCATCATTTAATCTAATCATATTAGAGCTCCAGTTGTAGACATACGTTTATTTAGATTAAAATGAATCCTGAAGACTCAGCAGAAGTGTGTGAATGGAGGGGAGCCAAAAATGTTCTGCTGTGCGCAAGTGTTGAAAACTGCTGAAAAGGCCAATGTTCAATGCATTTCCAAAAAGGGATTCAGCTGGATCACTAGATGTGCCATGAATTTCTCTCAATGTGCTTCAGGAGGCCCACCGTGGAGAACACTTCCTTCAGACTGTCATGAATTTAGAAATCCTTGGCTGACATTCAAGGGTAACTTTTTACAATGACTCAGTAGATAGTTGACTAAAATACCAGACTGAATATTTTTGAGTGTGAGACGAGTTGAGAGAGAGGGGGAAAAAAGATCTGTTACTTATACAACAAACACAGCCTCAGATCCTGGCTTTTGCATTTGTTGACAGGAGATTCAGATCAAAAACGTGACTGTCAATTCATTTTCCACAGCTATATTGTGTGTCTAATCCAGAATAACAAGAGGGGGACATACCGTATCAGAATTGTTACATGAAGGGTGTGCTCAAACTTAATCCACTCATCCTTCCATTTATTTTCTGGAACCACTTTTTCCATTAGATGACCAAATACAAGGTAGAAATGAGTTCTGGGCAGATTACAATAGTGATAAATTCACCTAAAGGCCTGTGTTTACAATGAGTTTGAGGAAACTCCAAAGCAAATCACATTGTGAGCTAGAAAACTGACCATTTTATCCAGACAACAAAAAAACAGAAATATCATCCAAAAAGAAGAAGAAGCTTTCCTATATATTTTCTCGCTTGGAGGATCTACTGTGTTTTGAGATCACGTTATTGTTAGTGTTAGTGTATTGTTATGACTGTTATCTTTGTTTCCCATTCATCTCCTAGTCGTGTTTCCCTTTTCCTTAGAGGTGTGCCCTTCTGTTTGAGGCAAGACCCTTGAATTCAGTAGAAAATGTGTCAGTCTTCATTTTGTCCCTACACTAAATCGACAAAAAAGATATTTCAGTTTGAGTAAATTGCCTCTTTGGATCTCTTGGCTCTTTGTGACACTTTAACTAGTACCCCCTGGGTGCACTAGAGCTCTTCCACATCCCCAAATGGTTCTATTAAGAGAACTGGAAAGTCTTAATTCTCAATATGTGAGAAGGGATATGTGTATGTCATTGTATAGGGCAGCCAGTGTAGGCTATGGCTTGTCAATGCTCTGGGTTGGAAAATACAGTAGATGGATGATCGAATATTAATTATTCCAAGATAAAAGATTTAAAATATATATTATGGGATTTTCTAACTGCTATCATGCCATATTATGCAGTGAAACAGTTTAAAAATGAAAGAAGAAAGCCCAGAGTCAAAAAAACCAAAGCAGAAAACATGATTTATGCTCGATAACACCTATAGATTGCAGTCATCCCATATACTGACCCATAAATATTTTTCTTGAATTTAGATTTAAATAAAGTGTGTATTTTGAACCATTTAGCCATTTGTCCATTGACAGAATCTATTAAATTACAGAATCAAGGTGGAGACAGTATTTGGTGTCAGCACTGGCCAAAAGATTAAAAGCTCCTGCTCAGTTACGGCCTAGCAACTGAAAAAAAGCTTTAGAAAATAAATGGATGGATGGATATTAGTGCTGTAAGAGAGTTGACCCAAATTTTTCCTCAAATTGAACATATCTACATATGAAATGACTTTTGGTTCCAGGAGCTTCCAAAGATTGTGAGCATCTGATATAACCTATGATTCATAATCTGCCCTCCCAATACACAGTTGTAAAGCTGTGGAGAGCCATAAATGAAAATACAGTCTTGCTTCATCCTTGGTATACGCTGCAGTACAACAGAGAAAGAACAGGAAGATAACTCCGGATGCGTCTCATCATACAAAACCAATAAGTAATCCACCCTAGGAAGTGGCCCACCTGCTCCATTTTTTATGACCAAGTGATGCACATAACAGATGGGCAAACATTTACTGCTTTAAAGCTTCAGCAGAGGAAGAGTAAGGCCTTTCATACAATAAACCTGTCAGGCACAAATCAAATCTATGTGACGTGAGACAAACGAGTGTGACACTGGCACATTAATTGTTTCTTTACGCTGACTGAATCCAATAAACATTCCTCCAAAATTTACAACTAGTTATATTGAAAAGTTGAACATTCCTTCCAGTCAAACAAAAAAACTGTCTAATTTATCTTTTAAAAACCTAAGTCTATCATTACTCATCCTAATATTGATCATGCTAGAGCAAAGCAGTTCTTTCATACTTGTTATTTTTCATTGAAGATGCGTGAAAACTAATTGGTTCTTTTCCTGTACTTCCTGAAGGATTTCCTTCTATTTAATAAGGCATAGTGATTCATTTTGGGGCAGCACAGTGGCATGAAGGTCAGCCTTTCTGCCTCCCATCTCTAGGAGCCTGGGTTTGAATCCCATCATTGTCTATTAGGTTAATTGTTGATTTAAAATTAACCCTGTGTTGGGGTGTGCTTGACAGTACCCCCTGATGCAGTGGAGGCACCTTTTCATCCTGCTTTGTACAGCCTCTTTGACCATAAAACGGGGTTGAAGGAGTTGCTTTCATTAAATATGTAGGTAGTGTAGCATCATACTACACCAGGTTGCGAAGAATCCAGCACACTCATAAGAACAAAGGAGGGAATAGAAAGCATTTGAGGATAACAATAAATGCAATATGTAGCTATTAAGAAAGTAAACCATCTGGTCAGCTACTTGAGATGCCAACACCTCCGCCTACCCAATTATTGCCTTCAATGTACTGCACTTCATTTGGACTAATGCTTTGTGCATAGCAAATAAACTTGAAATGTGATTTACCTTTCATTTTGCTTACAGTTGTTAAAAGGAGACTGAAAGATGAAGGCCTAAAAAAACGTGTAGTAATGTAATGCAACAGACCAACATCAGCTAATAGAAACCATACAGTAAAGCGAACATCTAAAACATCAGCAAGCATCGCCCTCATAGACTCTGGTCCCATTAACCTGAACTGGATTCAGGTCCCATTTACACCTGGTATGACAGTTCTGATCATGACTGAATAAGACTTGACCATATTAGAAGTAGATGTTAATGTACTGTACTTGTAATGAGGCCACATTTATAAGCCATCACAAAAACAGAGTGACCACATTGAACACAACCGTAAATTCAAATGTGTTTTCTGTCTGAATACAAGAACCATGTAAGAAGAGCTTCATTTGAATATTTATGTGAAACATAATATTGGATCTCCATCTGCCGACACCAGAGAGGCATTTTAATGTAATGTGTAAATGTAATCCAGCTAAATTACATCTGGATATAATTGAGATACAAAATACTTGTTAATGTCAGGTGTAAAGAGGGTCTGACCGGGTGTGATAATGGATAGAAGGCTATTGTTCTGCTTTTGAAGGTCTGTGGTATAGTGGGTCCACAGCTCCCATCAAAAAGGCCAGCTTTAAATAAATAATCGCCGCTCTCGCGGCTTAGTGAGGGGTCGTGGTTGTGTGGCTGAAGCAGGTCCTGGGGAATTTGTGATGTGGGCGTTTCTCACCTAAGTGCACAGGTGAGAAGCGGTTCACATCCGTAATTGTTCCCGGGACCCGCTGATTGCCACAGGTGAGTCGCGTCCCCGTTATAAAGACTAGCACGAGGTGGCTGGGGAGGAGAAGAAAGAGAAAATGAAGAACGGAGGTTGCAGGAAGCAGCGAGGAGAGAGAGCCAGTGTGAGCAAGAGCCAGCGAGAGCGAGCAAGTGAGCGCTTGTAGGCAGCTGGACAGTGAGCCCTAGCAGGGGTGTTTGGCCAACACCTAGGGCAGCTGGAAGTGGTTGCTCTCGCTGAGCATTTTATGAAGGAACGGGAGTGACCGGCAGAAGGACGGCTGGCCGCATAAGGCAGAGAAGGCAGCAGGAGTCAGGAGGCTTGGGCGGTGAATTCCCTGATGTGAGCATCCTGGTCGCCAGGGAAGCCAAGTCTCGATCTAGGTGAGCTGAACCGGATCCAGGGATCAGTTATGTGGAAAGAAGGTCAGCTGCAGGTATGGCGACTCTCCTGTTGCAAAGCCCGATGGGAGAAGCAGGGGAGCCGCCAGGTAAAAAGACACCGGGCTTTATTTTTTTGAAAGAGACTGTTTCCAGCATTGTTTTAACCTCGCTGTTTTTAAAAGACTTTTTTCTATTGGATTTTAACCTCCACTTCACTTCTGTTTTAATGGATTATTTATTTAATGAAGACTTTTTTGAAACACTGCACAATTTATTCGAACACTGTTGGTTTTAAATAAAAGCACTTGGCACTTTTTGCACCATCCCCTTCATTGTTGTGCCTCACTGCTGAGCTCATCGGTAACATTACCAACGGTGACGGGTTCAAGGGCTCCCAGATGTAAGACTGGAGCATAGAGTAGAACCTACATCATCACAAAGTCTTCCTCAATGAATTTCCTGACTCTATAACAATGCAATGCAATGTATTGTTAGCAGGACAGCCTCACATCTCCAGGAGACTTTCTCTGAATCCTTCCTTCTCTTTGTAGAGTTCATTTGTTGATCAGATATCACAGTTTTACTTCCATCTTCCCAAAGAGATGCAGATTAATGCTATTGGAATGCCACCAAATGTAATTGGAGAGCTAGGACAAGATTTGTAAAAACAAGCCAGGAGTTGTTACCAAAAAACAAATCGAAAGTGCATTAAACCCAAAATCTTAACCCAAACAACCATAGCTGAAATATTAATGCTAAAGTCAGGAACCAAGAGATCTTAGTGGATAACAAAACAAATACAGTAGCGCAAGGGTTTTTTTATAGGAATCCACAAAACTCAGTAATAAATAAGGGTTGGACATATTGATCTTTATACTGTCACGCAGGTGATATAAGCTATGCAACTTCTAGACAGAACTGTGCTCTGTGGACACTGAAGGCGCCATGCCAACAGCAACCTAATGGCAGCAAAAGGAAGTGACCAAAATGACAAGCTGTTTAAAATTATAATTAATAATATTGTAAAAATAACAAATAAGGGAAAAATATGATTAAGGAATAAGAATTATGATGATTAGGTTGACTGCACACTGCGTGAGTAAGCATAGATGTGTGTGAGTGGACCAATAATAATTATAAAATATCAATCACAGAATTAGGCTCTGTATATCTAATATGACAACAACAACATTTATTTATATAGCACATTTTCATACAAATAATGTAGCTCAAAGTGCTTTACATGATGAAGAAAAGAGAAAAAAAAGACAAAGTAAGAATTAAAATAAGACAACACTAATTAACATAGAATAAGAGTAAGGTCTGATGGCCAGGGAGGACAGAAAAAATAAAAAGTAACTCCACACGGCTGGAGGGAAAAAAATAAAATCTGCAGGGGTTCCAGGCCATGGGACTGCCCGGTCCCCTCTGGGCATTCTGCCTAATATAAATGAAACGGTCTTCTTTGTATTTAGGGTTTTCATGGAAGGACTTGATGATGATGATGGTCATGTAGACGTCCGGCTTTTAATCCATCAATGTAGGAACATCATGGTGCTTTGATTAGGTGGTCGTGGCACAGGTCGCTTTAATGCCACTTTAAGGAATACTCCACCCAATAATTATATTTTTTATTTTGTTATTTACCCCATGCTATTTGTAGTGGTGGCGGGCACAGTGGCACAGTGGTAGTGCTGCTGCCTCGCAGTTAGGAGACCCGGGTTCGCTTCCCGGGTCCTCCCTGCGTGGAGTTTGCATGTTCTCCCAGTCTTTGTGTGGGTTTCCTCCCACAGTCAGGTTAGGTGCATTGGCGATTCTAAATTGTCCCTAGTGTGTGCTTGGTGTTTGTGCCCTGCGATGGGCTGGCACCCTGCCCAGGGTTTGTTTCCTGCCTTGTGTCCTGTGTTGGCTGGGATTGGCTCCTGCAGGGTTGGATGATGGATGGATGTCTGTAGTGGTAGCCTCGTAAAATTTTTAATCTTATCTTTTCATGCAGAACAAGAGAAAACAGTTTATGATGTAATGAAATAGATTGGTAACCAGTTCTGTCAAATGGCAAACAAAGTGAAAAACATCCATAAAAAAAATAAACAAAAAAATTCTGACAAATAACCTACATGTCTGTTATCCATTTGTATGATCAAAATGTGTGAATTGTGTGTATTTGTTGCTAATAATGTTTAAAACTTAATTCTGGAAAACTCAATATAAACAGGAAAGTTGCACTCCCATAATATTTTGAATTGAAGACCCGTCTCTCCTCCTCATTCATTGGTCAAGAGTCCTGTATTCAATGCAAATGCAGAGTATGATGTGAGTGACATCTTTCCTTGTGATCTTCAACGCTGAGTATTCTGGAAGTATTAATAATATTTTAGTAAATAATACATTCTTTTTGCATGTTTTGAGATTACAGATGGAGTTGTCCTGTTATGCAAGTTTTAGAAAGGACACTTATCAATTGAATTCTCCACCATGAAGCCCAGCTCCCCTCTAGTACGTGGCTGCATTAATATGTAATAAGCTCACAGAAAATACATATAACTAAGAAAGGAACAGCACATCTCTACAGCCTAGAGGTCAGATCCAATGCCCAGTCTGTATGGATTATATTCACATGCATCTATTGTCTACCTCAGTTTTCTCTTGGTGTTCCTTTCATCCTCCCATCTCCTTAAAAATTGTACTGGAATCCTTAAAATGGTCCAGTAAGGGTATGGATGTCAGTGTGCCCTGTGTGTTCCCATCTGAGTAGGGTTTGGCACCAGTAGCCTAGACATCCAACCCTGAACTTGGATTTAGCCGGTTTTTAAATAAATGTCTTCATATAAAATCTTCTTCTTCTTCTTTCAGCTGCTCCCGTTAGGGGTTGCCACAGTGGATCATCTTGTCCGCATATAAAATAATAATAATCACTTTATCTCCACCTGCTACCAGGTGTTGCTTATTCATGACCTACCTCTTGTCGTGGGTCTTTAGGCTACAATCACTTTACAGTCTGGCCTACACTTGTCTCACCAAAACAGCCGCATTATGTTAATTATTATATCTCAATATACACGTACAAGGAGATAACAAACAAGGAATCACAAACCCACTTTAATTCTGAGGCTTCCACATGCAGCCAAGTCGTTCAGGGTCACTGTAGCAGTGAGCAACGGCCATCACGTCTCACCCAGCACTCTTACGTGCTTACTGAAGCCTTAATGTCATCCTGGCTTAGACCCAAATGATCAGTCAAGGCTTTTATAGCACATTCTGAGGTCAAGAAGCTCCCTCTTCCAATACAGTTGTTTTTTTGTTTTTTATTAGACACCAGTTTCGCACTTTAAAAGAAACCATTGCTCTGTTAAATTTTCTGTTTCTCCATTTGTAAGTGCTGAAGTTGTGACATCTTGTCTTTAGGCCCGTGTTACTACTTGTCAACATTATTGTTTAAATTTTCTTTGCCAAATTATGGATGAATGACAATGAACAAGTTGTTCTTCTGTGCCTGTTTAACAGAACATAAAACATGCAAACCCTTCAGACAGAAAGGCGGTGAATGAGTTGAAATATGGTTCTGTTATCAAAAATATTAAAACAAGAAACAAAGAAACAGCTTTGCTTAACGCCTTTATGATGGTTTGGCAGCCTGACTAATCTATTAATTTTTTTAAAAAGAATAAAGAAAATAAAACAGCATCGTGGCTCAGTGGTTAACACCTGCAGCATCCTGAGTTTCAGTTACAAGTTCAGTCTAGTGGAGTTTTCATGTTCTCCAGGTATTTCAGGTTACCGTGTCAGGTAATTAAATTTGGTCTCATATGAGAATAAGTAATGTGTCCAGAGTTCATTCCAATGCAGGATACATAGAGTAGACTCCAAACATGAAAATAATTAATAATGCATGCAACAGAATAGATCTTTCTACTTAGGTCATCATCTCTTCATTGTCACCAATCTTACAGTAACTTACTTACTAGTCAGAGAAGCTTAAGACATTGAACAGGCAATCATGTTCCTGCTAAGTTCATGGTGAGCTCAACCTTGACTCCAATAACAGTCCAACCTTTAAAAGCCAGACAGCAGCACTCAGCATAGTTATTTCTGTCCCAAAGTGAGTTTTTAACCACTCTTACTCTTCAGTTATCACATTATGTTCCTTAGAAATGATATTCGTATCTTATAGGTAATCATGAGTGCAGGGCCCCAAGAGCATAGTGGCCTACTATGTTTCTGATGGCAATGTATATTTCTGTTTTGCTATCAAAACAGGGGCTCCAGCACACTACTTTGCCCAGGTGCCCATGATACTGTTAAGATGGCCCTGCACGAGTGAACTACTGAATGTGAGGTTACTCGACATTGATCTTTCAGAATTATTTTCATGAATCTTTCCTTCATAACTTCTAGTTAATGCAATGCTGATTCTTGTAGACATACGGTAAGTTCATCAGAGATTGTCTCCCATGACATATGGCTAAATTAGTAAAAAGGAAATTCAAGAGCCAAGGAAAATTACTCAGTTTGAAAAAACAGATTGTGCAGATAAATTTGCTCTAAATACATAGAAAAAACAAGCACTTTATTTCCAAAACCAAAAGGCGACCTCTCTCTCTCTCTCTCTCTCTCTCTCTCACTCACTCACTCACTCACTCACTCACTCACTCACTCACTCTCTCTCTCTCTCTCTATATATATATATATATATATATACACTCACCTAAAGGATTATTAGGGACACCTGTTCAATTTCTCATTAATGCAATTATCTAATCAACCAATCACATGGCAGTTGCTTCAATGCATTTAGGTGTGTGGTCCTGGTCAAGACAATCTCCTGAACTCCAAACTGAATGTCAGAATGGGAAAGAAAGGTGATTTAAGCAATTTTGAGCGTGGCATGGCTGTTGGTGCCAGACAGGCCGGTCTGAGTATTTCACAATCTGCTCAGTTACTGGGATTTTCACGCACAACCATTTCTAGGGTTTAAAAAGAATGGTGTGAAAAGGGAAAAACATCCAGTATGCGGCAGTCCTGTGGGCTGAAAATGCCTTGTTGATGCTAGAGGTCAGAGGAGAATGGGCTGACTGATTCAAGCTGATAGAAGAGCAACTTTGACTGAAATAACCACTCGTTACAACCGAGGTATGCAGCAAAGAATTTGTGAAGCCACAACACGCAAAACCTTGAGGCGGATGAGCTACAACAGCAGAAGACCCCACCGGGTACCACTCATCTCCACTACAAATAGGAAAAAGAGGCTACAATTTGCACAAGCTCACCAAAATTGGACAGTTGAAGACTGAAAAAATGTTGCGTGGTCTGATGAGTCTCGATTTCTGTTGAGACATTCAAATGGTAGAGTCAGAATTTGGCGTAAACAGAATGAGAACATGGAGCCATCATGCCTTGTTACCACTGTGCAGGCTGGTGGTGGTGGTGTAATGGTGTGGGGGATGTTTTCTTGGCACATTTTAGGCTCCTTAGTGCCAATTGGCATCGTTTAAATGCCACGGGCTACCTGAGCATTGTTTCTGACCATGTCCATCCCTTCATGACCACCATGTACCCATCCTCTGATGGCTACTTCCAGCAGGATAATGCACCATGTGACAAAGTTCGAATCATTTCAAATTGGTTTCTTGAAAATGACAATGAGTTCACTGTACTAAAATGGCCCCCACAGTCACCAGATCTCAACCTAATAGAGCACCTTTGGGATGTGGTGGAAGGGGAGCTTCGTGCCCTGGATGTGCATCCCACAAATCTCCATCAACTGCAAGATGCTATCCTATCAATATGGGCCAACATTTCTAAAGAATGCTTTCAGCACCTTGTTGAATCAATGCCACGTAGAATTAAGGCAGTTCTCTAGGCGAAACGGGGTCAAACACTGTATTAGTATGGTGTTCCTAATAATCCTTTAGGTGAGTGTATATATATATATATATATATATATATATATATATATATATATATATATATATATAGTGGCGAGTCACTGAGGCTGCGACCTGGCCAGGACGCCTGGAAGGACCGGGAGGTGGCATGTACGTCCTCCGGGCAACGAGGGAGCAACCGCCCTGGATCAGAGGAAGACCACAGGAGAAGAACAAGGAGGCTCATGCCTATTGGGACACGTGGCTACTGCCAGGGGGTGCCCTGAGTCTCAGAGGGCCCGGGACTAATTTACTTCCACCACACCCGGGAAGATGGAGGAGGATCCCTCCAGGGACGCCCGGAGTGGTTCCGAGTGCTCTTCCACCACACCAGGAAGTGTCGTCAGAGGGAGCACCTGGAGCACATCTGGGTGAGAATAAAAGTGCCTGCCTTCCTACAGTCTGGGAGCTAGAGTCGGGAGTGGGAGCGGGACAAGGCTCCCATAAAGAGAGGAAAGGCGGTCCAAGGACAGAGAGGGAGAAAGAGATGTCCGGAGGACCGGTGATTGGTGTGAGATGCACAATGTGTTGTGCGGGACTGTATGATGGAACAGAAAATAAACGTGCTTTTAATAAAGATGCAGTGTCTATCTGATGGTGTTTGGGCATGTCTCACAATATGTATATTGTGAAAGATCCGTTCGGCAACAGACAGACACGGACTCCAGATGTCCCAAAAACACACACTGTTTATTAGAACAGTTGCACACACACTATACCACCACAAATCACAAGACTCAGTTCTGTCCTCTTTCCTCTTTAGCCGCCTACACTCCTCTTTCGCAAGCTCAGTCCTCTTCCACCCAACTCAGGCTCCCCAAGTGGAGTAAGGCGGCCTCTTTAATACCGCACCTGGAAGTGTTCCAGGTGCTCCTTGATCAAGTTCTGGCAGCAGTTCCAGGTGTGGTGGAGGTGCTGTCCTCCAGGACTCTGGAATCATCCAGGCACCCCCTGGCGGAAGCCACAGCCCCCAAAGGGTTCAGCTTCCCAGCTCCGTGGCCCTGATGGAATCCAGGGGGGCTTCTTTCACTCTCTTCAAATTAGGAGCTTTGTTAAACAGAATCTGCCCAATTTTCCTCATCTTGCACCCTCCTCCAGGCTGGTAAAAAATATCGCTCAATTTCAAGGACTTAGACACCATCTCTGCAATATATAAAATTATTTTACAGTCCCTCCCTTTCAAAGATCCAAGAGGACAATGGGAAAAAGATCTCTTAATCAATATATCAGAAAAGGAGTGGAAGGTAGCAATGCAGAGACTTCACTCGAGCTCCATATGCGCAAAGCATACAATCATTCAACTCAAAATTATATATCGAGCACATCTGTCTCGCTTAAAACTGTCCAAAATGTTCCCAGGTCAAGATCCAACCTGCGAACGCTGCAATCAAGTCCCTGCTTCACTGGGTCACATATTTTGGGCCTGCACCAAATTAACATCATTTTGGACCAAAATGTTTAATTGCCTTTCAAACAGCGTTGGTGTCACAATCCCTCCTAAGGCATTAACAGCTGTGTTTGGGGTTCTTCCAGATGGGCTTAAAGTGGAGAAGGACAAACAAACTGTGATTGCCTTCACTACACTATTGGCACGCAGACTTATTTTGCTAAAATGGAAGAATCCTAACTTTCCTCTTTTAAGTCAGTGGGTAACTGATGTTTTATACTATTTGAAATTGGAAAAAATCAAATACTCAGTTAGAGGATCTATACAGATTTTTTTCAAAACATGGCAGGATCTAATCAATAATATTTTAGAATAAGCTCTTAAAGCACCGAGGAAGCAATTCTTTCTGCATTTCTTTTTCTTCTCCATTCATCTCCATTGCCCTTTTAAGCAAATCAATTTAGGTATGTTTACAAGCTTTAAGTTTTACTCCGTTGGCCATGCTCTCTTTCTTAGGGGTGGGGGTTAAGTTGTTTTCATTCTATTTTTTTTTTTGTAAAAATTGATTTATTTGTATGGAATGATTACAATAAATTAATAAAATAACAAAAAAAAAAAAGAATCCAGGGGGGCTGCCCTCTTGCATCCAGAGGGAGGTTCCAGATGGGGGTAAGTGCTAAACGCAAGAAAAGGGCATCTTGCAACTGTTTTACAACATTTGCTGCACTTATCCCCTAGCCGGAGAAAGCCCGGACACCTGTCAGTGGCCGAAGAGGGCTACTGGAGAAGACATTGATGTTATACGTTCGGAAGGGTCAAGCGAAGGTGATCTAGCCTAATTGTTCACCAGAGAGAGCTGCCGGACCTACCTCAAGGATCCAGGGGAGGACCAAAGTAGAAGGCGGCCTTCAAATTCCCTGCTGCCATACCTGATGGACAGGACTTTTCTAAAGGGGGAGGGGGTGGTGAGCAGCCAAACTGTACACCCCGAAGAAGGTAAGTGGTTGGGATTTATGTTCCAGAGCTCCACCAGTGAATTAGAAAAAGCAAAGTTGGCAGGCCTGTTTAGGGGCTACCCCAAACCTCCAGATGATCCAATTGAGCATATGCCGGAGAGGTCTGTTACCTGGCTTCTGGTCAGAGGGGAAGGAGGAGCAAAGAGTGAGTGCTCCACCAGCCGAAATATGTGCTAATGCATTTGATGTACAGGGGTTGTAGGGGCTTCTCCAACCCGTACATTCTCTCTTGCAGGCACTCACTTATTTAAGAAGCCTTGTCGAGGGACTGGAGAGGACGACCACGGAGCCAAGGAGAGTGGTCGATGCATACCTGAAGAAGCATGGGGTCGGAATCTCCACACTGACTTATTCAATGTTACAGGTAAGTGTATCCTGTGCCGTACAATACACCAGAACTCTGTGCAAATTGTCCCTGGATGTAATGCCTGAAGGGAGGTGAGTAGCCGGAAGTCCAACAGCAAGTGTGGGTGTGATGACCGACCGCTTGGCACTGGGCAAGGGGGAGCCGGAGCGGCATGTTCGTGCTGGCATTCGGAACCTTCAGAGACCAACCAAATCATTGGTGGCTACACACAAATCTAAAGGTGTGCAGACAATACAGGGTCTCTCTGTGTGCCATAGAGAGATCCAGGCTGTCGCGGCACCCCAGAGTAAAAGGAAGAGCCAGGTCTCCGAACAGTGCAGCACATCAGCCCGTGTGCTCGCGTGTGTTGGAAGGCCGTTCTCTGCGGGGTCAGAGAGATAACCCGACCTCAGTTGGGCATGAGGCTTCCATCTCTGCAGGGAGATCAAAGCCGGTAAATCAATAAGTCAAAAAGAATAACAAATTTCATAGTCAAACATTTGTGGCAAACAGTCAAAACCAGAGTAACAAAACAAAATAAGAAATTAGCCAATGGAAGTTTGGATAAAGGGTTTTCAATCCACAGCTCGGATGATGACATTAACTTATAGCTGACCTTTTAACCTATCATTACCATTAGGTCACAACCTCAGAGGACACACCCTGTAAAAACACAGTCAACTGTCCTAATGGCAACTGTTCAAAATAGTGGCAACTGCTAAGAAATTAAAACAGCTTCCAAAATAGTGCAAAAATGAAACAACTATTAAATCATGATAAAAATTAAAAATAAACATCAGAATTTAGCCCAGGAATGCGAAGGGGAGCAACAGTGCTAGGAGTGCCATCGTGGGGGCCACGGGTGGAGGCGCTGTCCTACTAGGGTGGCAATGGACACCTGGAATCAGCGTTGGCAGAGTGCCTCTCCGTCACTTTCTTATCTTTTCATTGCAGGACGGAACTGTGGTCCAGACAATGT
Source organism: Polypterus senegalus (assembly GCF_016835505.1). Classification (NCBI taxonomy): domain Eukaryota; kingdom Metazoa; phylum Chordata; class Cladistia; order Polypteriformes; family Polypteridae; genus Polypterus; species Polypterus senegalus. The sequence continues at coordinate 45,489,872 of NC_053171.1, read as the reverse complement.
CAACTCCCCATCTTGGAAAGCAGCCCTTGAAGGACAGAATGCTTCGCCACACAAGGCTCAGCTGAGGGAGAGGTAGTGTGATGGGTCCCAACAGAATGAAGGGACCGGGGGAGAGAGCTTTGATGAGTCAATGCCTCCCCTGAGACACTAGGGGGCTGTGGCACCACGGATTCCTGCAGGGCATGCTGGGAGATGGAGTTTGGTATAACCCTGTTGGGTTCCAGGGGAGCTGCAGAACCCTATAATGGACTTCCACCACACATGGGAGTGATTCTAGGTAACACTAACGAGACACCTGGAGCTCTCCCAGGAGCTGAATAAAAGGAATCGCCTCACTCCATTCGAGGAGCCAGAGTCGGGAGGAGGTGGACGAACCTTACCAGAGAGGGAGTGGAGGTGGAAGGATTAAATGAGAGAGGAAGAGAAGTAATGGACTGAGATTTGTATTGTGGCACATTATACTGTGCTGTGCTCTGGGGAGCAAGAAAATCATCTCCCCTCTGTAAAAAACAGTGTGTTGTGTATGGCACTTCTGTCTATGTCAGATTAGAGTGGCTGTACAAGCCCCTGTTGTTCACAATATATATACTGAATATATAAAAATACAAGAGATATGACTAATGGTCAACAGACAGATTATCAGGCACTCAGGTTTGATTCCTCCTTGGGTTACTGTTTGTGCCCAGTTTGCATGTTCTCTTATTTTTCCCATGTACTCCATTGTTCTCCCAAACACCAACCAGATGTTAGTTAACTCACAATTGGTAATTGTCTACATGGGTGATGACCTGGATATATTAGGCCCGGACAGATGTTGGTTCTCAACAACCCAGGAAGGATGAAAACTGATTCCAAGAATGGATTGGTGGATAGTATTAGGACTAACATTCTTCAATAAGGCCATAATGCAGCTTTCTGCTCCATTTACATGAAACCTGAACTTTATGACATTAAAATATCCTAAGTGGTGTGGCATTAATATGTTGATTTCTTACTGAAATTGAAGGTTGGGTAGAAATGACAACTAAACTGTCATAAACCAATTGTCATTGCAAACCAGGTGAATAGCAATATATGATTAAGGACATAATCTGTGCATGACATTTCACATTTTCTTCAGCCACTCTTTACCACTAGACCAGGCTTGTGGCATTTTAAGGATCTCACAAATACATAAATTTATCCCACATATAAACACATTTCTCATGTTAAGCAGATAAGGTTGCATAATTTACCAAAATACTAATATCAAATTAGATTCATAGAGGAGAACGTGCATTAGCATTTCTACTTACATCCCACCATCATCATAGCCACTGAGAATATTTTTTCCCCATCTGTGGTCGGTGCAATGTTCCCAAATCCAATAGTGGTAAGGCTTGTCATAGTGAAGTAGAGAGAAGATATGTACAGAGAGTCTTTGCTGGGTCCACCTTCCCACTGCCCTGAGCCGCTGACATTGTACCGGTATGGGGAGCCGATGCTCATTGCCAGCTGGTATAACCAGCTGTCTGTTTTGATTGTGTTGGTCAGTTCATCTATCACCTCATAGTCTCCAATGCTGTACCAAATGCAGGCCAGCCAGTGAGCTACCAATCCAAACACACAAACCAGTAGAACCAGTACAGCCGCTCCATATTCCAGGTAGTGATCCAGCTTCCTGGCGACTCGTCCAAGTCGTAACAGCCGAATAACTTTTAAAGAGCTGAAGAGGCTGCTTATACCCTGCAAAGAGAAAAGAAGAGATGTAAGAGTGATCAAACATGACAAAATTGTAAATGACACAAGCACAGAGGGAGCTGGCCATTGAATAAAAAACTCTGGTGCTTAAATGGCATTTGGAAAGGAACTTGCATTTCCATCCAACCTTGACAGGCCTCCCTGTGAAACACGTTCCATGAAATAGTTGAGGATATCAATTTTACAGATATCCAGTTTCTATTTACATTTTAATAAGAGGGAAGCACTGAAGGCGTCAATGATTACAACATCCTAAATGCAGAATACTGAGAACAAAACTGATATGTGATATGTTAACTTGGCAAGGCCTGGGTTTAGATCTCTGTGGGTGGTTTCTGCTTTGCTGTTTGGGCACAGTTTGGCTCTCCTTGGCCATGTATCACACCGAAGACCATCTGAGAGTGGATTTATGGATAGAACGGGCTCAAGACCTCAATGACCTCAACACCATATGGCACATTAATTAAAATAATAAAAATCTGGGCTCATTCATGTTAGTCTTCTCCAATATCTTAAATATAATCAGGTTAGGTTGACAGCAGAGGCTAGATTATCCAGTTGTGGATGTGTGGGTAACTGTTGCCTATTGTGGACTGATTCACTGAATACTGCTGGTGTAGGGTCCAACCTCCCATGACCATGTACTGCATCAATACATATTCTAAAAAGAGATGAAAGGTAGACAGTCAAGATCTCATTGACCCCAATACTCTAAATAAATGATATTCTTTCTGCTTGTTTGGATCAGTGGTCTGCACTCTCACCGGGTTCAGATACCATCTGGTCACTTGTGTGGAGTTATATTTAACTAGGAGCCAGTGAAGCTGCAGAAGGACAGGAGTAATGTGTTCAATTGAAGGGGTTCTGGTAATAATATGAGCAACATCATTCTGAACCAGCTGAAATTTGTAAAGGGATTTATGAGGAAGACTAGAAAGGATAGAAGTACAATAATCAATACAAGATGTAACTAGGGCATGCACAAGAATAGCAGTGTTGTTAGCTGAAAGAGATGGGCATAAACGCTTGGATATTTCACAGATAGACATATGCGGACAGAGTAATATTATTAATATGTATCTCAAATTTTAAGGTGATATCAAAAAATGACACCTAAGCTCTTAACCTGGAAGGAAGAGGAAATTAGAGAATTATCAATAGTCACCAAGATATTATTAAATTTGTCCAAAGAAGATATAGTTCCTACCAGAAGAACCTTTGTTTTATCACTATTTAATTTAAGAAAATTTGTAGACAGTCAGGATTTAACTTCCTGCAAACAGTCAAAGAGGGAAGATGACGGAAGAGTGGAATCAGGCTTAGTAGATAAATAGGGTTGGGTATTGTCAGCATAACAGTGAAAATGAAAATCAGATTTCCTAAAGATATGACCAAGAGGCATGAGATAAATAATGAATACAACATGCCCCAAGACAGAGCCCCGGGGAACACCACTAACAACTGGGTAAACTTGTGATCTGAAATTGTTTTAGTTGTACAAACTGTGCAGACAGCACGGTGGCGCAGTGGTAGCGCTGCTGCCTCGCAGTTAGGAGACCCGGGTTCGCTTCCTGGGTCCTCCCTGCGTGGAGTTTGCATGTTCTCCCCGTGTCTGCGTGGGTTTCCTCCCACAACCCAAAGACATGCAGGTTAGGTGGATTGGCAATTCTAAATTGGCCTTGGTGTGTGGGTGTGTTTGTGTGTGTCCTGTGGTGGGTTGGCACCCTGCCTGGGATTGTTCCCTGCCTTGTGCCTTGTGTTGGCTGGGATTGGCTCCAGCAGACCCCCGTGACCCTGTGTTCGGATTCAGCAGGTTGGATAATGGATGGAAACTGTGTACAATCTGAGAGACAAGATTTAAATCAGGCATGTGGAGTGCCAATAATACCAATCCACTTTAATCTCTCAAGGAGAATATCATGTAGAATTGTATCGAAGGCAGAGCTCAGATCAAGGAGCACAAGTATGGTCAACAGCCCAGAGTCAGCTGCTATCAGTAGGTCATTAGTAGAGACATTTATGCATTAAGAGCCAGGGGAACACAAATGCTGTGCAATTTAAGTAACATAATTTCCCTCAGTAATTTAACTTATTACTAACATGTTTATGACAACCCTCAATTTTGATGTTTCCTTTGCTGCTTATCTTCAGTTTTTTTTGTCTTCATGAAAAGTATTATTTAGGGCATTATACACAGAGACTGTTGTGTCAGCAAGATGATGAGGTGATGATAGAAGACTGGGAGAAGAGTGTAAGGATAGAAAAAGGTCAAAACCAGGAAATCAAAGAAAGAAAACCAACAAGTCAAAAACAAGAAAAAAATTCATAGTCAAAAATTTGCAGCAAACGGTCAAAACCAGAGTAACAAAACAAAATAAGAAATTAGCCAATGGAAGTTTAGAAAAAGGGTTTTCAGTCCACAGCTCGGATGATAACATTAACTTATAGCTGACCTTTTAAGCCATCAGTTACCATTACCTCAGAGGACACACCCTGTAAAAACACAGGCAACTCTCCTAATGGCAACTGTTCAAAATAGTGGCAACTGCTAAGAAATTAAAACAGCTTGCAAAATAGTGCAAAAATGAAACAACTATTTACATCATGATAAAAATTTAAAATAAACATCAGAAACTAGCTCAGGACTTTAAAAATACCCCGAAATGAGGGAGACATCGAACCCAAAAATAATTAAAGATTCCAAATCATAACTCAGATGTTGTTATTCAGTATTTTCTATCATTTATTTCATTTGTTACTATTCTATTCTTAAAAAAATACTGCTTTGCTTTTAAATTTGTATACTTTGTACATCTTGACTGATTAAAGTAATACAATGGATACAGGGCATCCAGTGTGGAGAGATTGCCACTTTCTTTCCCACAGGGTTAGTAGGCTGAGGGGGACACCCCCAGCAGATCACTACGATGGTAGTAATGTATCATTAGCTGGTTAGTGATGTGGAAGACGAATGTTCTCTTCGTTCCCTTATACTAATTCATGTCTGAGAAGTAAGCTTTACAAAACCATGTAATAGCATGCTTTGTTTTAGCAAACAGAAAAATGTTTGTGCAAAGGACTCAAGGTCTGAGCATTCCACACATGAGTCTGCCTTATCACGTTTTCCCTTAGCTTACATCTGAACGCCATAACAAAAGGAGCCAAGAAATCAAGTTGCACACGGGGCGTTGAAGGGGCTAAAGGTTTGTGTATAATAAATGTGTTGACTGTTACATTTTATAATGTTATTAAATTACGCATTCTAGGGGTATAAAACTGGACCCCACCCAACAGACGGGGTTCAGAAGAGCCCTGACGCTGTCATGTATATTTGATTGTCTGCTTTTCTGAAACTCTTCTCACCGTGACTCTGAAAATAAAGCTGCTTTATAACTACACCTGCTGTCAGGTCTGAGATTTCGTTCACAGTTTTGGCGCCCAACATGGGGCTGGAGACGGCATACGGCTCCTCGTGCAGGATCGTCCAGAGGACCGTGGTGGAGCCGATTTCGGCCGGATCGGGTCCAGCTTCGGTAAATGTAGGATTGGCCTGCCTTGGGCGTTTCCTGCGTGGGGAGTCCCTGACCTCCTCCTAACCGATACGAGGCACGACTTGACGGGCATTTCCATGCAGGTGGATGGAGTCACGGTGAGTAGATCGGGGGATTCCTGTTAGTTTAACTGGTGTGCTGGAAGTAATATGAATATAGAAGGAAAAGGAATAAAAAGCATATGCAAAATAAATTCAGGACTTGTTGACAAACCATTCTGGCTTAGACAGCCCAGACGACCGTAACAAAGCAGGAGTTCCTCCTTTTCTGTCAGGAGTCAGAAGTGATATTCAAAATAAAGTACGCACGTCCTGTATTTGGATGAGAAAGTGCCACTTTTGATGAAGTTAAAAGACACGCGGAGCATGCTGAACGACAGACTAAACAAAAAGAGTCAGACACTCAGACCAAGTTAATCGCGGCACAAATGAATTATTATGCAGGTGGAGCTGCCTCAGGCAGGGGGCGAGGACGTGAAAGACATGGATTTTTCCGAGAACAGGGGCAAAGCCGGGGGAGAGGTCGTGGATTTTTACTCCCTAATCCGAATTCTTCGTCTGCTCAGCCTCCTCTCCCCTCAGATCAAGCACCTACACATCTTGCCTGTTACGATGGGACACTTCTGCAGCAATTGCCCACATCAGCTTCTTCCCTCCACCTTCCTTACCTGAACCTGAGGATATTCCTTTCACAGGGACCCCCAGCCACTCTTTTCAGTTGCCTTTGCTCACTTGCCATGCGGACACAGATCCTTTATTGACTTTGCTGAATGGCACTGAAACTGCTTTTCTAATCTGCCTCGAACGATACACTGACTGTACTTACTACTTCTGGACAACCACATTTTTTACTGGTGTCTAAAACTCTTCGAGTTCAGCTCCATTTCAGTGGTTCCACTTTGATGCACCGTTTTTATTAAATCAGCTCTGCCCTGTTAATCTGTTTAGGAAGGGATGATGACTACGCTCTCCCTCTCTATTTCTCTAACCAAACGAGGGTTTCACTATTCTATTCCTAAATTCCTGTGCCAAACCTCCCCCCACACTAAGCCCTCTTTTGCAGCCTGGACCCTGAACATCTCCTCACACACCATTCTCCTTAAAACCCTACACTCTTATATTCTTTTCCCCACTTGCAAGTCCCCAACACCCTCCACTGCACTGCCCAGTACTTCCCTTCTGAAGTGGACACACCTTGGTTAGAATCTTTTCTCTTTCAGGTACTAGCCCAGAGACCCTCCATATCCCTTGCATTTTTTTTCTCATGCACACACAGCTGCTGCTGTCAGTGCACTTCACATATTCCCAAAACATTTTCTATTTCGGAGGTTCGGTTCCCCATGTTTTTCTTTAGCCAATTATAGCACCGTTCACTGAGTTGAAATTGGGGATTGGGTGGAACAATGTCTCAATAGGACGGACTGGCTACATGTTGCTTCGGGTATCTTTGATACCTCAGATCATTTGATAACTAAAGTTTGTGCTTCAAAATGATTTTTTAGTACATCGTGCATTGTGCCGTCCTTCCCTTTCTGCTTTTTCATTGCAAACCGCCTCCCACTTGGCTTTCCTCACTTCCCGATACACTTTGGTCCCAGGGGAAAAATGATTATGGAAGGATAGCACACTGTGAGCCACTGGTGATTTACCCAAAAATCATCCTTCCCCCATCGCTCCCAGTATCCTCTGTCTCCAGCAGCAGAGGCTGGCATCTCCGCCGTACATTCCGATCTCGTGAAATGTGGAGCAGTCATTCAAGTTAAATACTCTCCAGTCAACTCCCCCGTTTTACCTGTTTAAAAGGCTGACGGTTCATGGCGTTTTTGTTTAAGATCTTCGACACGTAAATTCTGCAGTTTTTCCTAGGGCACCTATTGTTACTAATCCTTCCACTATTCTTTCTACGATACCCTCGTCCGCCTGTTATTTCTCCGTTATTGACTTTGCTAACGCTTATTTTGTATTCCTTTGCACCCGACTCTCAATTCTGGTTTGCTTTTACTTTCCAAAACCCGCCGTTGGACATGGACCGTTATGCCTCAGGGATATATTGTAGCCCTTGTGTATTGGATAAGCTCTTGCTCAAAATTTAAAAGGCTAGATAAAGACAGTGTATTGATACAGTATGTGGAATGTTGTGTAGTACTACGGAAGCAGATTGTGCACAGGATACTCAGCAATTGTTATTATTTAGCAGAAAATGGCCACAAAGTTTCTAAAACAAAACTGCAGTTAATTCAAACAACCGTGAAATATTCAGGTCATGACATTTCTTGTGAAACGAGAGCTCTCTCTCTCTAGCGACCGTATAAACACCATTCAAAATCTTCCTAGACCAAGACATGTTACAAAGCAACAGGTTGTGTCTGTATTAGGCATTATAGGATACTGCCGGCAATGGATTTTAAACTTCAATGAAAGAGCACAGCTTTTGCAAACTTTAGCGGTCACCCCTGATCTCCCCCTTTCTGGTCAGGTGGCATGGAATGATCAAGCTGGGAAGGCTCTATGTGACTTAAAAAAAAAGTGCCCTACTGTTTGCATGCGTTGGGACTGTTGACTATCTCGTCCATTCACTCTGTTTGTGGACGAAAAGGGGATATATGAATGCATTTTTACACAACTCCATGGAGAAAAACAAAGGCTTAGCCTATTTTTGAAAAATTGGATCCAGTGGCTGTGGGACATCCAACCTGTCTCAGAGCTGTAGCAGCCACAACAGAGGCCGTGCTAGCCAGTACAGATATAGTGCTCATGAGCCCCCTAGTGGTAAAAGTGCCTCACGCCGTACACTCCATTTTAGTACAGGCTAAAACCTCACATCTCACTACTGCTAGGGAAATACACTACCAAAATATACTCTGTACATTGTCAAACGTTACCATAGAAAGGTGCTCCACCTTAAATCCAGCTACATTGCTTCCAACTGAAAATCAAGGGGAACCCCACAACTGTCATGATAAAATAACTAAGGTTATAAAACCTAGACCAGACCTACAGGAAACACCCTTAGGAACAGGAGAGATAATTTTTGTGGATGGATGTTCTTTATGATTGGAAAATGGAACACCTTCAACCAGCTATGCAGTGGTCAAAGGTGACCACCTGCTGGAAGCAAACCAATTTCTTCAAGTTTAAGCGCAGGCAGCTGAGTTGATAGCTCTCACCCGAGCTTGTCAGTTGTCAGAGGGAAAAATTGTAACTATCTATACTGATTCTAGATATGCTTTTGGAGTCTGCCATGATCATGGGGCATTATGGAAACTCAGGGGATTCAAGACCAGTACTGGCAAGCCCATTCAGCATCAAAAACTAAAAGAATCCCTCTTAGAGGCCATAACGAAACCATCAAAGCTAGCGATGTTAAATGTCAAGCTCACATAGGAAAACAGGATCCTGTCAGCAAAGGAAACAAATTAGCTGATCATTTTGCTAAACGGGCTGCGTATAATAACACACCAATCTTTTATTCCAACAGAGAAATGACCAGGACACTGATAATCAAATTATTTCTTTACAGAATGCAGCCACGGACACAGAGAAGAGAAAATGGTCCAAAGAAGGGTCCCTCTCTGATGGAGTCTGGACCCATAAGCAAACTAACAAACCTTTCTCCCAAAAGCTTCTTTCCCAGGTATGGAAAAATCGCCCATGGCCTAGACCATGCTGGAAAAGACGCCATGGTTCAAGATGTTGAAAAATATTGGGAAGCTGTAGGTTTCTCTACATATGCAGAGCAGTTCTGCAGGTGCTGTGCATTATGTCAAAAGTTTAATGTAGGAAAGGGCACCCAGGTAAGTCCCGCCATTACACCTAACCTAATGGGTCCATTCGAACACCTTCAAATGGACTTCATTGAATTAACACCATCAAAGGGTACCGATACTGTTAAGTAATTGTTGATGTGTTCTCCGATGGGTGGAAGCTTTCCCTTCCAAACATGCAGATGCCAAACCTGTGGCAAAAGCTTTGATAAAGGAAATCATTCCTAGATGGGGAATACCACAGAAATTACAAACTGATAATGGCACCCACTAAATTCCATTATAAATGAATTAACCACCTGGCTCCAGATAAATGTGCATCATTATTGCAAATACCACCCCAGAGTGGAGGTATTGTGGAACGATGCAATGGTACCTTGCAATCTAAATTGGCTAAAATCTGTGAGCAAACAAATTTAACTTGGCCTGATGCTCTGCCTCTGGCCTTGATGGGATTAAGGGGAAGAACACATTGGCAGTTAGGGCTGTCGCCATTCGAAATTCTGACCGGATGGACCATGCCAGTCGGCATGGTCATAGGTAATGTTACACTGCATACTGTGGACAATGATCTTCTTTCCAGTCTTACAGGTCTCCGAGCTTCTCTGAAGGAAGTCCACGAGCAGGTGAATCAGGCCTGGAGAACTAGTCCTCCATCAAAGGACTCCCGATTCCATTAGGAACCTGGATTCTGGCTAGAGATACTCAAGGAAACATTGGCATCACCCTCGTGGAGAGGACCGTTCCAAGTTCTGCTGTAGACACCACATGCTGTTAAAGTTGAGGGACTGCCTGCTTGGATTCACATCTCACATTGCAAAAGATGGCACCCTTGATTGTGGTCCTACTATGTCTTTCCATCCCCTTGTCGACTGCTCTGGTCACCTTGACTTTTCCTTTCGGAATCACCACATCAGTTCAGGTGGATTTCTGTTCTATTATTGACTGTGGGACTGATCGACAAATCCAGTGGAACTGGTCTGACAAATGTGTGTGTAACTGTTACAAACTCTGGATTCGAAGTAACTGTGACATGTGGGACTGGGTTTTGGCTAATACTGGAACTGATGACTGGGGTTTATTAACCCTATAAGGCCCAGAAGTATGGTCTGAAATATCGTTCTTCTATTATAAAAGGACATGCCCCTCATGAATGTGCCGAATACCATTGTAACCCTTTGATCATTACTCTGAAGAACCCTTCTTTACATGATTCAGGAACCTATATTTTAGGGGCATGTGTATCTGGAATAGATCCTCTAGGGAGATTTCAAATTAAGGTTGAGAACCCTGTTACTAACACCTCCCATTTCCCCACACACACACCCTCTCTCCTACCCCTGGTCCAAACCGCCCCTGTCAAGGTCATGAATATTTCCACCTCTTCTTCCACTTTTCTATTGAAATTGGGTATGGGGATCAGAACCGTTGGCTGCAATGGGTATTATATTCGCTAGACAAGTGAATCAATCTGATTGCTATGCATGTGCTAGCTAGGCCACATTTGGCCACTGTCCCTTTTCCTCTTTCTAACATATCTGATCCTACTGGCCTTCCTTGCCTACTTGCCCTTTTTATCTCTTCCTCTATTCCAATCGACTCTAATTACATTACACTTTCCCTTCTTTTCCCCTACTCTTCCCATGACTCCCCGATATTCCCTGAGGTATTTATACCTGTTTTTAGAAACCTCACTTCCTCTCGTGGCACAAATGTTGGTAATATCCCATCCTCTTTTTGTTTCCAAACTTTTCCGATTAATTCTTCCTCTTTAGCTTCCAAATTATCAATTTTTCTGATTACTCAGAATACTGATATTTGGTGGATGTGCCATAGGTCTAAATTGCTTGACATCCTTCCACCTGACTGGACTGGCACTTCTGCTTTAATACAATTTGTTATGCCTTTCCGACTTTTCCCTTTAACTGCCTTCCATGTGTCGACCATGTTTGGCCGACATCGTCAACCCCATTCTGTGGACCCTTCCCAGTTTTCCCTACATGGCCCTGGGGTGTATTTTGATTCCATTCGAGTCCCTCGTGGAGTCCCTGATAAGTTCAAGGCAAGGGACCAAGTTGTTGCCGAATTTGAGTCTATTTTTCCTCAGGTTACTATAAACAAAAATGTAGATTGGATTAATTACCTCTATTATAATCAACAAAGATTCTTAAATTTTACTAAAGAAGCTGTTGAAGGTATCCATGAGCAACTTGATAAAACATCCCTCATGACCTGGCAAAATCGATTGGCTTTAGATATGCTCTTGGCTGAGAAAGGAGGCGTTTGTGCTATGTTTGGTGATGCATGCTGTACCTATATCCCTAATAATACAGCTCCTGATGGATCAATCACCCGTGCTTTAGCTGATTTGACATGAACTAGCTACTAATTCTGGCATTTCTAATCCTTGGGACAAATGGTTTATGTCCACTTTTGGGTCCTGGGGCCAATGGCTTAAATCAGTTTTCATCTCTCTTACGGTTGCTTTAATTGTTCTCCTGCTTGTAGCTTGCTGTATTGTTCCCTTGATAAGATACATTGTATCCAAGTATTTTACTGCCTCAATGGCAAAGGCTTACTTTTTACACAAAGAAAAATGCTTCAGATCAGCACATCCACCCCACACTCCTCCGCCCACTCCACTCCATCCTCCTCTCCTACCCTTTCCTACTCAACTCTCCCTGATCAAATATTTTTGTTTGCTAAAAAAGGGGGGAATGTGGAAGACGAATGTTCTCTTCGTTCCCTTGTACTAATTCATGTCTGAGAAGTAAGCTTTACAAAACCATGTAATAGCATGCTTTGTTTTAGCAAACAGAAAAATGTTTGTGCAAAGGACTCAAGGTCTGAGCATTCCACACATGAGTCTGCCTTATCACGTTTTCCCTTAGCTTACATCTGAACGCCATAACAAAAGGAGCCAAGAAATCAAGTTGCACAAGGGGCGTTGAAGGGGCTAAAGGTTTGTGTATAATAAATGTGTTGACTGTTACATTTTATAATGATATTAAATTACGCATTCTAGGGGTATAAAACTGGACCCCACCCAACAGACGGGGTTCAGAAGAGCCCTGACGCTGTCATGTATATTTGATTGTCTGCTTTTCTGAAACTCTTCTCACCGTGACTCTGAAAATAAAGCTGCTTTATAACTACACCTGCTGTCAGGTCTGAGATTTCGTCCACAGTGGAACTGCTCAATTTGTATCAGGATCCATGTGTCTAAGTTATTCTCGGGGACACAGTATATTCACCTTTAGTTCTGTCTTTTATCCAGAGACCCCCTGTGTTGGTCATGTTAAAGCTACTGAGTCCCTATGTAGAGTACTAAGAAGTGATAGGATGTGCAGGCATCACTCATAATCAGTGCTTAAGTAGACAGGGCGTGGTGCCACATGTGTGTGTCATTCTTTGTGTGTGTTAAGCTCAGGATGTTACATTACATATACACATAGCAAACCTGGTAAGCCACACTAACCTCTTGATAATACAGGCTTTCAATCAGATGATGGTGATGTCAAAGGGTATAGCCATGATCTGATACCAATCAAGACAGATCAATGGTTGGCATCCTGTTGTTCGATTGATTTTTTGTGATGCAAATAGTGTATTAACTTGAAGATTTCACTAGTGATTAACGAAAAAGATGCAGATATTATTTGCTAAGTATGTAAATGTCAAACTTAGAAAAGTCTTCACACATTAAGGAAGTCGTATGGTCTCAGCCGAATCTTCATACCAAAAACAGCAGATCCAAGAGCACTGAATGGGTACTAAGAGCTTTGCTGAATACTAAATTAAGTTACACACCGAATTGGATTACATGGGTTTAGAAAATGGATGGACTCAGATGACAACCATGTAACTGAAAAACCTGCCATGTTTAATTGGAGTTATAGAGGTAATTACGGAGTATACAGGGCTTGTGGCTGACAACATGGACAATCATGACACCATGATATGAGTTTTCCACCATCTATTTGTTGTTACTACTGTTGTTTTTAATTTTAAGTACATAACCTGATGAAAGTTGTATATTTTAATTGTACAAATGTTTTCCACTTCAGGCTGACTGTTGGCTCCTTGCTGTGGTCTGAAAGCTGTTTACATGCCATCTCAGCTCTTTGAACAGGCTATTTGCCTGATTAGGTGGGTTAAGCTGGCAGGAATAACACATGTAGATGTCTCTAAGGAGCCCCTTGATTTACAAAAGTGCCAGCAAAAGCAGATACTTTCTTGTGAATACAGTTAATAAAGAAAATACTTTCTATTTTCTTACCAGCCCTCACATAACGTGCTGTAAAAGCCATGATAAAGCTCCAGCTCAGGCAGCTGTTTTACTGCTAGAAAGCTTTCATTGGCTGACATTTTTTATTAAGGTGATTAATTAAATAAAATCACAGTAATGGGAATGGTTGTAGAGTTTGCTCCAATCCAGAATCCATCTACCCATTTTCTAAACACACATCTTCAAACACACAAAAAGCTGGGGCCAACCCCAGTATTATGACAAGAACCTTGGGAAGGCAAAAGGCACTTCGATGAGGCCAGTTAAAAGTTAGAGTCAGTCTAAATGCATGTCTTTGGCATGTGGGAGGACTTTTGTTTAAATTCACAAATGTTTTGGGCCTCGTACAGTCTGTGAAGTCTTGTTAAAGCCAAACCTAAAAAGCATGCAAAATTGGACTGGGCTCTTTTTAGCTGTCTCATAATATACAAATGAAAATAACAAACAGATAAGCAGACTTCTAGCATTGTGTAGATTTTAGTTATGAGCTCACTGTAAACATGCTTTTAAATTTCCAATGGGCCTTTATATATTGTCACACATTCTCCCCGTTGTCAGTGACAAAAATACGTACATTAATTATTTACATCCAGAATAAAAAAAGAGAACTCTCCAAGGTCCTGAACAGAAGCATACAAAAGAGAGCCAAGAGCTTCTTCTGTTCCACAGCCGAGCATCTGAATTCATTTCTTGTATAGACAAGGCATTAATGCACTCCATTAGAGCTAAATTCCACAGGTGACACAGGTGTTCAGGCTCACGTTTTTCAACAGCTTACATCAGGTTGTCTTAATGCTGAAGCATGAGGTTCAATCATTTCATTTTACAAAAGAGCTGTTCCATGATCAAAGTGTTCCCCAAGGCACATACAAGACAATGTGCAAGGCTGATAGACAAACAGGTATTGATTATGATATGAAAAAGAAAGAAAATGAAATGAAAATATCACAGGAATCTCTTTTTATGGCGACTGTATGTACAGTAGATATAACAGAAGAAGATAACAGCAGTGCAAAGACAGAAAGTTGTTTGGCATTCAAGAGCATTTCATCTTGACTTCAGATGAAGATAGACATACAATAGATTTCTGGAGGTGTGCTCAGAAGGCAAGCATTCAATAAATAGGAAAAATGCTTAAAGCTTTTACCCCTTACTAGAGAGAAGAACAACTTAATGCTTGTGGTGATTCAAAGAGGGGGATTACAACAAGGTGTGAAAGACACTATATAGCGCCCGACCCGGCACAGACTTACACAGAGGCACGTGTAAAAATCAAAAGTCTTTTTATTTTTCTTCAGCCGTGGGGCACGTCTTCCCCGTTTCCCACAGGCCCAACACACAAAAGCACCAACAACTCTCCACCTTGCACCACCACTTCTCTCAGGCAACCTCATCCTCTTCCTCCCCATTCTGGCCCCGTAGTGGTGGAGGCTGGCCCATTTTATACCCGACCCGGAAGTGTTCCAGGTGCTTGACCACCTGGTCCCAATTGCACCTCCGGGTAGGGCTGATGACTTGTCCAGCCAGGTCGTTGAGTCTCGGCAGCACTCCCTAGCGGCCACCCCAGCTCCCACCCAGGTTGTGGAGGACTCCAGGTCCCATGGAACCATGCGTGAGACTGGGGAATCAACATCGGCTAGGGAGGCTGCCACCAAGCGTCCCGGGCGAGGTATTGAGCTGTCCATGGTGGTTCCCCCAGAACATATGCAGCAGGGGTGCCCCGGCCGGGCATGGGACCCGGCTGTCCATCACAAAGGCTATTACCATAACTATTATTTGGGATTTAGCATCATCTTCATAAACAGTGTCAAAAGAGATGGGGGTTCTAGCATAAACTTATATTTGTGCAACTCCCACACAAATAAAATCAGGATATCTAAGTGTGTACTTTTTGAAGGCAACATCCTCTCATCTCTACTGCATTTCGTCACAAAACATTTTCTGTGCATTTTTCAGTTATTGTCTACTTTGAGTGGCAGTCTTCCTGTCTGTCATAGAGCAGGTGAAGATTTCTTTGAGTTGGTTTGAGAGACATTGTAACAAGAGGAACAGAATGTTGTTGTAGAATGGAGCCTTTTGTGTGAGGCACACAGACATTATTTTGGAGTGTTTTAAGTAAAGTTGAAGAGAACTAAGACACTGGATTCATGTCAGTTACTTGACAGAATAGTTTTCAGAAACTGAACAAAGAGAACCCCATAAAACAGCCATGGTACCCATGATAAGCCTAAATAGCTACAGTAGCAGGTTGCCAGAATCCAGAAGAGACAGCACATTTAGAGTGACCTTCACAGAAAACTGACTGGGAAGTTTACAAATTCTTTACTTTTCAGAGCAGCCTTATTTTACAAGGGTCATATGGCCAACCTTAAAATGTCCGAAATAAATGAATGAAGAGGGATCCTGAAGAAATTTTACTACAACTGAAAAAGTAAGGAGATATTATTTCAGGCTAACATGGGAGGATGAGCATGGTAAAAAGTTGCCATGTCTGAAGACTTTAGAGACGAGGTTTGAAAGCAACACCGCATTACCTCACAATATAATGGTAAAATGGCTGTGATTTTATCCAACCTCTAAAGAGCAGTTAACTCTGGAGGTAAGCGGTTCATTTTAGCACTGTAGCAGAGACTTTTCTTCACCTGTAAATGCTAACACAAACTCAAATTCACATATTTTTCTACAAAACAAATTAATTGTTTAAGACATGTGTACCTCATAGTCACACTTGAGTATGAGCGATGGACTGTAAAAAGAGTCAAAGTACTATATATTTAATAATAAACACATTTGAAAATAGCTACCTTAGCCAGAAGAGAGTTGCCTGGACAGGTATATAGTAATGCCATCTTCTTTATGAGAGATGCAATAGCTTGTCATTTCCTTCAACAACATGTGCAGTCAATGTTCTCCATGTTTGTATATTTGGTTTCTCGACTGTAACCATTGAACATAGTGCAGCATGGACTTTTACAGAACATTCCTCACAACAGGGCCTTTTTGGTCAGGTGATAGTCAATTCTTGATACATCAGCTCACTACATTCATTTCATGGGGGAAAACATTGAAATAAGGCCTTAGAAATCTAGCAAGTTCTCTAGTGACAATTAGTATCATGAACTTTTTGCTAGACCTTCCCAAACTAATCAGAAGTTTCACAGAAGCCTCTTTGTGCTTTCTCTTCGTATATTTGAAAAGGTCACAATACATTTTCCAGCACATTCCCTATCAAACCTCTTTCATGACCCCAGCTTTAAGTCACTCCATACACTTCATGTAGGTTCACATTTCTCTCACTGTCATTCAAATCAAGACTACAGGTCTCATACAGGACTGTTCCATTTAGTGTCTCTGATCACACTGGAGCTCTTACTCACCCCAATTCAAAGAAAAGGATGAAAAGCTGGTTTTACAATCTAACTTTAAGTAAGTTGGATGCTCACTCTCCAAAATAGAAAAGCTATGACAAGAACAGGCCATTCAGCTCAGAAAAAGTCTTGTGATACTTAACGTAGTCTCAGGACTATTAGGTTGCCACATTAGAGTGTTCGTTTTGGTACATATTGCTTTTCAGACTTCTGATTAAGATTAAACCATAGAAATGCATTCAAGTCCCTTTTTTGGTGAGACAACTGCAAACTGTTTTCATTGAATCTTGGTGTTTCAGGCCTCCAGCCAGCTCGAGGAAACAAACTTGTGAGTGTTATTATTTACAGGCAGATTAATTATTATTTAAAGACTCATGATTCTACTTGAGTTATTATTTACAAAAATTCTTGTTTATCTTGGTACAAGATGATAATACTATTACTACTATTATTATAAGCCATGCAGTTCCAAACAAAAGTGTTTTAACTTTGACAAAATTCTAGAAAGACTGTTGCAGAAAATGCATATCTCAATTTTAATTTGGGGATTTTCACTTTTCTTTAGATCCTTCTGATTGTGTGCCTTCTTTAATCATTTGGTGGTTTGTATAGGACCCGAGACATGAATCCAGAACCCTGGGTTAAAATATCCTTGCTGAAATGTCTGAGTGAGACAGACGCCAACACTGGGAATCCAAAAACAGCTCTCCAGATCACTTTTGACAGATAGGAAGCACTGGAGGGCAGTAGACAAACTGTGCTGTGAAGGACTGGTAGAAGGACATTACGGCTTCAGCTGGCCTGTATCACGCAAGAGCATATTCCTCTGTTCCAGCCACAGGATATTGTAAGTGATAATGACCGATTGTCTGGTTAGAATACTGGAACTTGACAAAAGATCGATTTGACTACCTTCTTATAAAACGTTGCACATACCTTTAACTATGCTTAATCTCCTGGTGCTTTTCCATTAAAAATCACCACTGTCTCTGTTGTGTCATTCCAGCAGTGTTAAAAAATATGAAATTTGTGAAAATAAAGAAAAGGTTCACAAGAGATGTAAAGTTCTTCAACTTTTTAATTTCTTTTCAGAATATGGGTTTGACTTTAGATCTTCAATTTTAGGGTTGCATGTGAAATATAGTTGGCTATGTTTGCCCTGAGTGTTCTGATGTCCACTGCATTTGACAATTGTTAGGATATGCACTTTAAATGATCTCTTTCACTCAACTTAAACTCATTGATATGGACTTTTATTGAAAGTTCTCAATAGCCATGACAAAGCAGATGATGGACATCTCAATTTTCCGAAGATTGCTATCATCTGCGCTAAAGTGAACTATGGGTTCATGCTTGAATAGTGATTTGAGTTTCTTAAGCTAGATGGTTTTCTTTCAGGATAACACAATCAATCACTCTTTCCTTCAGATGGGATTCCACCACAAGGCACTTCATCAAGTCAAGTTAAGCTCTACTGTCATCTCAACCATATACAAGTACACAGTGAAAAGAAATAGTGTGCCTCTAGAAGCATGGTGGAATGCGTAAAACATAGACAACACAAAGTGCGATAAAACTGTATGAGACAAAGTGCATAACTATACAAGAAACAATAAACATAATAACCTTGCAGGCTAGTTTAAACACCAACCGAGTATCCAGTGATTTATAGGCACTTATCAATATTGTGCACATATTGGTATCTTAGGCACAAGTGACATAGCAATATGTTCTGAACACGAGTAGCAAAAAGAAGAGTGCAAGAATACATAGAACAAGAACAGCCTGTAAGAAATATTCAAGGGAAGCCTGCCAGATCAGCATCACCATTAAGTGAAAGTATATAAGGCTGAAAGTAAACAGCGTAATGAAGCACTTATGTCAATATCAGAGACTAGGATGATAATAAATATAGAGCACAAAGTGATTGCACACCAGAGAGTCTGGCAGGGAGGTGTTAAGGTAGGATAGCAGGCCCTACAGCCTGACAGCCTGGAGAAGAAACTCGTAAACAGTCTAGCTGAGCAAGTATAAATGCTATGGTGGTGCCTGCAAGACAACAGGGGAGCAAAGCTTATATGGGAAGGGTGGTTGGGGTTCTCTGCAATGCTGTACGTCTTCCTACTACAGTATTTGTTGAAGAAGGTTTGTTAGTTGGAGAAACTCCATTTTCAAAATCACACTGTGATGCAGCTGCTCAGGTAGCCTTCTATAGTGCTCCTGTAGAAAGTATTGAAATGGAGGAAGGGAAGACTGTTCTGTTCAGCCATAATGGAAGGTGGAGGTGCCGCTATATCTTCTCGACCCCAGAGGTAGAATTGAGGATCCAGGAGAGGCCCTTTATTATATTCTATTTACACTCAGGAATTTGCCACATATAAACCTTTCAATGATGGAGCCATTGATGTGCAGTGATGCATGGACAGGATCAATTATCTCTTTTGCTTTGGCGCTGTTAAAAGACAGATTGTTGCTATTGCACCAGATTGGAAGCTGTTCTGTCTCCTCTGTGTATTCCAACTTAAGGTTGTTACTTATGAGGTCAACCACTGGTGTCACCACCAAGCTTGATAATGTGGCTTGAGCTGAGCTTGGCAATACAATCATGAGTCAGGAGTGTGAACAGCAATGTTACAAGCACACATCCCAGAAATAACCCAATGGTCAGTTTAATGGTACTGGAAGTGTTAGTACCAATCAAAACTGACTGAGGCCATTCTGTGAGAAAATTGACAATCCAAGTGCAGAGGAAAGTATTCAGGCCGAGTCCATTCAGTTTTTCTGTCACCGTCTGTGAGATGATTGCGTTGAATTTGGAACTAAAGTCATTGAATAGTATCCTTACATTACTGTTCATCTAGTCTAGATAAAAAAACATACAGTAGAGGTGATGAGCAAAGGATATAGCATCTTCTGTGTATCAATTAAGATGGTACACAAATTGGAATGCCCGTGACCCTGTGTTAGGATATAGCGGGTTGGATAACGACTGACTGACAAATTGGAATGGATCCAGTAAGACAGGGAGTTTTGTCTTAAGGTGTCTCTTGGCTACTCACTCAAAGTACCATATAAAGCCACAATATGTAATATTATTATTGTCATTATTATTATTATACATTTAAATGACACATTTAACCTAGGTATCATACTATATTAGAATACATTTCAACTATTTACAGATATTTTTACTCTAAAAGCAGAAGCAGGTTAACTGACTTCTTAGGGTCACACAGAGAGACACAAGCAGCAACTGAACCAGCAACCATGTGCTTTAAAGTCAAGTATCTTAGTTTCTACATCATAACACTTACTACACTGCAGCATGATAAAAATGTCTGGCATTTCACTGCTCCATACTGTTCAAATTGCAATATTCTAAGAAGTACTTGGCAAAGAGTCGATGATGGTGTAAATCTTTCAAGCATTACAGACTGGCTCACACGAGGCTGGAATAAATGACACTATGGTTTGAACAGCTGAAGAGCCAGAATTCTGCTGCTTTGAACGCCAAATCCTTTACTAACAACCAGAAAATTCAGATTGACTTTAACTGTAATTCTTCGCTTAATTAACCATACAGTACATGTGGAATGTAGCAGAAAAAATATGTACTGCTGTAATTGCTGGGTGCCATTAAGTTAATTATGTGTGCTGATGTAGGCATTCATGAGCGGCTGCAGTGGCCTTCCCACATGTCCGCCTTGGTCTCCACTTCACTACTGACCTGCTTTATTGCTTCATTAGGCTCAGAGAATAAGCCTGCTTGTAGCCATAGCTAAATTGTATCCAGGAATATTATCATCTCTGTTGTACAAGAATTCATGTATCTCTGTGATGTAGCAAATGTCTGATATTTAGGGAACAGTAAGCTACTGTAACATTGGCATAGACCTAATGTAAGACTGGCAATATTTAGTTCTTTTGTTGTGTTAAGGTTTCTGATAATGGTTTGACTGTTGTTGACCCGTATCTCTCTAGTATAGTGACTCGTCTGCTTGGCCGGGAATAGGTTGGGACTCCATCCCGAAGCTGTCCCAATGTATATTTGTCCCTGTCTTCTTCTCAAACATTCATTGCTTACTTTCCTACAGGACTGTTGGACTGGTGAGGACCACAATATTCAAGCCAAGCACCATCCAAGTTCCTCCATTTAGGTGCCCTTCTCCTATATTATGCAATAAGCATGGCATAGCAACAAACACAATTAGCAGGGACTGGGGCAAATGACATACACAAATGCAACTGTTGCTTATTCATGCCACACTTGGTCACTAAAGTAGCACCATGTACTCCATTCTCATCTCTGAGTATTCTCTCTCTCTCACACATTTAACCTCTTCTTCCCACCAGTCGAGTTTCAAAGGCGATATTTTCTCCCAGTTACAATCCCATGTCACTCATGGCCATAAGGCAGCTATAAGCCCCTCAATGAGGTAGGTAATAGAGTCAGGGTCTGCCAAACATTTGCATTCTGTTGTATCACCGAGTGCTTTTGCACTAATGAGGCTTCAGTTGCCAATGAAAGCTCAGGCCTACACTCAAAGGGACAGCATGGATGCATGTATGTCTTTCTAGCAGTATAAACACAACTAGCAGCCAGCAGGAGCTGCAACCTCCTACCAGCACACCTTGACCACCCTTGCTGTCATAATCAAGGCCCCTTAAATGTCTTGGAAGTAAGGCAAGAAATAATAAGGCAACATTCCTTCATGGAACTATCTGCACATACCAATATATATACTACATATAACTTTAAGTATGTTTACTATATATATATATATATATATATATATATATATATATATATATATATATATATATATATATATATATATATATATATTATTGTGACGGACAGCCGGGTCCCATGCCCGGCAGGGATGCCCCTGCTGCTTATGTTACGGGGGAGCCACCATGGGCACTTCAGTACCTCCCCCGGGACACTTGGTGGCAGCCTCCATGGCTGACGGTGATTCCCCAACCACCCGCAGGGCTCCATGGGAGATGGAGTCCTCCACAGCCTGGTTGGGGGCTCGGATGGCCGCTAGGGGGAGCTGCATGGACTCAGCAGCCTGGCTGGACGAATCTTCAGCCCCACCCGGAAGTGCAATGAGGACCAGGTGGTCAAGCACCTGGAACACTTCTGGGTGGGTTATAAAAAGGGCCAGTCACCACCACACAGAGAGCCAGGGTTGGGAGGAGGAGGACTAAGCTTGAGGAGGAGTGGTGGAAGAGAAGAAGGATTGTTGGTTGGGTTTTCAGTGTGTGCTTTGGGACTGTGTTTGGGCTGTGTGGCACAGGGAAGACGTGTCCCACAGCTGAAGAAAAATAAAAGTCTTTTGTACTTTTTATACATGCCTCTGTGCCTTTCTGTGTCGGGTCAGGCGCCTATATAGCGCCTTTGTTACTATATATATATATATATATATATATAGAGAGAGAGAGAGAGAGAGAGAGAGAGATGCAAATATGGACATTTGTAGTCTCTTGCACTGACTTATTTCAGGGTAACAATGGCACAGGAAGTTTCTTGATTCAGTCTGCATATTCTTCTCTCCTTAGAGTGATCTATGCATAAATTGTAAATGCATAATATCACATCCTCTTCAAACTTCGTCTCTTCTGCCCTGCTGGAAAAAAACCACTGACAACCCAATAGGAATAGGAGTTGTCTTTTCTAACCAAATGAGCTTGAACTAAAAATGTGCTTCTGCATTTCTTAAAAGCACCTACAAAAGTGTGCTAAAACATCCATTTTGAAAAAATGTCAACCACTTTAATTTTTTTTTTGCAAAAATTGCACTAAATGGGGCTCTCCATGCTGGACCCCCAAATCTTTTTTGTCTTTACATTTTACTAAGTACTAAGTATCAAAAGACTAAAGTATGTGTGTCCAGTCCTATAGCACAATCTGACTGGTCAGTTTGGCTTTGTTATGATTGGTTGGTTTGGCTTTGGTGATGTGACAAAGAGGACACACAAGGAGGAGACATGACATGAATGACAGCAAGTCTAAAAGTGGACCGGATGTGAGAATGCTTCCTTGAAAATAATGCCACAGTCTGAAAAGCAGGCTTTACAGGAATGCACTTGAGAGAGGGAGCGCCAGTAAACAAATATTCATACCAAGGAAAGTAACCAAAAGTGCACATAGGGCAAGAGATAGCAAATATTTTTAAAATATTGTATTACATATCTATGACAGGTAGCATGACAATTGTGTATATATAGTACTAGCAGGAGTACCCTGTGAATTTCCCAAATGAAAGAAACAGAACACAGAAATAGAACAAAACAATTTTCTGATTCACATTTTATTGTAAGTTCCTCAACTTTGGATTGTGTCTGCTGTGGCATTTGAGACGCCCTTGAAATAGACTTTTTACAGGCATCTGAAGTGGACCGTCGAATTGTACATCTTTTTTTCTGTGGTATATTCTGTGGTATATTCGCGAAAAGCAGGACAATTATAATGTGTTACATGGTATTACGTACGGAATACGCACCACAGTGAGATGAATTTACCTTATTTACAATACGTTGGAAAGCAAACAAATAGCACCAGTCAGTCAAAAAGAGCAACACTGAAATCGTACTGTGAGTCGGAAAGAGAGCAAATAGCACCACAAATATGGAAAGCCAGTGAGAAAGAGTAGCACTGAAACTGTACTGGGAAAAATGGCGGGGAGGGGTGCTCTGTTTCTAAGGAATGTCCGTGTTGAAGTGTGCTGGTATCTAATGGACATTGACGATGGTAACTACAGAGAGAAGTGACATACAACTGGTGCTGCGTGTGGGAAAAATGGCGGGGGAAGGATGCTATCTTTTTAAGACAAGTCTCTGTTCAAACGTGCTGCCACATAACGGACGTTGGCGAATGAAATATAGTACTATCTGTGCATGTGGGAGTGTGAACTGCAGAAACGCGGGTGCATGAGCCAGTCACGTGCACTGGGTTGTTCACGTTTTATATCTATATGGCAGTCCCCCTTCACCCGATCAAACCAGTCGGCCTTCTCATACTTGGACACTTCCGCCATCTGTTGGCAATTTAAAGAAACATGAGTAAAGAGCGATGCACAGGAACCAAACTTGCCACTAGATGGCGCCACCGTGAAGGTGTGTTGCAACGTGCAGCCATCTTGTCGATGATAAGTACGGGGATGTGTGCCAAAAGTGAAAAGGTGCCCTGCCCTTCACCACGAACATTTTTCCGAACCAAACATACCCCATGACCTTCTCCTGGTCACAAAGGAGCCCCATCCCTAGTTTGTTGCCGATCGGACACAGATTTGTATGGCGGACAAACAAACATACATGCACACATCGACTCTGCTTTATATATTAGATACATATATATTTTTCATTTATTATTGGTACACTGCTAAACTCACTTCATGCCTGTAAATACTTTTGTCAGCTCCATCCGTCTTCTAGCCAGACAACTTCTTTGTTTTTTGTTTCTGGAAATCCACTGTAACATTTCCAACATTCATCTTCCATCTTTTCTTCTACATGTCTAGCTCATCTCCATTTTCTCTTCCTCATAGCTTCAATGACATCTGCAATCTTTGTTTTAAATTTAATCCATTCATGTAATATTCTGTCTCTACTAGAGTTCTTCCTCGGAGAAGAAAAAGGCAGAGAAGTAATTTGTAAAGGCCAGAAGATGACAGCAGTGAATAATGCAGTCAAAAAACAAAGCAAGGGCCAGAAAGGCTGGGAAGTCGAAATAAAACTAAAACAACTGGTCAGAACGTAACCAAATGTCAAAGTCAACTTAAACATACAAAATGCCTTTTAACCATTAAAAATCTTTAGCCAAACCAACTTCAGCACTGCAAAGAACCATTTCAGAAATATCCAGAATCTCAGACACTGAGAGGCGTATGCCACAGCCTTAAATACCTCCTAGGTAATGAAGTCATGACATGGAACTTCCTGATGTCATGTGATGGCAAAAAGATTGTATTACCATGCACAAAATGACCTCCAGAAAAAAACAAGAGTCTCAAAATAACAATCGTGGTAAAACATAATGATGGTCGAAGAACAATAATGAACAATAGAATTGATTTCAAATCACAAAATACACAACAATAACATTTTGCAATAGTAGAAAATCATTACATCTAGTAATTCCCAGAACACATCTTTCCATTGCCCTTTAAGTGATTGTTAACTTCATTGTCTGCTATTTTCAACATTTGGCTTCTATGTTTCACATTCATGCACCATCATAGGCAAAATAAATTGGTTGTTTACTGGAAGAACACCGTAATTGTATTGCTCCATAAGAAAAGGAATAGGGGAAATGTTTCAAATCACAGGCCAATTAGTTAGTTATCAGTATTATATAAATTTGTTAATAAAATTATTTCAAACAGCATAGAAAAACATCATAGTTTAGCCAAGAGAATGGCTTACGCAGTGGATTTAGTACTGTGGACCATATACAAGTGCTAAATGAGATTATGGAAAGTAATAAATATGAAGTTCTGTTATGTCTATGATTGATGGACTTTGAAAAAGCCTTTGTTTCGGTCTCATTGAATTTAATTTTTAAACTCTTTTAACATCAATGTATTGAAATTAAATATATTAACTTATTACAAATCAACCAAGACAGCATTAGATTTGTCAAATTAAAAATTTTCTAAAAACTTCTAATAGTATTGGGAGGAAGTGTTTAAGTCTTTGAATTGGGATGAATTTGGAATAAATACTTACAACTGCATAAATACTTTCTACATCAGGCATGCCAAACACGTGGCCCCCAGGCCGCATGCGGCCCACATGACAGATCTTAGCACTAAACTTGTACAAAATGATTACTATCATTTATGATTGAATCATTCTGCATCTTCGGCGTTATTTGTTGACTTTTCTTACTTCTGCCTTATGACAAAAGCACGTTTTCCCATGGCATTACGGTACCGGAAACGTCATCTGCTAGTATAGTTGCAGCCGCGAAGTCGCAACTGAAGTGCTAGGCTGCGATCTCGGCCCACTACCGATCCATGAGAGAACTGCCAGCCACAGAGACTCACTCAGTGAAGGGCTACAGCAAAAAGGCTGCCCCCTTCACGGAGGACACTTTGTAGCGGCGCAGAGAGAGGAGAGACCGTGGTGAGAGAGTATTACAACAAAGTATTTTTATGTTTCTGACAGTGACATATGACACGAGTCCACAGAAATCTCATTACTATGAAGTACATTCAGCAGCAGATACTATCGTTACAACGAAGTGACCATGAAATGCTTGAATCAATCATCCACAGAGCAGTTAGTTCTGTGGTCACAGTTCAGTTGTGGACATTTGCACAACGATCCCCAAGCAGAAACATTGTAAAAAATGTTCTTTCTTCGAACATTCCTCGTACTGTTTTTTTGCTGTTTTTGTTTTGTGTGGTTTTAAGTGATACATTTTCCTTATTGCTTGTCTAACATCCATTAGAATTTAACTCACTGTCACCCTTCTATAGAAACGGCACACCTGCTATATGCAAAAAAGAAGAAAAATCTCGGGTTGCAAACGTATGCGAACTGCTGCATTTGAAGACGCCGAAAAAGACGTTTTCATGTGATTGCAGTGATGCTTGTTCAAGAAACATTCCAATTAATGTGGCACTCTTTCAAGAAAATATGAGGTTTTTAAACTCTCTTGGGACCCGTACAAACAGTCTCACACGTGGCAATAGCACTTCGGGACGCACTTCAGCGTGTCATTCCCGTTGGGTGGGGGGATCCCAGTTCCCAAAAGAGTTCAGAAACCTTACAATATGAAGAAGAAGAAAAAGATAACTGTGCTGACCACAACATGCTTCCACATTCAGATAATGTTCGCGTTGAATTCCTCCTGCCCAACTGCACGGCAGTGCTTCAGCCATTGAATTTTGGGCATCATTCGCACCTTGAAAGTGTATTATCAGAAGGAAATGCTGAGGAAAAATCTAGTCAGCATAACTTGTAGATAGGAGAAGATTAAACTAACGCGAAAGAAGCTATTGAAGCTGCTTCCATTTCCAGCATCCTATCTTTGTGATGCACGTTTTCTGCAGTGACAGCAACCAAAACGAGATTATGAAGTAGACTGAACATAAGCAACACACTTCGCGTGTCACTGTCTTCCATCCTCCCCAGATGGGATCGTCTGGTTGCAGGAAAACAAGTTCACGGCTCTCAATGATTCTGCATTATGGTAAGCTGTATAATTTCTATTACTATATTATAACTTAATAATAATAGAAATGTAATGTAAATTGTGTATAAAACTGCCCTACGAACCCTCCCATAATCACCCCACAAACTCCAACCTCCAACAACCCATCCGTCCCTGGAAAAATTTGCTTCCAGTAAAGCAGTCCTTGGTGTCAAAAAGGTTGCGGACCACTGGGCTACACTACTGGCTGGGCTGCTGAGACTGGCCTTTGGAAAGAACTGACCATCACTAGTAGTAATAGCTTGCATATTTTCACGGTTTTTTTTTTTGCTATAGTTTTATGTAATTTTGTGCTAGCATTGTAACAAACAGTTAGTGCAGACTACAGCTGAAGATCTTAAGTGGACGTGAGAAGTTGGGGAGTTGTTTATTAACAGATTTTTGTGAATTTTGAGTTTGTATAATTAGTTTAGGTCAGTGGGCTCTTTGCATACCGGCTTATTTTACAATATTAACTTTAAAGTAAACTTAGTAAAGTAAAATTTGATTTTTGGAGGATTTGTTTTCCAACTTGTATTACTGAGCAATGGATTCAGTGAGCGCTGATTTCAGTTCACGAACAGGACTTTGTGCTGTTTACGTCACCATACTCTTACAATGTTCAGAATGCGCCTGAGAATATCCAAATGGAATCGATTGAACTGCAGTCAGATTCTATTCTGATGGCAAAATACAATGAAGTTGGTGTGCCAGGCTTGTATGCTTACCTGCCACCCTCGTATGTACAGATCCGTAAGTTGGCATCGAGAGTACTGTCTATGTTTGGAAGCACTTACCTTTGTGAGCAATTGTTTTTGTTAATGAAAGCTACCAAAACCCCACATCACTCAAGACTTACTGTCGAGCACCTTTCATCCCTCATAAAAGTTGCAGCTACACAAGATTTCAAGCCTGATATTGACGAACTGGTTACTAACAAGAGATGCCAAGTGTTGGGACAAAATAAATAAATCTCACACTGTAAGACTCCTATATAAGCAATGAATATAATATAATAATATAATAATATAAGGACTTAGCTAAGAGGCTAAGACTCTAATTGTACGCTGTTGTACGGAGATTGTATGGAAATAAATTGCTTTTCTTTAAACTTTAAACTTTAAGTGTTACATTTTTTAAAGTTTTCAGTATTTGAAAGAAAGCTACAGTAACCTTGTATAATAGTATAATAGTATTTGTTACAGTGTGGCCCGCTGACGCACGTATGGCAGTCGAAGCGGCCCACCAATGGTAGTGAGTTTGACATGCCTGTTCTACATCAAATGCAAAAGAACTTTAATTAAGGATGTGGGAATTATCTAAAGAAAATTTGTAGGCAGACATAAAAATTAATTAGAAGAAGACTGAAAGAAAGCATAGATGTCTGAATGGAGAGAAACTTGGGATATTGATGAGAATGGCTACTTTGATTATTTGGCTGACGTCTTTATCCAAGGTGATTTGGAACATTGGAGATACAATTGGATACATTTTATTAGGTTTTTCCAGTTGGAGAATAGGCAGGTGAAGTGACTTGCTCATGGTCACACAGTGTCGGTAGCAGGATTGGAACCCACAGCCTTAGGGTTTAAGGTCCAAAGTCTTGACCACTACACAACACTGCCTACAGATGAAATTTGCAAATGAAAAGAAAACTAATTAGATAACTAGGAATTGTAAACTGGCTTGGAGTTCATTTGGTAAACTGAGTTTTGTTATTAAAATTAGCTTACCGTACTGCTTAAAATGTCAAGTATAACACGGCAAGTGTTGAGAGTTAAACCAGGAGTCCTAAACCATGTCTGCTAGGCCACATAGCCTTTTATTTGATGGCAGCTTACTGACAAACACCCTCCCGAAATTAAAAGAATTCACTCCCTTTGCCTTAATAGCTAAGCCCCTGCAAATTAACTGAGTTTCAAAGGAAAAATCAGAAAAGCTTACTTGGTGCAATATAATTAACACATTCTGCCATTGTAGTCCCTCGTATCTTAATTATTTTTGCCTTCGGGAGTATCATTATCATTATTTTTCTACTGCAAAAAAGGCTTAAGAGGATTTGCAATACACAGTGTACATATGTATATTATAATTAGTGAAATCAAGAATAATCTTTGAACTTTAGAAATAAATACCCAGGGTGGCACACTGGGAGGCTACCCAGTACACTGAACCAGCTGACTAAGTGTAGTTTAAGAAAGCAGGTTGCGTTGTAAACATGTGAAATAATCAATTCAGATTAATTAAAAAGGAGGAAGGCACAGAATGGAAGGAAAATAATGACCAAAAGAAATCAAATTGAGAAGGATATTTTATCAAGTTTGAAATTCTTAAATAATTTCAGTGATAAATTAGAATAATTAAGGGGCCAAAATAATTTAAATAAAATATAATTTTAAACAATAAAGATAAAAAATATAATAAGGTTAGCACAAAATTGATATTTGATACAGTGAATGTATTAAATAGGTTCATTAAACTAGTTAAGGGGGCACAGTAGAAAATGCTGCTAGTCCAGAATCCTGGGTTCAAATCTGACCAATGCCCAGGTAAAGTCTACGTGGTTTTTGCTTGTCTGGTGTGTCTTTTTTTGTCCAGTTTTCTCCTCACAAATCAAATATATTCATCGTACATTACTTGGCAAGTAAATGCAGTCATGTGTGTGTACCTGTGTATCCCAACAACTAACCAGCACCCCATCCAGGGTTGGCTTCTGCTTTGCACCCAGTGCTGCCTGGATAGGAACACCTTGACTCAGAATTTCAGGAGTACAAGAGTGTTTGTCCTAAAAACAGAATGAAGACAAAATGAAGAAGTAGAAATAAAAATGAACATACTAAAGATGAAATCTGACTGAGTGCCATGCTAATCTGAAACAACTCAAAAATAAGTATACCAGAAGCAAAAGTATCAAGGTGTTTGCTGTATTTCTTGTTTGTCCAGTCATCTTTGTTCTCCATGTTTTTGAGCGGAGCAGGGCGTTCTCCAGATACTTTGGATTTTCTTTAACATTCTGTTTGCATATTTGGTTGATTTGTATCTTAAAAAAGTAAATGTGTCCAAGCATGGTATTCAGTGTCTTCAAGATTAGCTGTGACCTACATCCTCCTTGGAATTAGGCAGTGGGCATCAGAAATACTTTATACGGATAGGTGAGTTTTTGGATTGAGAAAGGTTGTTCATGAGTTTCTATCTCTGTTTAGTGTCAATGGCATGACATTTAGTTGTGCGTAGATATCTTTACACTGTTACTGTTAATGAAAAATTGCTTATGAATCAAATGGAAAAAGTAGGATTTGGGATGATCCATGTAAAAAAAAACAATGGCATATGTTATTCATCAAAAGTTAGTGCTGTGTTTTTAGTGAAGGACAGACTAGCTTGTACTTTTGTGGTCCACCACAATAGACCTAACACTTCTGTTGATACAGGACACCTGGGACTGTAGATGGCCTTCCATCTCCACAAAAACAAGAAAATCAATGCTTAGTCCATGTCCAACATCCTTGAGGAGAGCTGCAACCACTCAGATCTGGCCATCTCTGTTGCAGACATCACTCTCCAAGTCTAATCCAACAGAGTAGCAGGGACCACCGCCCAGACACTGCTCACCTGAGCACAGCAATGCTTACAAGTCAGGTCAACTCACATGAGGAGAATCAATGCCACTCACTTCTGGCCTTCCTGTCCAAATCAATAGTTGCAATGATTTCCACCAAAGTCTTACCCACCTGAACAGCAAACATTACACAAATGAGATGATCTTAAGACTCTCTTGATTTGGTGAATGCAGACTACCAAGTTAATAGCAGGCCCCCCAGTTCATTAAACAATTCCATCAAATCCATCCATCCATTTTCCAACCCTCTGAATCCGAACACAGGGTCACGGGGGTCTGCTGGAGCCAATCTCAGCCAACACAGGGCACAAGGCAGGAACCAATATCAGGCAGGGTGCCAACCCCCCACCGCAGTCCATCAAATCTGTCAATAGATTTTAAACTCATTGTCTTTGTAACTAGAGACTTATATTGCAGATTGTCTGTTTTTTGGCCTTCTTCCTCCATTTTAGGGACTTTTATAATACAAATAACAGGACCACTGAGTTGATGGTTTATTTTTAGAAAACTTTTGCAGCTTGTAACTTTCTTTTGTTCTATATGGGTCAGCTTTGGCAGTGCAATTATCCCAATGGCTGGCAATTCTGTAATTCTAATAGACCCCAAAGTGCACATTTTTGAAGTATTGCTACATCTGAACATATCCTCATCTTCATTTTTTTCTAAGCATGGCATTTGCATTTCAAAGACAGTGTTTTCCACTGTGGACCAGGGCAGAAACTCAAAAAGAAAAAAAAAAGTATTTTTGGAGATTGAGAGATCAGTTTTTGATCTTCTTTCAAATCTAAAACTCCACAGTGATGATCAGTTCATGTTACTGGTAAAATGTTGGAAAACACACACAGAAGTAGAGAACAGAATGGGCAGAACAACACATTTGAACAGGCAACAAAAAACACATTGGTTTACTGTAGTATCCATTTGATCCGGGTCAAACTGCGGGGCTGTATCACACTTACAATAACAACCAAACAGCAATAAAGTCGGCCCACTTTGTCAAATTCAGTGAGCAGCAAAAGTTGTACTTCGTACTCAAAGGAAAAACTGAAAATCAGACTCAGCACTTAGGCCACAACTGCTTCTTCAATTGACGTTTTTCTTAAAGTAAATAAATTGAAGAAAAGTCAGATTATTATTCCACCATTCCAGGATATCGAACCTTTGAGACACTAGCACTAACCACTGTGTCACAATGCTGAAACTGATTAGTCAATTGTTCTCTGTACATACTTTATCCATTAAAGGGTTATCAGCATCGCTGCAGCTTTGGGAACAAAAGAAGAACCAACTCTGAATAAGACGCCATTCCCACACAGGTCATGCTTACATACAGAACAGGGCCATTTTAGATTTATCAGTCTGTGGATGTAGAAGGAAATCAAAATTCATAGAAAGAATGCACAAACTGTATTTAAAACTGTACCTTTAATCTGTGAGGAGGTACCTCTAAAACAATACCTACTTCAAGTTATTAAGCATGCTGGAAACAGATAGAGGGAATCATAGGAGAAATTTTAAGTAACAGAGGACTGCAAAATGAGATGGACTACAACCAAACACATGGCTCAGCATCGTAGGCTGTAATAATCAAAGTGAAATTCAGAACTTGTTAATACAAATGTAGGAAACAATGAGCACCCTGCAATATAACAAACCTTACAGTACAATCCAGAAAAATCAGATTTGGTGCAGGCATTATAAGCCCTTTAGAAATATAGAAGCAAGCTGGAAAAGTCATTAATAAAATGAAAATAATTTTACATCATAATATAGGCCACTTAATCCAGTTCATGGTCAGGAAAAGAAAATCCGAACACATTTCTCCAATTTTAATGTCACTACACTGGTTACCTGTGTCATTCAGAATTGACTTTAAAATTCTGCTTATGGTTTATAAAGCCTTAAATAATCTCGCCCCATCTTATATATCGGAATGTCTGACACCTTATATTCCAAATCGTAACCTCAGATCCTCAAATGAGTGTCTCCTTAGAATTCCAAGAACAAAACTTAAAAGAAGTGGTGAGGCGGCCTTCTGCTGTTATGCACCTAAAATCTGGAATAGCCTGCCAATAGGAATTCGCCAGGCTGATACAGTGGAGCACTTTAAAAACACTGCTGAAAACACATTACGTTAACATGGCCTTTTTATAACTTCACTTTAATCTTAATTTAACCTAATCCTGATACTCTGTATGTTCAATTTCCTCAAAATAACTATTCATGGTGGCTCTAAAATCCGTACTGACCCCTACTCTCTTTTCTGTTTCTTTTTCCGGTTTCTTTGTGGTGGTGGCCTGCGCCACCTCCACCTACTCAAAGCTTCATGATGCTCCAACAATGATGGATGGATTAAAAGGCAGAAGTCTACGTGACCATCTTCATCATCAAGCCCTTCCGTGAGAACCCAAAATCCAAAGAGGACTGTTTCATTTATGTTAGGTAGAATGCCCAGAGGGGACTGGGCGGTCTCATGGTCTGGAATCCCTACAGATTTTATTTTTTCTCCAGCCGTCTGGAGTTTTTTTGTTTTTTCTGTCCCCCCTGGCCATTGAACCTTACTCTTATTCGATGTTAATTAATGTTGATTTATTTTGTTTTATAATTGTGTCTTTCATTTTTCTATTCTTTAATATGTAAAGCACTTTGAGCTACTGTTTGTATGAAAATGTGCTATATAAATGAATGTTGTTGTTGTTGTTGTTGATGTGGCCTGGAATCCAATTTGGCAGGAATCAGTACTGATGTTTGGGGATGTGGGAAGAAAATTGGAATACCCAGGGGAAAACCTACATTGACACTTTGAGTACCAGTCCATCGCTGGGCTCAGTCACTTTTGTCAGTTCTGACTTGCCAGTCCATCACAGGGTACGCTTACTAGTTTAAAGTGGCCTATTAACAGAACATGTCTTTGGCATGTAGAAGGGAGCACATGAAGGAAAACACACACAGAGAACATGTAAGCTCTACCCTCTTTAATTGTTGTGTTAGTTGCTCTGCCATTGTACTGCCCTACATTATATTATATTATATTATATTATCAGTCAGTCAGTCAGTCAGTCATTTTCCAACCTGCTATATCCTAACAGAGGGTCACAGGGGTCTGCTGGAGCCAATCCTAGCCAACACAAGGTGCAAGGCAGGAACAAACCCCGGGCAGGGCACACACACCCACACACACCAAGCACCACACGAAGAACAATTTAGGATCGTCAGTGCACCTATCCTGTATGTCTTTGGACTGTGGAAGAAAACGGGAGTACCCAGAGGAAACCCACACAGACACGGGGAGTACCTGGGAAGCAAACCCAGGTTCCTGGGCAATATTATATTATATTATATTATATTATATTATATTATATTATATTATATTATATTATATTATATTATATTATATTATAGTAACAGTAAAACAACTACTACAGCTTCCAAATGGATGGTCTAACTACTATACCTGTTGTAAAAACAATAACAGCAACATTAGCCAAAATGCTTAACAATACCTGATAGCAACAAAAAAAAAAAACAAGCCCACATTTATTTTATATAGTGCCTTTCAATTTAGAATACAGTTAAAGAGCACTATACCATTACAGTAACATGGTGCATTGGTTTTCATATATTTTGATATATGGAACACAGGAAGGTTCAGTGACCTGCTTGGGATCCTACAGTACTTCAATGGTGGGGATCAGAAGTGCAGGCTTTAGTTTCTAAGTTAAGTGAAACGCACCATCTCAATCAATCAATCAATCAACATTTATTTATATAGCACATATTCATACAAAAAAAATGTAGCTCAAAGTGCTTTACAAAATGAATAGAAAAATAGAAGACACAATAAAAAATAAACATAAGTCAACATTAATTAACATAGAATAAGAGTAAGGTCCGATGGCCAGGGTGGACAGAAAAACAAAAAACTCCAAAGCTGGAGAAAAAAATAAAATCTGTAGGGGTTCCAGACCAAGAGACCGCCCAGTCCCCTCTGGGCATTCTACCTAACATAAATCATCATATTTTCATGGAAGGACCTGATGATGATGGTCACGTAGACTTCTGGCTTTCAGTCCATCATTGTTGGAGCATCATGGTGCTTTGAGTAGGTGGTGGTGGCACAGGTCGCCACCACAAAGAAACCGGAAAAAGAAACAGAAGAGAGAGTTGGGGTCAGTACGGATTTTAGAGCCACCATGAATAGTTATTATGAAGAATTGAACATACAGAGTATCAGTATTAAGTTAAAGTGAAGTTATAAAAAGGCCATGTTAAAGTAATGTGTTTTCAGCAGTGTTTTAAAGTGCTCTACTGTATTTGCCTGGCGAATTCCTATTGGCAGGCTATTCCAGATTTTAGGTGCATAGCAGCAGAAGGCCGCCTCACCACTTCTTTTAAGTTTAGCTTTTGGAATTATAAGGAGACACTCATTTGAAGATCTAAGGTTACGATTTGGAATATAAGGTGTCAGGCATTCCGATATATAAGATGGAGCGAGATTATTTAAGGCTTTATAAACCATAAGCAGTATTTTAAAGTCAATCCTGAATGAC
The DNA here is from genome assembly GCF_016835505.1 of Polypterus senegalus. Lineage (NCBI taxonomy): Eukaryota > Metazoa > Chordata > Cladistia > Polypteriformes > Polypteridae > Polypterus > Polypterus senegalus. The sequence goes on along the minus strand of NC_053171.1, from coordinate 45,454,789 downwards.
ACAGGCAACCAGTGTAGTGACATCAAAACTGGAGAAATGTGTTCGGATTTTCTTTTCCCAGTTAGGATTCTAGCAGCTGCATTCTGCACTCGTTGCAAATGATTTATGTCTTTTTTGGGTAGTCCTGAGAGGAGTGCGTTACAGTAATCTAGTCTACTGAAAACAAAAGCGTGAATTAATTTCTCAGCATCTTTCAATGATATAAGAGGTCTAACTTTAGCTATGTTTCTTAAATGAAAAAATGCTGTCCTAGTGGTCTGATGAATATGCGATTTAAAATTCAGATTACAGTCAACGGTTACCCCTAAATTTTTTACTTCCGTCTTAACTTTTAATCCTAGTGCATTAAGTTTATTTCTGATAACCTCGCTGAATCCATTATTGCCAATTACCAAAATTTCAGTTTTCTCTTTATTTAGTTTGAGAAAATTACTATTCATCCATTCAGAAATACCAGTAAGACATTGTGTTAGTGTATCGAAAGAGTCGGAGTCATCAGGTGCTATTGATAAGTACAGCTGTGTGTCATCAGCATAGCTGTGGTAGCTCACGTTGTAACCTGAGATAATCTGACCTAACGGAAGCATATAGATTGAGAATAACAGCGGACCCAGGATAGAGCCTTGTGGAACACCATATCGGATATCATGTGTCTTTGAGATTTGATTACCACAACTCACAAAGAATTTTCTCCCTGCCAGGTAGGATTCAAACCAATTTAAGACACTGCCAGAGAGGCCCACCCATTGACTAAGGCGATTTCTAAGAATATTATGATCAATGGTGTCAAATGCAGCACTCAGATCTAAGAGGATGAGAACAGATAAATGGCCTCTGTCTGCATTTACCCATAAGTCATTTACTACTTTAACAAGTGCAGTTTCTGTACTGTGATTTGTTCTGAAGCCTGACTGAAAAGTATCAAGAATAGCATGTTTATTTAGGTGGTCATTTAACTGCATAATGACTGCCTTCTCTAAATTTTACTTAAGAAGGGCAGGTTAGAAATGGGTCTAAAATTTTCAAAGGCAGAGGGGTCAAGATTATGTTTCTTAAGAAGGGGTTTAACTACAGCAGTCTTAAGACAGTCTGGAAAGACCCCGTATCTAATGACAATTTACTATGTCCAGAATATTGTCAATTAGAACGCCTGATATTTCTTTGAAAAACCTGGTTGGTATTGGGTCAAGGACGAGGTGGAGGATTTCAGTTGAGAGATTATACTATGTAATTCAGGTAAATCTATCCTGGTGAAAGCATTTAATTTGTTTATAACGGAGTACCGGGGCTTTGGAGGTTCTGCAGTGTTCGGGAGATATACTATGTTATCTCTAATATCATTAATTTTTTGAGTGAAAAATACAGCAATGTTCTCACAGGTTTCACTGGAAGTATTCTGGGGCATTCCTTTGTGTTCCCTGGGTTTAACAGACGGTCAATTGTTGAAAATAAGACTCTGGGATTACTAGCATTGTTATTTATAATATTAGAGAAATAGCAGCGCCTCGCAAGACGGACAGTGTTATTGTATTCTGTTATTTTAACTTTTAATATTTCATAGTGGATAGTTAGTTTAGTTTTCCTCCATTTACGCTCAGCTCTACGACATGTTCTTTTTAAATCAGACACTCTTTGGGTCTTCCATGGAATAACAGTACTAGAGGATTTTTTAACTGTCTTTTCAGGTGCAACTATGTCAACAGCAGTTCTTACTTTAGAGTTAAAGTTTTCCACTTTACTATTTACATTATCCTCGCTATTATAGCTGGCATTATAAACGGACTGATTGCTTAGAATAGTTGTAAGCTTTAAAGCTGCTGATGAGTCAAAGAAGCGTTTTTTAACAAAATGTTTCTCATGAGCGTTTTCTATCTTTATTTCTATATTAAATAGTAGAAATAGATACCATCTGTCCATAACCAGAAATGTGGAAATGCAACATGACATGTGGTGTTAATTTGTAAAGACATATCATAACAATTTCAAATCCATTTAGCCCAATTCAAGATCATGGGAGGCAAGAGCTTATACTGGCAGTAATGGCCATATATCAGGAAATAGCCCTGGGGTCAGTTTGATAAAACTTGCATATGCACATAGAGAGGCTAGAAAAGTGCGTATGGATCTTTCCACATAAACATCGGGATTTATAAATGAAAACCTGATGTGTAAACATATGCATATTTATGGCAACTCTGACCCATCCGTATGCAACATTTTAGAGAAACTTGGAAATGACAACACACTTGATCAGGCAGGGAAATGCAGCCACACCAACAAAAAGATGACTCACGTGTATAATAATTCAAATCACTGAATCGTTATGATAATGTGTGTTGACATGACAAATATATTTCACCTTAAAAGTGACAAATATGATGTACAAGGCTCTGCTTTAGTTCCCTTTTAAAATGGCCAATTCTACATTTGCAATGAAGAAAACTTTTGGCTTTTTGTTGGTTTATATAGCCTACCCATCATCGTCACTTCTCAGGGAATTAACTGAAAGGTTGGGAATATCTCAGCCCAGCTTCACTCTGTTTTGCAAACATAAAAGGTATCTTGCAGTAATGACCAGTTATTTTAAAATAATTGGAGCTATTTACTGAACTCATACTGCAATAAGGGCACCTAGTGAGAATGAAGCTGCTTTTGTTAAACATAAGCAGTTTAATTTCATTAATATAGAAGTAATTTGTGATGCCAATATAAGGCTGATAATTGTCAGGACTGCTCTGGCATAATGAAGCATAAAAAGGCATCTCTAATTACAGATACCATTTGCCAATCGAAATCAGAGAGTGTATATATGTTATTTCCTCCTTCTGTTACACGCACAGTCTGCTGGAGGCCAGTGATCAGCTTTGTCGCCAGAGATCAAACCTTTTTTTGTTTTTAATTTCAGGCATGATGTGGCTGGAGCTAATGGCATTCACAACTGCAGTAACTTGTCATTTGATATATTTGCGCTTGGTGGTGATGCCTACACTTAGGCCACCAAATAAAGTTTTTTTGTGTGCCTCTAATTTTAGAGACGAGAACTTCTGTCTCACACTACTGGATACGTCATATGCGAGGCTGCTCTGCTGGCCAATGAATGTCTGCAGCAACATGATTGTATATGTATGAAGTTGATTAGTATGCTCCATATTTGATTGCTTCAGGGTGGTAACAGGGTGGAGCTGCAGACGTGTTCATATACACACATTTACAAGATGATTGTGCTTTATAAAGGTAAATTGCTTACAATTGTGCAGTTTTACAAATCAGATTTTTTTTTGCCACACACATTTTCCTTTTTGTTTATTTTAGCATATGCCTACTTTAATGCTTGAATCCACTCAAAGTTTTATAATTGAGACTCCTGGAGCAGTTCCACTACCACACACACACACATCGATCCACTCACTCACTTAATGATTAGTTCATTTAACCAGAAGATGTTTGAGGATGTGGGAGAAAACTGGAGTACCCAGTGGAAAACTCACACTGACACAAGGAGAATATGCAAACTCGACATGGAGGATGATCGTTATCTGTCAGGCAGTAATGCTACCCACTTAACTATAAATTTGTAATCTTTAACTAAAAAATAACATTTTTAAGCATTTCATCTTGACTGTGTTAAATCATATTAGGAGCACCAAATTCTGTCTCCTAGGTATCTAGTACTATCTGTATGAGATTTTCAAAAGTGATGAAGCCAATAATTACACAGAGCTGCCAACTTCCATCCATCCATTTTCCAACCCGCTGAATCTGAACACAGGGTCACGGGGGTCTGCTGGAGCCAATCCCAGCCAACACAGGGCACAAGTCAGGAACCAATCCTGGGCAGCGTGCCAACCCACCACAGGACACACACAAACACACTCACACACCAAGCACACCCACGGGCCAATTTAGAAACGCCAATCCACCTAACCTGCATGTCTTTGGACTGTGGGAGGAAACCAGAACGCCCGGAGGAAACCCAAGCAGACACGGGGAGAACATGCAAACTCCACGCAGGGAGGACTCGGTAAGCGAACCCGGGTCTCCTAACTGCGAGGCAGCAGCGCTACCACTGCGCCACCATGCCACCGAGCTGCCAACTTACTTTATATAATTTACTAGACACACTTTGACCAGGGTGATTTAAAATCACCTATTAATGTAACACACCCACATATATCTTTGACAATAAACTGGAATCCCTAAGGTAAACTCAACTGGAGACAGGAAAACAGACTTTTCCTTTGAACCCAAATCCCAGGAGCAAGGTTGCTGTGCTACTATGCTAACCACTAATTACATCTTCACCTAAAGTACACTAAATTCAATGCTCACTTAAGCCCAACTAATTGCTCTTCCACGTTCACCTCATTTCTGGAACTTGCACTGATTTAGAACTGATCGATTGATTGATACATTGATTTTCTCACATGATTGACTAATTCATTGATTTTCTCTCATCATGTCACGCATTTGCAATCCAGGGCTTAAATGTGAATAGAGCAATTAGGTCTTAATAGCTTTTAATCATTAAAAATAAAACAAATGGCCCAGTCCACAGCCCCCTGATACACACTAACAGTCTCAATTGATCCTGGTGCCAAAGGCCTGAAGTAATCTGCCTACTGCATTATCAAACGTCTCATGAGCAAGCAGCTGAAAAAAAACCTGATAATTATGGTGTAAAGAGAAATGCCAACGGGCCACTTTTGTACAAATAAGTTGCAGAATACAAATAGGATTCATGAGATAACTGAATAAATAATAAGACTAACAGTGATATGGCTCTCATAATATCCTAATAATCATCATCCTGTTATCCAGAGGACTCTAACGACTTTCTAATATCATGCTTCATGAGAAACACGCATCCTCTCTTCACGTTTTATTGCAGCACATTCCTTTAGGACACAGCACATGTACAGTATTACAGTTTTCCCATGGGTGGCTGAGACCCTGAGTGGCTTCAAGTTATACAGTCAGTATAATTTGAAACAAAAGGTCTGTTGAACCAGAACCAAGCTCAACAATCAGAAGCAGAGATTCTAATGCAGGTAGCATGAAGGTGTCTCAGGACTCCAGAGATTCAGATTCAAGTCCTAACCTTGACATTGCCTATGTGGAGCTTGCATGCTCTCCACATATTTAAGTGGACCTTTCTCCAGGTACTCGGATTTCCTCTCAAATTTCAAAGATGTGTGCATGTTTAATTAATTCCTATGTTTGAACGATTGTGATTGTGTGGGTGAACATGTCTTCTTCTGATCCTGGAATGAAAAACCCAAATGCTACAAACAGCTGAACATGTGGAAAGGCCAGCACCACTTAAACCCTCCAATATAACCTAATTCTTGGTTGGTTATTATTTCTGAAGCAAAGTTTAAACCATTTTGAATGCCACTTTTTCCCAGCTTTGGATCAGAGGCAGCCAGAGTCCGATCTACCAGCAAGGAGCACACCACAAGAAAACACCAAATGCATTGCCAGTTCACCACAGAGCACTCTCAAATACACACTCACATATTCATTTCAACTTCAACACACACTGTAAAATGAGCAAAGTCTAAAGAGAACGTAATAAATTGTATTTATTCATTGGTCCATCCTTGTACTATCAAACTGTCTTCACCCAATTCAAATATGGAAGAGGAAACATCCTATCCTGGCAGCTTTTGAACCAACACTTTTTGCTACAGGGAGGACAATCACCAATCATGGACCAATTTAAAGCCATTTATACACAGATTATAATGGGGCAACAATTCAAACCCAGTTCACTGAACATAAGTACACTCTTAAAAATAAAGGTGCCAGAGTGGTTTTTCAGAGCAATGGCATTGGGAAACCATTTTTGTTTCCCAAAAAACTCATCAACATGAAGGTTCCAGAAAGTACCTTTATTTATTTAGATCTGTAACAGGCCCCATACAGTAAATAACCATTAAAAAATGGTAACAGACCTGTGGAATAACTGTAGCTCATGATTATTAAAGGACCCTTGCTGCATATGTACACCAACTCAGGCGAACTCCAGGTTTTCTTACACTGTAGGCAGTATAAAGATTTCAGGTTTTTTTCTATATATTAAGAATTAACAAAATGAAATGGTGTTCTGTCAAGCAATGGTTCTACTAGGAACCACACAACCTAGTAAACATAAAAAGCCATTAAAACATTAAAGAATCATTATTTTTAAGAGTCTGCAACATTATGCCCATTTATTTATTTGGGATATCCACATAATGGTTTATCATTATTTTTATATTCATTTCAGAACCAGGCCAGATAAACTAACACACATGTTTTTGGGATGAGAAAAGAAAATCACAGGACTCAGAGAAAAATCTAATGTGAATTACAGAGATTAGATAATACAATAATATCTACAGTAAAATGGAAAAAAGATAAATATGACTTACATATACAAATAAACTCTTTGAAAATGCCCAGCCCAAGTCCAGGTTGTTTGCAGTGTTCTAGCTGTCCTGTTTATGTCTTGTCTGCCATTACATTTGGGGGCACTAAACACCCCCATACCCACTCAGATGAGACACTTTGATACCATCAGTAAACTTAATGCCATGCTTGAAGAGAATGGAAGCCATAGCAGTCTGATTGAGTAGTAAAAGGCCTACTTATTTGTATTTCTTTTCTCTCTCTAAAATAGGTTTGAATGCACGCTGTAGTTTAACTTCAACACATATATTTTGGTTTAAGTCTAGCAAACCAAGAACAGCGAGGTTTATTAATTATTTATACAGCTCCTTTTGGAGCCTTTCAGATGCATTTACCAAAAGGCATTTAGTTAGACGTTTGCTTTGCTTTTGAAAGGGGGCTGAAAAATGCTTTCTCACATGGCTTCAGCTCAAATGATTTCCCTGCATGGGTACAAAGCAAGTTAATGCAACCTGCTGAGACTCAGCATGTAGGCATACTGCGCGTGTCAATACGGTTTAGTGCAGCAAGCGCATTGCATGAGCACAAATGAGCACAATTAAAGAACGCTACAATAAATATAAACAGAGGATTAAGGGCAATAGATAGATAGATAGATAGATAGATAGATAGATAGATAGATAGATAGATAGATAGATAGATAGATAGATAGATAGATAGATAGATAGATAGATAGATAGATAGATAGATAGATAGATAGATGGAAGGACTGGGTAACTCAATAGACACATACATTGATGGACATTAATGGGCAACCAAGTTAGAGGACTGTCTCCTTTTTGACAAGCATTGGACTGACTGAGTGTTGGAACGGAACCATGAAAATGATCCTGATTGAATTGTGTGAACTAAGTAATTAAACAGTGTGATAAGAATGAGTCTCCAGACATCATAAAGGTTTGGGGCAGCCACCTGTATATTATTTCCCAGCTGCAAAAGTTTTAAAATATTTGAACAGAGATGTTCACCAGACTGAGTCCAAAACAGAACTGAACTTTTGGAGGTAAGATGGCAGTTTTAAGGGCTGGGGAAGGAAATGATGTCATCAAGGCTGAAACCGGAAGTGACATCATCAGCGGTGCCAGAACCGGAAGTGACATCATCAGATGTGTCGGGACCTGGCAAGATTTCCCAGGAATGGTCTGCAAAAAAACTGAGAGAGACAGTCAGCACAATCTGCCACCCCTGTTCTTTTGTAGTATTACAGTTACCCAGGCCCTTTAGCTGTCTCCTAATCACATGTGTGTGACAACAGCTAAGGTTCCATTTAAAAATACAATAAGGTTTTGTTGACATGTTCTCCATTTTTTTCCAAAACAATTTAATAAATGTTCTAAAGCTTTCTTACTTGTAAAACACTTTGAGATGACTTTCATTGCATATAGGTGTTTTATATATATACAAGTAAATATGACTTATTTGTTTCCTGAGATTGGGTGATGCTTGTCAGCAGCTCTTTGACAGATGGTGGAAGTGACCCTTTTTCTCTTGCTTTGTAAGTTTCATCAACAGCCATTGCAAATTCTTCACTCATGGCTTGTAAATCATGCAACATTAGTTGAGCCCTAAATGACTGAGAGGAGCACCCTTCAATCAATTGGTGATTTTGCAACAAATCACGTTTTAACTGTTGTCGGATTTGTGCAAAAAATCTAATTTACTTCTATTTTATATCTTAGTTAAAAAAACAGAGATGATCCTGCCGTTTTAGAATGTTTTTGTCACAGTGATTGGCACATGGTGCACACACTGCATTACATGTGCTGTCATGGCACCAATTTTATATTTAGGATCACCTTACAGTCTTAAGTGCCTCCAAACTTTCTGAAAATTAAGAAAAACACTTTGGGAGAGAGTTAACATTTTACCAGATCAATTTATTTTTTTCAGCTTATCTTAAGTGACTTTGAGTTTATGTATGCCCTGTGAACCTTGGTCACTGATCTCAGCTCTTTGTGGGCTGACCACTCACGTATCACAATTCTCTTGATATGATTAAAGAAAATAAAAACAAGATCACTGCCACTCATCTCAAATCCTGTGGGAATTGTATGAATAGTTCCAAATAGACACAACAGCTACTGTATACAACAGGGAATAAGCTGATTTATGTAAAATAACCTAAATTAACTGATAGCCAACCAGTAGAAACATTAAACCTAGAGTGAACTCCTTTGGTACTGTGTCTCTCCGGAAACTCCTTGGGGACCGTTGGTTTGACTTTGTGTCGAATGAGCGGTTGCTCATGGAGTCCCGAATGAGGCACATCACCTGCATTGTGAGGGAGTATCAGTTACGGCACTACGGCCATGTGGCGCGTTTCCCTGAGGGTGATTCGGCTCGTCAGGTCCTCATTGTTGGGGACCCAAGTAGCTGGGCTAGGCCAAGGGGTCGCCCACGTAACACCTGGCTGTGGCAGATAGAGGGTCATTTCCAGAGGGTGGGACTGGACCGCGTGTCTGCCTGGTGGGTTGCCAACCGGGATTCCGAGTTGTTTCGTTGTGTAGTGGGTGCGGCAATGCACTGTATCGGTGCCTGCTGCCCAATTTGACTTGACTTGACTTATTTGGTAAACGTTTGGAAACAAAGCTTTCTTGATTAATACAGTTATGATAAGTACACAGTCAGATCTCTGTCAACTTATTGAATGACACTAGACTTTTAGTTGAAGCTGAGCTGGATAGTATTCACCTCAACTACAACCCCAATTCCAAAAAAGTTGGGACGCTGTGTAAAATTTATATATAAACAGAATGCAATGATTTGCAAATACTATAAACCAATATTTTGTTCACAATAGAACATAGTAAAGATATCAAATGTTAAAAGTGAGACATTTTACTATTTCATTTTACTATAAGCTAAAAATATGAGCTAATTTTGAATTTGATGGTAGCAACACATCTCAAAAAAAGTTGGGATGGGGGCAACAAAAGTGTTCAAAAGTAAGCAGTACTAAAAAGAAACAGTTGAAGGAACATTATGCAACTAATTATGCTAACTGCAACAGGTCAGTGACATGATTGGGTATAAATAGAGCATCTTAGAGATGCAGAGTCTCTCCAAAGTAAAGATGAGCAGAGTTTCACCAATCCGCAAAAAACAGTATGTAGAAACTGGAACAATTTCAGAATAATGTTCCTGCACGCATAATTGTGATTCTGAATATTTCATCATCTACAGTACATAAAATCATCAAAAGATTACGAGAATCTGGAGAAATCTCTGTGCACAAGGGACAAGGCTGAAAAGTAATATTGGATGCCCATGATCTTCGAGCCCTCAGGTGCCACTGCATTAAAAACACGCCTGATTCTGTCATGGAAATCACTGCTTGGACTCAGGATCACTTCCAGAAATCATTGTCTGTGAACACAGTTCACCATGCCATCCACCAATGCAGGTTAAAGCTGTATCATATAAAGAAGAAGCAATATGTGAACATGATCCAGAAAAGCCGTCATCTTCTCTGGACCAAAGCTCATTTAAAATGGACTGAGGAAAAGTTGAATACTGTTCTGTGGTCAGATGAATCAAAATTTCAAATTCTTTTTGGAAATCATGGGCACCGCATCCTCCAGACTAAAGAAGAGGGAGACCATCTGGCTTGTTATTAGCACTCAGTTTAAAAGCCTGCATCTCTGATGGTACAGGGGTACATTAGTGCCTATGGAACTGGCAGCTTGCACATCAATGCTGAAGTTGCATAAAGGTCTTAGAGTAACATATGCTCCCATCCAGGCGACATCATTTTCAGGGAATGTCTTGCATATTTCAGCAACACTAAACGGCATTACTGCATCAATTACAACAGCATTGCTTCATAGTAATAGAGTCTGGGTGCTGAACTGGCCTGTCTGCAGTCCAGACCTTTCACCAACTGAAAACACTTGGCGCATCATGAAACAAAAAAATATGACAAAGACTGTTGAGCAGCTAGAATCCTATATCAGACAAGAATTGGGCAACATTCCTCTTATAAAAGTCCAGCAACTGGTCTCCTCAGCTCCCAGATGTTTATGGACTGCTGTTAAAAGAAGAGGGGATGCTACACAGTGGTAAACATGGCCCTGTGCCAACTTTTTGGAGATGTGTTGCTGCCATCAAATTCAAAATGATCTCATTCTTCTCTTAAAATGGTACATTTTCTCAGTTTAAACATTTGATATGTTTTCTGTGTTCTGTTGTGAATAAAATATGGGTTTATGAGATTTGCAATTCATTGCATTCTGTTTTACTTACATTTTACACAGCATCCCAACCTTTTTGGAAATGGGGCTGTATAAATCAAGAAATACTATTGGAGGAGATGATCCTAGAACAGATTTGTGTGATTGTATCCATCCATCCATCCATTATCCTAACTACAGGGTCACGGGGGTCTGCTGGAGCCAATCCCAGCCAACACAGGGTGCAAGGCAGGAAACAAACCCCAGGCAGGGCACCAGCCCTTATGGAAATGTACCTTAATATAGCTGCTTCATAGCACCCCATGTGTACAGCTTTATTTGCATGTGGACAACTGCTTAAAGCAAAGAGACTTACTGGCTCAACACAAGCAGACCAAACAGTTAAGCTGCACCCATGCCAATCACGAAAGCAAATGCCTGCCCACTGCACTGCTTTTTTATTGAAGGCATCCCCTCTCAGCTGCTACCCTCTGTGGGAATATGGCAATCACCCATGTGAAAGAAAATGTAACTGCTTGTAAGCTACTAAAGGTAAAATGCTGTTTTGTTATAACGGCAGGTTATTCATACAGGCGTCTTTCATAAGACAGGTTGCAGTAAGCTGACCTAGGACAACTTCTTTATTTAGAACGCGTCCATTAGACACAGGAAAGATGACTTTTCCTTCTTTAGTGCCCCATCTGCAACTTACAACAAAACAGAAACGGACTGCACAATATAAATTGTGCACAATATAAAACGAAATGCATAGGTAAACGATATTACGTTTTTTTATAAGTAAGTTATAAGGGAAGGGGAGGGAGAAAATACAAAAAGCCAACTGAAAAAGCAGAACTTTGCTCTTCTGCCATGCAACGTGGGATCCATACTCATCTGTGACTGAATAAAGACTGATTGATTGAACTATTCCTGTCTTCCTCAGGGGTTACTTCCAAGTGCTCTTATCACTCTACCTTGAATATATAATCATGGAAATTCCTATGTTCATTATTTTGGTTGACCTACGCTATAATTACTGTTAACCATGTTGTTTAAATGACTGTTAGGGGTATATCTGCTTTATAGCACTGCACATGCACAGCCTTACCTGCACGTGGATGGCTGCCTCAGGTTAAGAGACTTAGTGGCTCTGCACAAGCAGACTGAATGGGTGTCATCAGACCTGAGCAACATCTTTGCCAATCAACAAAGCAGGTGCAGTTGCGCACTCACCAAACTGCTTTCTTTCGACATCTTTTGACATCTTTTCTCAGCTGCTAACCCTTTTGGGAATATGGCAACCATCCACACCAGGTGCTCTTATCAATATACCTTAACCCAATCAAACAATAAAAAATCATTATTATTATAAAGTAAAATTAATAAAAACATAGTAAAACCAATGGTAGCAAAAGCAGTAAATATATTTGAAAAGAGAGTTTAAATGTTAGGAAATATATTTGAAAAAGAGTCCTATTAAAAATACTTTTACATAAATCAAAAACAAGGGTGATGGAAGATGAGTCTTTTAAAGTCTGGGTGTAGACTTGCTTCACATTGTTATTCAGTCTGCAGAGGTCTCGACAGTTTCTCTGGGTTCTTCTTTTTCTTTTTCTTTTCTCTGCTCTCCTTCCTTTTTACTCCCTTGCTCTATTCTTCTTTTTTTGTGCAGCATGCATCCCAAACCTAAAGGCCTCAATTTACGTCGAATTAACAATGATCACAAGAATAATCAATAAGCTTTTGCTTTTTTCAGACAATTTATTCATTAGGATCCTAATTACCCGAGGTCTAATATATTCCATAAAGTATTTGTAACAATCTGTTTTTGTCTTTTTTTTTAAGATTCTAAAAGTATGATCTAAAAGATGCAAGGTTCAATTCAGTAAGTGTCCAAAGTTTAAAGACTTAAGGAGACTGTTTAAATAAAGCCAAAAGGACCAAGTTTCTAATTGCTGACTGATAGTCAATGTTGATCTCATGATATTCCATCTGATCTACAAATTCGGTTTTGAAATATAAACTGCTTAGTTCAATCTGTCTGAACATTAAAATCTTCATATAACTTACAGTATGTGTGTATATGCCATACACAGTCATGAATTACTCCTGGAATAAATTTATGTGAAGAACTACATATTGCTTCCAGAAAGGTGTTTATATTAAATGTTGAAACAGAATGTAGCTCAAATGTAATATTTATTTTTATAACTGCTAGGACATATTCATTATTTATGACTGAATTCAGCACCCTTTCTTCTGACCCAGCTATAAAATATGGTCAGAACTACCTGACCTTTGAGATTAGAGATCAAACAGGAAAACAGAGAAATAGAGATTAAAGGGCAAACCATGAGAATTGCCAGAGAAAAGATAAACACTAAGAAATAGTAATAAGCAATTGTGTATTTCGGGAAAAAACAATTGAAGCACAATCAAAACCAGTTATTTCCAAGCTGTTTTTGGTTTTGAAAGAGTGTTGACAGATTTGTAAAGGTCCAATTCACTCTCACAATTAAACATTAGATCTAGTCATCACTCATGGCATTCAGATTGAAAATAAAGATATTATTCATCTAAAGGAAATTATCTCATTTGAATTGTTTCTGAATTTGCTGATAAAATCACAGGTTAAAGCTAGAACAGTGCACCTTCTAGTAGAAAGGCCACTACTATAAAACTAATGGATATTGTGAAAAGCTCAATTCTAAAGGACAATACAGATCAGTTGACGTAAGACTATAATGGATCTCTGAAATGAGCTTTAGATACAGCACCTTTTTTCAAAATTAAAATGATTAGATGCTAAAAAGATGAGGTTACAGTATTAGAAGGTATACAATATATGGAACATTACAAATATTCTATATTAATAGATGCTGATAGAAATAATCATTGCATACTGTTCAGAACAACTTCTAATTTGAGAAATAGTTCAAACGATTTACTATGCAAATTTAATTCAAAAATTAGCAGCACAGATTTTATAGACTTCTTTAATGATAAAATTGATCAAACAAGATTTCAGTTTTCAAAGTTACATCTCAAACAGTACCACAGGGTCAAATCCCTTGTGCATACCGAATTAAGAGTTTTAACCTTATAACAGAAAACAAGATTGTAACTGATTTTAAAATGAGCCATTCTCCCTGTCTGCGGTGGGCTGGCGCCCTGCCCGGGGTTTGTTTCCTGCCTTGTGCCCTGTGTTGGCTGGGATTGGCTCCAGCAGATCCCCGTGACCCTGTAGTTAGCATATAGTGGGTTGGATAATGGATGGATGGATGGATGGATGGATTCTAACTGTCACTTAGACCCAATACTAATAAAACTACTATTCTTAACATTATACATAGATCTTTATTGACTGCACAGGTTGTAAGTCATTAAAAGAGCCCTAACATCCATTACCCAACCCTCTATATCCTAACTACAGGGTCACGGGGGTCTGCTGGAGCCAATCTCAGCCAACACAGGGCGCAAGGCAGGAAACAAGTCCCGGGCAGGGCGCCAGCCCACCGCAGGACACACATGCACACCAAACACACCCTAGAGACAGTTTAGGATCACCAATGCACCTAGCCTGCACGTCTTTGGACTGTGGGAGGAAACCGGAGGAAACCCACGCAGAGAACATGCAAACTCCATGCAGGGAGGACCCGGGAAGCAAACCCAGGTCTCCTAACTGCGAGGCAGCAGCGCCACCGTGCCGCCCCATTAGAAAAATATCAGACCTAAATCCATGTACATTTAATAGTAACAGATCAATTTCAACTTTTCCGTTTATTTATGAAGGACTTAGTCTTTCAGTCTTTGTGAAAACATTCAGTTTGATTTCTATGCTTGCTGCTCATAGTACAGAAGAAACAGCTTTAGCCTGTGTTGCCAGGGTCATTCTAATGCCTTCTGATGTAGGAAATGTTACAGTATTATGTTGTTCGATTTAAGCACAGTCATTGACAACATTGGCCACTCTATTTTGTTACACACGCTTGTGCACTCAGATACTGTCCTTATGTGATTTATTTCATACTTATCAAATCAATTTCAGTACATACAGAAAGTGATGATAGTACTTCATCATTAGGTTCTGAAGTTGCATATGGGGTCTCTCTGATCTCGGTACTGGGCTGTTTTCTACTTTACACACTGCTGCTGGGAGATATAGATAGAAAACATGATAACTACTGTTACTCATATGCAGATGATACTTTCATACCAAATGACATTTCTCTGATGGTCTCCTTCATTAATTGTGTTAATGTGCTTACAGATCGAATGAGCAATAACAGTCTTTAAATTCAGAAAAAAACAAATGATTTTAATTGGAGGAAATGATATAGACAGCAACAAGGTCCTGTCACGTTTAATTCTGTAGACCTATAGAGTCATTTTACATTATGTGGGCCTTTACCACCAGTCTCCATTTTACCTCCCACATTACAACACTACATCTAAGAGAAATCTGCTTTTCTCACCTAAATAATATACGAGCATTCAGTCATTTTCTTAGTAGGCAGGTTACAGAAATGTTAATTCATCCACTTGTTTATAGTATAATTGACTAATGTAATTTGTTACTCACAGGTTGCTAAGGTTAATTCAGTTTTAGCTTTCAGTTAAATCAAACTACTGCTGCAATGGTTATTACTAAAACTAAGAAGTACAACCGCATAGCTTAATGGCTTCAGTTCTGTTTAATAATAATTCTTTGCATTTATATAGCGCTTTTCTCACTACTCAAAGCGCTCAGCAATTGCAGGTTAAGGGCCTTGCTCAAGGGCCCAACAGAGCAGAGTCCCCATTGGCATTTACGGGATTCAAACCGGCAACCTTCCGATTGCCAGTGCAGAGCCCTAGCCTCAGAGCCACCACTCCGCCCAGACCAGTTAGCCTTTGCTAACTGGTAACACCTTCTCCACTTTCAATAGCCTAATAAAAATGTTTATTTAGCCTGCAAAATACTTTGATCATTTTTAATATCAGCAAAAAAAAAACAATTTTTTTAACATTCAGCAATACAACTTGCATGACACAGCAGCCTGAAATCCAGCTGGCATACTGAAATGGGCACTCGGAGCACTTGAAGGAACAACTGATGGGTTGCATAGGACAATGGGCAAATTAAATATTCAGTGAGGCAGGATGAGAAGGGCTTCTAATGAGATCAAATATTCCGTTAATTAATGTTGGACCTCTGAGGCTTTATTTGCACGAAAAAGGCAGATTTCAACAGTCTCCATGTCCCAGTGCACACTTCTACCGTCTACAGATAAGCCGTTAAATAATTTCAGGCTTGTTATAAAGCTCAACAGATCACACTTAATATTAACAAAAATACAACAAGGTGAAAGGTCCACATGTTACAAATGTAAGCATTCAATTTTCTTTCTAACAGATAAGCAAGGTGTTTGAATTTTCATGTTTTAACCCACTTATCTAAAAGTCTCCAGTGAGGCAGTGCCTATCCCAGCAGCATCACAGTGTGCACCCTCACAAGGCAAATTCAGAGACACTAATAAACCTAAAATGCATATCTTTGGGTGGAAAACCACACAAACAGACAAGAAGAGAAAATGCAAACTCAACACAGAAGTGTGATTTGAGCTTAGGAATCCAGAGCAATGAGGTAGCCACATCGCCCTCCATGTCACCATTTTACATATATATCAGACTTAATTTACTTGCCATGATCTTCACGTATATATCAAGCATTTTATTCTGAAGTTGAAATCCACTAGTGGTTTACAATGCCCTTAATTATTTAGAGATGCTGGTGTTGATGTTTTACCTGGATTTCTGTCCTCACAGACTCTGTGACATTAAACTCATTTCCTAGCACAAGCCTTTGTAAATACTTTATTAACCTCAAAGTGCCTTCTCCTCCATATTTAAAGACAAACTAGTTGTCAAAACAACAAATACACTGTAAATACCCATAGTGCATGGAGACAGGCTGCTTTATATCAAAGCCTTCACTTGCTTGGCTTACTTTCAAAGCCTTCTTTTTGATATGTGTCATCATGCCCTCATTAAAAAATTGAGCCTTGTTGCTGTTTGTGGGAAAACATGGCTTCATATAAGTTAGGGTTGATTAAATTGAACCTACTATATTAAACAGGCAGGTATTATAATACAAGCTTCACATTTTAAGGGTATTTTATGTAATGGGGTTCAAAACAGAAAAGCCATACTGAAACCTTTTACCTGTCCATTTGTTTCCTAACCTGTTAATTGAAGCTTCTGTCTGATGCTTCTAGGCCGACTCAAGTCTGATGGGGTTTCAGAATGTTATATATATACTCACCTAAAGGATTATTAGGAACACCATACTAATATGGTGTTTGACCCCCTTTCGCCTTCAGAACTGCCTTAATTCTACATTGTGGCATTGATTCAACAAGGTGCTGAAAGCATTCTTTAGAAATGTTGGCCCATATTGATAGGATAGCATCTTGCACTTGATGGAGATTTGTGGGATGCACATCCAGGGCACGAAGCTCCCGTTCCACCACATCCCAAAAATGCTCTATTGGGTTGAGATCTGGTGACTGTGGGAGCCATTTTAGTACAGTGAACTCATTGTCATGTTCAAGAAACCAATTTGAAATGATTCGAGCTTTGTGACATGGTGCATTATCCTGCTGGAAGTAGCCATCAGAGGATGGGTACATGGTGGTTATGAAGGGATGGACATGGTCAGAAACAATGCTCAGGTAGCCCGTGGCATTTAAACGATGCCCAATTGGCACTAAGGGGCCTAAAGTGTGCCAAGAAAACATCCCCCACACCATTACACCACCACCACCAGCTGCACAGTGGTAACAAGGCATGATGGATCCATGTTCTCATTCTGTTTACGCCAAATTCTGACTCTACCATTTGAATGTCTCAACAGAAATCGAGACTCATCAGACCAGGCAACATTTTTCCAGTCTTCAACTGTCTAATTTTGGTGAGCTTGTGCAAATTGTAGCCTCTTTTTCCTATTCGTAGTGGAGATGAGTGGTACCCGGTGGGGTCTTCTGCTGTTGTAGCCCATCCGCCTCAAGGTTGTGCGTGTTGTGGCTTCACAAATGCTTTGCTGCATACCTCGGTTGTAACGATTGGTTATTTCAGTCAAAGTTGCTCTTCTATCAGCTTGAATCAGTCGGCCCATTCTCCTCTGACCTCTAGCATCAACAAGGCATTTTCGGCCACAGGACTGCCGCATACTGGATGTTTTTCCCTTTTCACTCCATTCTTTGTAAACCCTAGAAATGGTTGTGCGTGAAAATCCCAGTAACTGAGCAGATTGTGAAATACTCAGACAGGCCCGTCTGGCACCATCAACCATGCCACGCTCAAAATTGCTTAAATCACCTTTCTTTCCCATTCTGACATTCAGTTTGAAGTTCAGGAGATTGTCTTGACCAGGACCACACACCTAAATGCATTGAAGCAACTGCCATGTGATTGGTTGATTAGATAATTGCATTAATGAGAAATTGAACAGGTGTTCCTAATAATCCTTTAGGTGAGTGTATTTTATATATTTAACCTAACACACATCTGTGGGATACCTTTCCACTATGGACAACAAAACTGAATTTTTCATACTGCTTTATCCACTTCAGACAAACAAGGAAAACGAATGAGTTTACGTCACTAGTTTGAAAAGCAACTCTTGATGTGATGCTAGTCTTTCATGTAGGAAGCACACACATACATATGCACACACACAGAATTATCCATTTATTTATTTTTGAACCCACTTAATCCTTCATAACAGGAGAAATTTAGCAACACTGATCAACCTGACAGAATGAGGAAATCGGAGTCCCCGGAGGGAGCACAAGCAACACCAGAAAGACCATTTAACCAGAGCCAGGAATAGAACACGGGACAACTGTACCCACCAAGCCACAAAAAGAAACCTGCAACTAACTGCAGTCTCAATTATTTTTTGTTGCTGAATAATTTCAAATGTGTGTCATCAGTTTCAATACAAGCATGTTTTGTTAGTGATGATATGCATGATATATGACAGGCCTCACAGCTGAAAGAATTGCATACGGATGATCAAAATGTGCAGTGACTTAGGAGTAATCATATTTGATAAAATTAGGGTTTGTGAGCGAGCCACTTCTTGATAAATGGGATTTGGACTAATATAGCAAGAGCAACAATTCCTCAGTTCGGGGTGCAAGCAGGATTTGTGAGAAAATAATATTGTGAAAATGAAGTTTCTCAGAGTCACTCTAGTATCGGGTGAAAATGGCATTAGTTATAATATGGCAACTGAATAATAATATTTTATGACAATACATCCATGATGACATTTTGTAAAAATGGATGTTTGCTCTAATATTCTCAAGATGATATTTCATGGTATTCTCATGTCCCTTGAGGCACAAGAGTTCAAAAGAAAATTAATAAAAACTGGGGAAAGGCGGAAGCTGGTTTTGGATAAGCCTGAATGTTATTGTAATGGCAGATCTGCACTCTTCTCCTTAACAATTAACAATCAAATGAAGGTAAGCAGCTGCTAAACTGTCGGCATCCATTCATTATCCAATCTCCGTATTCTAGTTTATGCGTGTGAGGGTGAAAACCTACCCTGGCAGCACTGAGCGTAAGACCAGAAACAACACCAGATAGGACTCCAGTCCACTGCAGGGCATACTCATGCACACGCTTACTTGGGGAAAGTTTAGAAATCACTTGTTATCCTAGCATGCATGTCTTTGGGAGGTGACAGAGAATCCAGAGTACATGCTAAAAACATACATGGATAGAAGAAGAATGTTCAGATTTTCTTCAGTCCTAACCATCCGTTAATTTTTTATTCTGCTTAATCTTCTTGAGGACTGTGGTTAGCTGCTTCTACCAACCTCAATTTTTTTGCATAGGATGTATTCTTATCAGCAAGATTTCTCTTCTCTCTCAAACTGTGATTAGCAATACTGCTTTTTACCACATGAACCATTTTCTTCTTCACCCTTATTCCTGTGTGTGTTATATACAGTGTAGCCCAGGCAGTAAATATCCATCCATCCATTATCCAACCCGCTATATCCTAACTACAGGGTCACGAGGGTCTGTTGGAGCCAATCCCAGCCAACACAGGGCTCAAGGCAGGAAACAAACTATGGGCAGGGTGCCAGCCCACCGCAGGGCACACACACACACACACCAAGCACACACTAGGGACAATTTAGGATCGCCAATGCACCTAACCTGCATGTCTTTGGACTGTGGGAGGAAACCGGAGCACCCAGAGGAAACACATGCAGACACGGTGAGAACATGCAAACTCCATGCAGGGAGGACCTGGGAAGCGAACCTGGGTCCCCTAACAGTGCTACCCACTGTTGTAGTGTCATGTTTGAGACTAAATGCCACCTTAAAATGTTCTGCACATACAGCATAGTTGTTTTAATTTTATGTCATATGGTCCTGCTGGTTAATGCTGCTACCTCCCAGTACCTGGGACAGGGCTTTAATTCCTGGCCCATTTTCCTTAATTTTGCATGAATTTTTAGGGGTTACTTCAAGTGTACACCCACATCACAAAAGCAAGTATGAAAAGTTAATTGGTAAATGTAAGCTTACCTGGTATGTGTGTGTCAGCGTGGGTGTGAACATGAGTGTGCTTCCTTCTGCCTGCCCTTCACCAAGTGCTTGTCCACAGCTTCTCCTGATCTTGTAATCGAAATTGAAGATCAAGAAATGGATTGGATGGAAGGATACTGATAATGTAAGTATTACAGTGGTGGGATTTCAACCTTCAACCTGATTATTTACAGGTCAAATCTTAATCCATTAGGGAGGTAGTAGAGTGGAGAGAATTGGAATGTGCAATTATCTATGTCCTTCAGAAGGCTTATTCTCACCTGGCAGCAGTGTCAGGATTTCTTTTTGGTTTCTCCAGTGCCTTCAGTTCTGTTCAGTTATCCCTGGTACATGGTAAGTTCAGAGATATGCAGCAAAATGAGCTTATGGTGTCCTGGATAATGGACTATCTGTCTGGCACACTGCAATTTGTGAGACTCAAAGACTGTGTTTCTAATAACAGATGTGAGCAACACTGGAGAACCACAAGAAACAATCCTGTCTCCTTTTCTGTTCACCCTGTACGCCTTGAACTATAAATAAAAGATCAGGTCATGTCACTCGCAAAAATTCTTAGATAGTTTTTACTTATGGCGTGTATTGATAACAAGGATGAGACAGAATATTAGAGCCAGGTGGAAAACTTTGTTTCTTGGTGCACAAAGAATTGTCTGTAACTTAACACCAGCAAAACATTCTTTTTCTTCTTCATCTTCTTTGACTGCTCCCATTAGAGGTTGCCACAGCGGATCATTTTTGTATTGTTGTCCCAAAAAGTGATTATTGACTTTCACTGCTCCAAAGAGCCTTTACACCCGGTTAATATTCAGGGAGTGGGTGTGGAGGTGGTGCATGCATATAAATGACAGGCCCCATTGGTCTTATAATACAGAGGAAATATACTGCTCAAAAGAATTAAAGGAACACTTTTTAATCAGAGTATAGCATAAAGTCAATGAAACTTATGGGATATTAATCTGGTCAGTTAAGTAGCAGAGGGGGTTGTTAATCAGTTTCAGCTGCTGTGGTGTTAATGAAATTAACAACAGATGCACTAGAGGGGCAACAATGAGATGACCCCCAAAACAGGAATGGTTTAACAGGTGGAGACCACTGACATTTTCCCCTCCTCATCTTTTCTGACTGTTTCTTCACTAGTTTTGCATTTGGCTACAGTCAGTGTCACTACTGGTAGCATGAGGCGATACCTGGACCCTACAGAGGTTGCACAGGTAGTCCAACTTCTCCAGGATGGCACATCAATACGTGTCATTGCCAGAAGGTTTGCTGTGTCTCCCTGCACAGTCTCAAGGGCATGGAGGAGATTCTAGGAGACAAGCAGTTACTCTAGGAGAGCTGGAGAGGGCCATAGAAGGTCCATAACCCATCAGCAGGACCAGTAGCTGCTCCTTTGGGCAAGGAGGAACAGGATGAGCACTGCCAGAGCCCTACAAAATGACCTCCAGCAGGCCACTGGTGTGAATGTCTCTGACCAAACAACCAGAAAGACTTCATGAGGGTGACCCAAGGGCCCCATGTCCTCTAATGGGCCCTGAGCTCACTGCCCAGCAGCATGCAGCTCGATTGGCATTCGCCATAGAATACCAGAATTGGCAGATGCACCACTGGTGCCCTGTGCTTTACAGATGAGAGCAGGTTCACCCTGAGCATGTGACAGAAGTGAAAGGGTCTGGAGAAGCCATGGAGAACATTATGCTGCCTGTAACATCATTCAGCATGAGCAGTTTGGTGGTGGGTTAATGATTGTCTGGGGAGGCATATCCATGGAGGGTCACACAGACCGCTACAGGCTTGACAAAGGCACCTTGGCTGCCATTAGGTATCAGGATGAAATGCTTGGACCCATTGTCAGACCCTATGCTGGTACAGTGGCTCCTGGTGCACGACAATTCCTGGCCTCATGTGGTGAGAGTATGCAGGCAGTTCCTGGAGGATGAAGGAATTGATACCATTGACTGGCCACCACACTTTCCTGACCTAAATCCAATAGAACACCTCTGGGACATTATGTTTTGGTCCATCCAATGCCACCAGGTTGCACCTCAGACTGTCCAGGAGCTCAGTGATGCCCTGGTCCAGATCTGGGAGGAGATCCCCCACAACACCATCTGTCATCTCATTAGAAGCATGCACCGATGTTGTCAGGCATGTATACAAGAACACAGGGGCCATACAAAGAGCTGCGTACAATTTTGAGTTGCTGCAATTAAATTTTGGCAAAATGGACTAGCCTGCCACATAATTTTTTCACTCTGATTTTTGGGGCGTCTTTGAATTCAGGGCTCTGTAGGTTGATCATTTTCATTTCCATCAAACGATGTGGCATCCTTTCGTTCCTAACACATTACCCAGTCTATATCAGTATAGATATCCAGGAGGATTTCTTTTTCCCATTGAGATCTGATGTGTTTTCAAAGTGTTCCTTTAATTTTTTTGAGCAGTTTATATACGAGTAAGTAAGGGCAGAGCAGACTCTTTCTTATTAGAAGACTGTTCTCTTTTATTGTGAGTAGTGACTTCCTTTACATGTTCTACAACTCTGTGATGGTCAGTGTGTTTTTCTACACTGTGGTGTGCTGAGCTGGTGACATCACTTCAAGAGAGGCCCACCAAATCAACGAGCTAATTAAAAGGGCAGGCTCAGTTATAGAATGTACTCAGGACCCCCTGGAGGTAGTAGCAAAGGAAAGAATTACAACAAAACTGAGTGCCATTTTGAACAATGCTACACATACTAATACTGAGGACTTTCAGCCAATGAATCATTCAGCAGAAATTTGTCAAGAAATGCTACCGGGGCTCCTTTATACCAACAGCAACATGCCTGTATCAGAATCAGAATCACTTTTATTCACCAGTACTTAAAGCACAGGAATTTAAATTGGTAGCTTTAAAGCTTCTTATAACATAACAGAACATTAGACATCCAGCCATCCATTATCCAACCCGCTATATCCTAACTACAGGGTCACAGGGCTCTGCTGGAGCCAATCCCTGCCAACAAAGGGCGCAAGGCAGGAAACAAATCCCAGGCAGGGCACCAGCCTACCTCAGGGTGCACACACACACACCAAGAGCACACTAGGGACAATTTAGAATCGCCAATGCACCTAACCTGTATGTCTTTGGACTGTAGGAGGAGATCAGAGCACCTGGAGAAAACCCAAAAAGACACGGGGAGAACATGCAAACTCCACGCAGGGAGGACCCGGGAAGCGAACCCTGGTCTCCTAACTGTGAGGCAGCGCTACCCACTGCATCACCGTGTTGCCCAAACATTACACACAAATATCATAAATAAAATAATTTAAACAACACATATTATAAACAGTTGCAGAATAATGCAACAATAAAAGAGATTTGAAAATGAAAGTGTGTATCTGTATAGTGTGTAGACCTTCATACACACATCCATGTACTGTGCGTATATTCTACATAAATATTCACACCTATATACCTTGTAAAAAAGAACATATTAATAAGCATTGTAATACAGGGTCAATTATAGGTTTTCAAGGGTTTTGGCCCTGGGAAAGAAACTGTTTAGGACGCTTTTAATTTTATTTTTAATTGTCCTAAAGGTTTACCAGAGGGGAGTTTTTTGAACAAGTTATGAAATGCGTCACTAGGGAACCTTTTAACATGGTTTAAGACACTAGATACAAACAGTTCTGCAGCAGACCTGGGTAATGCCTGACTGTGACTGTGACTGCCAAGTCAGGAGCTTTCTTTATGTTTAGTCATACTGGTGTGTAAGTAAGAAGGGCTTGTTGTTTGTCACATTATAATAAGTTTTATCTATCTATCTGTCATAAAGGCTGCTGGTTCAATACCAACTTCTGACTCACTATGTGAACCTCAGCAAATAATTTTACCCATCTGTGCTCCAATTATACAGAACACATGAAAGAAATTGTAAAGTATCTCATCCCATAAATTGCCTTGGATCAAGATGTCAACCATTTCTTTATAGTCACTTTATTTTTTTTATGAGAATGGTTTAGTTATATCAAACCACTGATGGGGAGTATTAAAAAAAAGATAATGGCAATAGCAAGAGTGATATTTAACGACAGCTACAATGTGGACATTGGAATGTAGATAATGTTAATAGAAGTTTAAAACTCTAAATAATGTCAAGGCTCTAGTGCAGTGACCCCCTCTTTTGCTACAGGGTTACCAGGCTGGAATTTTTCCTCACTGCCTTGGGGTCCTGTATTTAAAGGATCAGGTACCTCATGTACCTTCTGGTTTGCCCATGTTAACAGAGCAACATGGTTCCACAACTATTATTCTGGTAATATGTGCTGCCTCTTAATGGGGTTATGGGTGATTTTTGCCCTTCTCTTAGGCCTCACACCTTAAAATGGCACAATGCTCGCTCTTCTTCTGATTTAGAACCATTTGAAAGTCCTTATCTCTGTGGAGGCATTCTGTCCTAAAATCCATCCTCTTTGGTCTCAGTCTAACAGCATACAGAGTCAGGCAGGGAGACGTAGTTTAGAGAAAGTATTGACAGAAAGGCCATCTTTGTATTATACCATTGTACACTGTACGTACCATCTTCCTCTGATGGTGGCATGTCACATTATTCCAATCAGATTAAGTAATCCAAACCACAGGATTAAATCTGTTTCTTTTAAAACATAAAGTAATTGTTTTACCACCAACACATCAAGATTAGATATAAAAGACTGAATATATTATTGCAATATTTTTGTGAATTACTAATAATTCATTTTTAGGGTCACTATTGTCACCGGTACAGAGTACAGTGATATTCTTACTTGCATGTGCTAATCACCATGCACTATGTCTCCCCTCTCTAACACCATGATTAGTGATTATAACTTTTTTTACCTCAAGACCTTTGCTTTAATTACCTTAAATAACTACATTACCTTGATTGAAGGTATAAATTGATTTGTGCCATTAAAATTGATCAATAGCTAAAAAAAGAAATATTCCACATTTAATCGAATCTTATGGCAAAAACGACACATTCCCAAATCTGCAGCACAGGAGTAAGCGTACTGCTTACTGCCATTTCAGAGTTTTAAATCATCTTGGGCTACCTCTGTTTCACGGGTTTATGACTAAAGGAACACCTCCATTAAATTGCGTGTAGGTCTTGCTTAGCCCAATGCAGGGGCACTCACCAAATTCACTGGAAAATTGGGCACAATTCTCTAACCACAGGAAGCAGGTAGGTTGTAGTGAAAGGAACCTCATCAAAAATGGGTGGTGTTAAGTGTGGTGTTTCCCTGGGTTTTATTTTATTATTATAAGTTTTATTTCCACATCCTGAAAGATGTGTATGATAGGTTCATTGTTCTTTCCAAAATGGACCTATGTGAATGTGGCCCTTACAATACCCTGATACCCTGTTTAGGAATAGATCTGGCCTTCAGCTGAATGCTCCCAGGATAGGCCCTGCCCTTCGATAATGAATTGAATTATGTTAAATTATTACCGTGTATTTCACAGTACAGTAGATGAGCTCAATAATTATATTAAAGTGTTAATCAATCCCTCATTCCAAGCTGATTATTAATATAACTGGCTGTGCTAGTTATATGCTATTTGGTATGGGATTCATAAAAGTAGTGCTAATTTTTGTGATGACAAATGCAATACATTTTATTACTAAAAGTGTTTGTGATACACCATTTTTTGGAATGGCAGAGACATAGCAACAAGATGGACACACAGGCAGTTATCATTTTATTATGGTGGATTCTTCAATATGTGCTTAGACTGACTCGTGCTCTATCCAGGGTTGCTTTATGCCTTGCATTCAATGCTACTGGATAGTTATATGTTCCTCAAACTCTGCTACAGATAAATAGGTTAGAAAATGCTTAATGTTTAGAGATACAGATGTAGCAGTGCACTAACTGCACTGCATGACTTTTGATGGGCTCCTTGTTGAAATGAGTTTTAGAAGCGCCTCTTCAATTGTTTTTTTTATTAATAACTAGCTGTCCTCTGCGGCTCTGCCTGTGTAGTAGTGATACAGGACAAACTTTAAAAATCAATAATAAAATTTAAAAATTTGATTCTGTCCAAGCGGAAGGTAGGTATGCTCAAACGACAAAGTTTTTAAATCAATAAACAAACAGGAATCACTGGCTAAGTGGCGGGAAGGTATGCTCCAAAACGTGGTGAGCGGTACACCAACTTGAACGGAGGCTGACAGATGAGTGAGGAGGTCCCAGCCCAGCTCCTCACTCCTGACATCATGCTTCCCCTCCCCTCGGCCCGCAGCCTCTGTCTCTGTTTAGTGTGCTAGCGAACATGATACTCAGTGTGATAAGAGAAGTCACAAAATCAACTGGAATGTTCAAGCAAATTATAGAAAAAAACACATTCCAAATCCGTTAAGTAGTTCTATCGTGAAAAGCAGACATACGTACAGACGGACAGACGCGGGATTTTATATACACAGAAATATGATAATAATTTTACTTATGTTTTAACATGCACACACCCACACATATACATGAGCACTTGTCCTTATTTCCTAGAACATGAAGGGAAAAAATAAAAGGAAATACAACCTTCAGAATTCAGTTCTGTCAACCTCTTACAATTAAGGAAAGAAGAATCTTATGTTCATCAACCAAACTTCTTGAAAAGTACATTTTTTTCTATCAAAACAGGAGATTTGCTACAGCAAGCACATTGTATAAATCTAATAAATGTTGTGTGCTGATGCACATAATTGCCCTGCTACATGATCCCATATCTAAAAATCCCTTTTGTGCCTTTTCCTGTAGCTCAGCTGAAGTTCAAAGTGTCCATGAATTACAGTCAAGCCTCCCTATTTATTTTTTATTTTTCATGAAGCCAATGAGGGATGCAGGGCACATTACACCCTTGTTTGGTCATTTTTACTGAATTCAATTAGTAGACTAAAGTGACCCACAGATTTCCAGTGCTGGTCATTTATCATTTGTTGAGCAGTCACCTACAATGTTGAATCGTTCTACAGACCTTGAAGCTTTGTATTCTCTTAAAAGGCAGCCATAATATCTCAGCTCAGCTCTCATTTGGTAATTAGTTCATCCCTATGCCACCAAGTCAGACCCTGTATTCATCCATGTTTTATATTTTAATGCCACCTTGTTCTGTCTGGGGACTTGGGCTACTAGAGCCTATCCTGGCAGCAAGAGATGGACGAACACAAAGCAGAAAGTGGGCTTAGACTGCACATAGCCACACAGGTAAGTCTGTTAACTTTTACAATACAAGTGTCCTCACAGTTTCAATTGACCCTTTTGTTTTATATTTAACGTTAGCTCTATTACATACATTCTCTATTTCACACATTACATACATCAATGTATGTAATAGAGAATAAATTAGACAAATTAACTGTAATCTAATAAAATAACCATATTTTGTCTACATTTACCTAGTGACTATCTATCTTTGCATTGTTTTCAAAAGTTTTTTCATGTTTGTTGTATGTGAGTTATTAAGTTCCTGACATGTGACACAAGGACATATAAAATTTAAACTTTATATTATTAGTCAGAAAAAACTAACTTAATCCCATTGCAATTGTATTAAGTTGTACAAACTGACCAAGACCAGCCATTGCATAGTCGAGCTCCATTGAGAGGGGACCTAGGGTGCTTCCACCAGTGTAGACTCTAACATGTTAACTCTGAGACAAGCATTTGATCTTTAAAAAGCCGATTCTCATCAGTATGATGCCAAATTTGTTCCAGGGAAAGAGACACAGCATTGTTTTTTAAGGCTGTGTATGAATTTATGTACTCACCAGTTTTAAAGTGGCAGCTACAAACGCTTAGTGCTTCAATGTCGTAAAAAGAAATGTGTTCTGTTATTTCCTTTGATTGCTTGCATCCATTTTCTGCACTATGTTTCATATATACAGTATATATAATCTCTGTTATAAAAAAAAAACTTGGAAGGGAGACTAGGGAGATGAGATGTAATCTTCTCAGAAGACAATTTGTTGTCCCATGAGAGACACTTTAACGTCATGCAAGACAAGGCAGTGAGACAACATTTAAAACAAGTTCACAGACATCTAACCTAGCAGTTGTTGGAATGCTTTTGGCAGAGACATCATGTGCTCCCAGCTCTTAAAACAACAACAAGCAAAACACGCACCTCGCCAGCAGCAGTAAGCCAGCAGATGATCCGACCGCTTCTGCTTAGCATGCGTTCAGCCAAACCACATCCCCCCCCAATACACCCCCACCCCCCAAACCCCCACAACGCGAACCACTTCTCCTTAGCGTGCGTTCAGCCGCCCCCCATTTACAATACGAGCAGTGTTATAGATCCTGCGAGGAAGAGATTTAACCATGCCCGGGGCCGGAAATAAAGGACAAGTGCATATTTTTTGTGCATATTTAAGAAAGAAGCACTTGGGGAAAGCAAAATTCTACATCTTGGCAAAACCCTAGGGATACACAAAAAAAATGTTTTTGTTCTAGACAGTTCTTAGTTTTAAGTGTGTCAAATGTGTTTTTCTGGCTAAAAATTTTTTTAAGGAAACTGTAAACAATAATTAGGCTTGTGTAGTGTTCTTCTTAATTAACTAAGTCCCAACAGCATGAAACTCAGATGGACAGATAAACAGAATGTCATTCCATCACAGTGGGCACTCATTGGAAGGACCTCAGTTACACAAAACTGGAAAAATGAAGTTTAGAGATAGGACAGAGTGAATGGATACATAGCATGTATAAATACAGAATGGGACAAAATATCTCAAATATCCAGTTATTACAACAATACCAAAGACGTTTAATTATCTTTATACAGATGACCTATTGAGATTCACTGCCACTGCGTCTCCATACATTAATGGACACTAATTAATTAATTAGTCTCCCATGGGCCCTTATCCTAGATCAGCAGTTTTCAACCTTTTATACTTGTGGATCAGCAGAAGCCTTAGAAAATATTCAGAAACCAAGGAAGTGGAAAAAAACAGTAAATGCATTTACTCTGTATCATAATTTGTCCAACCAGTGCCTGACATGGAAATACATAAGTGCTGGAACTCTCTATTTAAATCTAATTTCTTAGAAGAGTGAAGATTTTTCCATCCAGATTTGCTAACGTTAGATCTGTGAGAGTAGGAGGAAGGGAGTATATCCCCTTGGAGTTTCTAGCATCAAGATTTTTTTAACGTTAGATCATAGGCACAGGTCCACCTTCAAGTTTCAAATGTGCAGATTTAAGAACATTAGATCGTGGGTGTGGGTCTTTTTTAGAATTCTGAGAGTTCAGATTTTAGAATATCTAGATCAGGGGTGCCCAGCTGGTCGAATCTTCAGCCCCACCCGGAAGTGCAATTACAACCAGGTGGTCAAACACCTGGAACGCCTCCAGGTGGACTATAAAATGGGCCAGCCACCACCACTTGAGGAGCCAGGGTCGGGAGGAGGAGGACTACGCTTGTGGAGGAGTGGTGGTAAAAAAGGAGAAAGGATTGTGGGTGCTTGTGATAAGTGCTTATGGACTGTGTATTGCCTGTGGGTCACGGGAAGACGTGCGCCCACGGGTGAAGAAAATAAAGGTCTATATTGGCTTTATACTTGCCTCTGTGTCCATCTGTGTTAGATCGGTTGCCTATATAGCGCCTTGTTACTATATATATATATATATAGCTATATATATACTGTATACTTCATACATAAAATGTATGTTGTCATACCTTGCATAACTAAATAACCTTTATGGCACAATAACAATTCAATACATTTATGGTCACTACAGTATTTGGATTTAATAATCGTCATGAGGGAAAAGGCTGACTCGCATAAATAAGTAGAGCCGAATAATGCAGTCAAGGAGCTTTTGAATTCAGCCGAGTGAAAAATGACGCCTGTCCGATTAACTGCAATTTTAGTTCCCTCTCCTTTCTCTTTCTCAGATCGCTTTTTGGAAAGATGTCAGTTTCGTAGATTTTGTGAACAGTTCGAAAATGCCTTTCCACATTTACCTTCTTTGAAATAGCAATGATAGATTGACAGATCAGACAAACACACTTTGATTGTGACATTGTGAGAAAAAAATCCTCTTCCAATTCCATATCCAGCCCATACCCTCCCCAAACAATTTTTTTTAAACCCCTTCTTTAGTCGATATAAATTGGAAAGCTAACTAGATCACAGCCGGAGTTTTGCAGTAGCGTTCATGCGTGTGGGATGACCAGTGTGTTAGAAGAGAAAGAGATCTCAGACTGGCCACCCTGTATGTCAATCAAATGGCAAATGCCATAGGGAGGATATATGATAGACTAACGTTTAAAAAGATTTTTTTTTGAATGCAACGCATTCTACCTGCACTACCTTTGCAATCTACCGGTCGATCACAATTGACGCATTGGGCACCCCTTATCTAGATTGAATAACATTAAAATGGATGCCCCTTTCATTGAAGGAGTTGGTGTTTAGAGCGTCAAGATTTACCAACACTAGATTGGAGGTGTGGGTCCACCTTTGAGTTTCTCATGTCCAGATTTAGTAACATTAGATTGGATAGTGTGGGGGAATTCCCACTTTGGAGTTTGGAGTATCCAGATGTTATTGGAGAAAGGGGGGTGGAAGGAGAGCAGGCATGTTCCCACAAAGTTTCAACTCTACAGGCACAACATGACATCAGTTTTAATTTGAAAGATCATCTAGAGTGTTCACATTGACTAAAAACATAAACTGTGAATTGACTGATTTTTTCGAACCGGCAAAATATTCTATGGTCTGCCATCAGTTCAGTTACAGGTGAAAAATATTCTTTGGACCACTACCAGTCTGCAGACTGGCACTTGGGAATCAGTGTCCTAAACAATCATATCAGCACCTGTCTAAATCAAATTGAAATAAGGACAATTCTCCTAAAGAAGTCAATAATCAAATGATTCTCCAGTGTCATACATAAATGGGCTATCTTATGAAGGGGAGTTTGGCCATTTAAAGCTCTCTCACACTCTCCTCATTATTTAATTCAGTTATCTCCTTCTTGTTATTTCACTCCATATTTTATTTTATTTCCTAATTAATCATTTTTGATGGGAATGAGTACAGAACAAAAATATTGTTATGAGCACTGTCAATTTTAAGTGACTGAATTTATGAGTAAGGTCTCATATCCTTTGACACATGCAGTCCCTTGCTGGATGGCAGACATACAATCAGGGTTAACCATTTATCCAATAAGACCTCATTTTACCTGAATTAGCTACCATCTTCACCCTCTGATTATTCTTAGTCTTTGCTCCTCAAGGTTTCATAGTTTTTAAGGGTCCTATAGCACACCCTGGCACTTGGGAGATCACTGTCAAACTGGCAATATGCCACATGTACTGAACATTAAAAGATGGTGTTTATGAAATCTTCAGCTATGACTCATTGAATGCAAAGGTTTCTCTGTGACATAAAACAATTACGCAGAGCACTCTGAAGCAAGTCAGTGAACAGGAGCACTTTCTGACAGCTGAGTTAAAGCCTTCAATTAAAACCTTCATGAATTATACATTGGCCCATTTTGTGAAATGCGTTGGTAGTATACGGCCTGTGGGGCAGAGGGGGTGGCACAGACAAGACAAGAGGGTGTCAGTGCTAGAACTCTAGAGGAAGTCTCAATGTCAAATTCTTTCAGGGCAACACCTGAATTGAAATGCAAGACAATGTTCTGCCAGGGCGTGCTGAGATGTTACAAGAAACAAGGGGGCTTTTACCTGATTAAAGATCTTAGTGCCCTCTCATTAGAGATGGGGGTACCATGTGTTACTGTATGTGAAAATCATAATAGTCTTATAGTTCAGAAAATGGTATGGAATGGATTAAGAGGCAAAATATGTGATTATCAGCACTGGGTGGTGTGGCCACATGCAGGAATGATAGGTAGTGGAAGCAGAGAATAGTTGGGGAACCAACTGGGTTGTCCCATTTAACAAGTAAATCCAACTGAAACAAATACCTTTTGGCTCCAATAATCAGCTTTTTGGGGCAAAATCAACAAAAGGTAAATTTAACTCTTTGCTGTCGTGCATTAGGGTCAGTCACAGGAGCTCAGTCCGGCCTGCTCTGCTTCTAAAAGACACTTTGCTCTGAGCGGCTGAGTTTCTTATAACACACAAACAAGAAGGGACGTGGCTAAGTACCCTCACTTTGCAGTTTCTCAGGGCTGCGGGGAGAGAAGGAGATAAAAACACAATAATGCAGAGTCCCCTCTTGCCTCAGTTGTTATCACATAGCTGCAAGGAGCCCAAGACGAGATCCTTGGGCGTGCATGCACAACAGTTGCTAATGTAAGATGTCAAATGCTCATCTTTCTGGTAAGGAAGAAGTTCTTCAGATAGTACAGTAAAATTAAAAGCATCTATAAAATTGTAGAGTCCTTTTATACAGTAAAAATGCAGGTGTGTATATTTGACAATAACTATTTTAATGTTAACAGAGGTAATACTTGAACAAGATTAAGAATTACAAAACAGTCAGTTACTCAATCAGCCAGTTAATTTTACAGTGCCTTTCCTACAAAGTGCTTCACAACACACGTAATATGGTAGAATTTTGATTTTTAACAAACGTGCAAACCTTTCTGAAAACATGTTTTCACTTTGTCATTAAGGGTTACTAAGTGAAGATTAATTTGCAAAAATGGCAAATGTAACCATTTAACATAAAATCTACAACACAATAAAGTGTACGAAAAGTGAAGGGCTCTGAGTACTTTCTGAATCCACTGTACTCTATAAATACTATACTATATAACGTGAAGCTCACCAGGAAAAGTGGTCTGAGATGATGAGATGAGATGAGACATGGTGGAGATTATACTGTCCAACTTCAAGTCAGTGGCATCATGGTTTGAATCCTGCTTGTATCTTAACAATTAACTAAGTGATATCAAAAGTGAAACATTCATTGTTTATTACTATAATATTATTTGTTATCATTGAAAGAGTAATTCAGTCTTTATTTCTATCAATCTCCTGTATAATAAGATGTGTATTTAATTTATATTATTTTAATGTGTGGAAGCATAATAACATTTCTTTGACTTCCTTTGAACTTTCCATTGCTGTCTTCTGTAATTTCAACTGATTACACTGTCAGTGTTCCTTAAGGATTC
This sequence comes from Polypterus senegalus, assembly GCF_016835505.1. Lineage (NCBI taxonomy): Eukaryota > Metazoa > Chordata > Cladistia > Polypteriformes > Polypteridae > Polypterus > Polypterus senegalus. The sequence continues at coordinate 45,421,433 of NC_053171.1, read as the reverse complement.
AGAACCATTATCATCTTTGTGTATATTTTTGTATATTAGTGTCCCTGTTTGGATTGCTTCTGAATGCTCATTGAGCTAGATATTTAAAAATATCACTCCAGTTCATAAAATGTCTGATTTAGCATAAGTCACCCTAATTTGGGTAGTTCAGTAGAAATGTAATGATTTATTTCATGGAGGAGAAGTACATAATAAACTAGAATAGTTGTTTCAGATATATTAAATGTTTAAAGTATAAATATTTTTGATTATAATAGACATTTGTCATTTTACACCCTCTGAGGTCCATAGATGGCGAGATCTGTAGTAAAAAATCAAAACTTAAAAATAACATCATTCATAATCAATGATAGTCTAAAACAATGCTCCACATGCTTATGTTTAAAAGTTGTAAATTTCAACTTTCAGGAAGTGGTTCTTAGAGGGCTAGGACCATTCATAAAAAAAATCAAATATCAAAAATGTCATCATATTTGTGATTTCCAACCTCAAAATAGTATAAAAACAACACCCCACAAGCTTACATTACTGATCACCATTTTTTTGAAGTTTTGTTAAAAGGAGTAACCACTCATACCCCATTAGGGGTGAACCTCTAGGATCAGTTGGTGTGGCATGCACAACTTCAAGTCTTTCTGATCATTTTTGCTGAGACACCTTTTGGTTTTACTCTTCATCACAAAAGTGTAATATGGCTCACAAATGGCCTAAAAATTTGTGGTTTTGGGGTCTAGAATAGAGACAAACCCCAAAAAATGTGATGTTTTGCACAACTAAACATCAAGACAAGTCGAGCGGTATATTATATGTGGGAGTTTTTTCATACTGCTGAGTCAGGAGGCACCAGTCAAAAAAAAACTAAAGTGATTTTAAAGCATTAATAAGTAACTCTTATAAACACAATAAGTCATTAGTATTCTATAAATTTGCCTGTTCCTATATGACAATTGTGTTATACTTTTCAAGAGAAAACTAAAATGCCTTGCAGAGTGCAAGTCTTAATTGCTGCTGGAATGGACTTAAATTTCAACTTTGAGTTTTAAATGGATTTATACATTTTAGGCATAGAGATCCACTTTGGGAGTGACACCTGTGTGTGTGCTTGTGCTTGAATGCCTGAGTCAGAATGCAAGTCTGTGGACACGGATACTTGAAAATTAATCAGTCAAAAAAATGAAAAATGTCATTATTATTGCACTGTAAAATGATTGAAGCATTTTGATCTTAAATAATATAATATAATATAATATAATATAATATAATATAATATAATATAATATGTATGTATATACTGTATCCTGTTTAATAAAACCCCTGTGTGCATCCAGGTGTCCATGTGTGTGTCTTCTGGTGAAATGCACATGCACGGGGCCGCACGTGATCAGTCTCTCCCTGTGCATTCCCTGTGCAGAGACAGAGAGAGAGAGAGAGAGAGACACACACAAACACACAGCGCGCGAGAGAGAGAGACACACACACAGGCACGCGACAGACAGACACACACACAGGCGCGTGAGAGAGATGCACACACACACACAGGCGTGCGTGTGCAATGTGGTTGTTTATTAAATTACATATTTTTCAAATGTTCATTTTTTTCCCTGTGCTTAAAACTCATTAAAAAAAAGTGTTTTTAGCGAGTGGTTCGTAGTGCTATAGCGTGAACTCTTGCAGTGTTAGTTTTCTCTGTTGTTCAAGGTTTCTCAGTGTTATTCAATGTTTTTACATGTAGTTTACTATTATGCTGTGCATTCTATGGTGTAATTAACTATATTTGTGCTTAAAAACTTAAAAAAATATATATTTACATACAGTTCGTACGGTCTGGAACGGATTAATTGTATTTACATACAATCCTATGGGGGAAATTACTTCCACTGAGGTTCCACTGTATTGCTGTCAGAGAAAATTACAGGCATTTTACGGAAATACAAACCAGTATTACTGCGAGAGAAAATTAAAGGCACACATTACAGTGACGCATATTACAGCCACATACAAGGTCCCTTGCCATTTAATATAGACTGTTCCTACTAATGTTTATACACTACTGTTCTAGTGCCCGTTATTGTAACAGGCTTAATGTCTAGTATATATATATATATATATATATATATATATATATATATATATATATATATTTATATATATATATATATATAATGTCTCGCATGCGTGAGTAGGAGGCAGGACGGATCTTAAACCGCTTCGAAAGACGTTCACCGGCGGGGAGTGGTCGGGGACTAACCTTTCTCCTTTGTTTTCCAGAAAAAGAGACGCTCCGCCATCATAGCCTGCCCACAGTACGTCCACTTCCGCCCTTCCTTTGCCATCTTTCCTGACGTCAGAAGTCCCATCCTCCCTCACGGTTCCTTCCCAGCATTCCTCCACTTCCGGCCCCTCCTCTATAAAATGGCGCGGCGCTCTGAAAGGCGTCGCGCATATGAACTGTTTTGTTTATATGTTGACCTGTTCTTTTTTTGAAAATTTGTGGAATTGTCTGCAATATACGGGGCCGGAAAACCCCAACCCTTTATACTGTCTATTGCTCTTTTTTACAATATATATATATATATATATATATATATATATATATTTATATACTGTATATATATATACACTGCAGGTACAATGCAGGGAAAGTATTGATGTAATATTCGCCAGATTTATTAATTTATAGGTTTTTCTGAACGCAATTTGACCACTTTGGATAGGATTTTTCTATCTTTATGTCAGGATGTGAGGCTGTGGACATGAAAACTCAAAAACTACTCATTACTCAGTATATATAAACCTTTTGCAGAGTTATTAGGATTGTTAAATAACAGATGATAATTGATTTTGAACATAGTCATTCCAGTAGGTTTTGCTGTACAGAGTGTAATGGACAGCCAGCAGTTCATCCCGGTCGACACATCCAGGATGCTAGATGGCGTCCTCCCTGCAGCCTAGAGGTGCCCCGGATTCCCGCAGGGCATCATGGAAAATGGAGTTTGGCTTCACAGCCCTGCTGGGTACCGTGGGTGCCGCCAGGGGACACTGCAGGGAGACACAGAGACTTCTGTTTCTATTATAGCCCAGAGGTACTTCCAAGTCTTGGGTTCGGAAGAACTGAAGTACTTCCGGGCTGAAGAAAAAGAAGAGTTTTCACCTGACCTGAAATTGCTATGCAAGCACATGGACTGAAGGACAGAAGTACTTCCGAGTCAAGGACTATAAAAAGGACTGTGGGAAACCCAGGAGACTGAGCCGGAGTTGGGAGGGAGTGTGAGAGAGCTGCTGGGTGGAGACGAGGATTGAGATATTGTTATTGATTTATTGTTCAGAGTGGTGGAGGTGCTTTGGGGCACTTTATTGAAGAAAATAAGATCAACTTCTGGGTGATTTTACCCTGTGTACTGCATACTGTCTGTTGGGGAAAAAAGGTGCGCAATAGCCACCAAGCGTCCATTAACTTACAAGAGATAACTTCATATGCTGACGGTGTACTGACTGTAAAAAAGGCCGACAGTTCAAGAAATTTAGAGTAAGGAGTAGGAGAAAGAATGGAGTCAAGGGCAAAGCAAAAGTTAAGACTGGAAAAGAAAACAAAAGAGTCTTCAGAGCCAAATCACAAATCAAAAATCAAAGTCTAAAAAGCAGAGCTCGTTTCTAGAACCAGTAACCAAATACCAAAAAATCTGCCAAGTTGATAAGTTTTTTTCCAATCTGAGATACAAAGATTGGATGTTGTAAAGACATCTTGGATGTTGAGAAGCCCTTTTAAACCTTCACCAATTGACCCCCAATATTGTGAACCTAGAGGTCATGCCCATAGCAACTGGAATCCTCATCATGTCAAATGAATACATACAATGGCACTACCCATCGTGAAAACAAAATTGGCCTTTAGTTATCTTTTACTGGATGCAAATTCTAAACCAAGGCTCTAATAAAGACAATGACCACATAATTAAATTCCCCCAGTAGAAAAACCCCAGAAATGACACCAAGATGATTTTTATAAATATTACCTTTATGTTAATAAAGTTACATATTTACTGCGGTGCGCTGGTGCCCTGCCCGGGGTTTGTTTCCTGCCTTGTGCCCTGTGTTGGCTGGGATTGACTCCAGCAGACCCCCGTGACCCTGTAGTTAGGATATAGCGGGTTGGATAATGGATGGATGGAAGTTACATATCTGACACATATTTTTTGTGTCTTGTTGACAATATCTGTGCCAACTGATCATAAACAGCACAAAATTCATTAGAAGGTAATTAAAACATGTGGAGCACAAAAGGAACACTCTTCAGTAAGCACCACACACAAATTAACCTCCAGCAGGATAATAACTGCCCCTGGCTCACCCTCAGCGGTCCACTTACCTCATCTACATTCTCAAAGGCATTGATGATGTCATAGGGCAAACAGGACAGCAAATCGATGACAAACCACGTTTTTAAATAGTTCATTCTGATGAGCTTGGGGTCCGATATCACTTCCCCACCTGGGCCAACAAATGTAGTGTGGAAGTTCAGCACAATGTCCACAAGGAATATAACATCCACCACACTGTCCAGCACCAACCAGGCAATATTATTCTGCTTGGTTTTGAAAGACACATTGTAAGGGACCATGATGGCTGTGTAGAAAGTCAAGATAAGAATGACCCAGTCCCATGTCGTCTTGAATGCACAGTAGTGCAGAATTATATGAGGTGGAGTCTTGGGAGCCTCTTGCTTGTATTGTGGAAGAATATCTGACCCCAGTTGTAGAACCTGAAAAACATAAATAGCAATTAATATGTAAAAACATGATCTTTCACAGCATTGGAGTTAAGTGTGTGTCAAGTGTTTATACTGGATGGAGAGACTTCAAAAACATAGCATCAGTTTGTGAAATGATGGATAAAGCTAAGCAGTAGGAAGTAGACAGTGGCATTTCAAGAATCATGTTTGCACTGCTTGGGATTTATTTCTTAAAATAGTGGCAGGAGATGTCTGAAGCAGCCACTGGTCTCAGGTTGTATCCCATTAAGTCCCATTACCTACTAAATTCTTAATAAGACCTGTAATTTTACCATTTCTTGCTAAAGCTGATGGATGGGCACAGGAGTGTTGCATGATGCTTTATTTATTTGTATGTATATTTATTTGAGTGTTTTACTCATCTCCTATGCCCATTGTTTCCATTACAAGGCTAGCTGGCATCAGGCATAAGACTGAAATCAACACTGAATGACATACCAGATCTTATTAGGACACACTCACACTCATTACATCTGACCCAGTTCAGACAGGCCAACTAGGAGCCATGGCACATCTCTGCCACTCAATTAATGTATTTATGTTTGCTATTTTAATGACTTTTACTGGTTTTTGGTTTTAACTGCTTTTATCTAGTTTCTAACCAGATCCCAAGGAGATGCACTTTTGTTGTCTCCAGCATTTGTGAATGTGAGTGAATATATAAGTGTGCCATTCAATAGATTGCCTGTCTGTTCGGCGTGGTACACGATAAAGATGGGAAGCCCACCTGGTTCTGTAATGGAGTAAGCAGGCTCAGGTAAAAATGCTGCAGTTGAGTTCTGGAGTTTACACAGTTGTTTTTTTAACTCTGGGTGTTTACTTTGAACTACACACTTAAGCCAACCCTTCTCTGTACTTTTCACTGTATGGGTATGTGCCCATCTTGATTCAATGAACTGCAAGTGATTAACCTCTCTTTAGAGTATCAAGTCCCTTTCACAAATTCTAACTCATGAGCCATCTAGTTTTTATTAGCTGCGATGCAAATCAAACTATTCAGTTTAGTAAATGAGTAAAAATAAAGAGACTCTAATGGCCATTATTCTGAGCAGTCAGAAGCCGACTCATAATGCTTGCTTCCAGAGTTTTGCGTGGGAATGTACGGCACTGTTTTTGACTCCCATTGTGCTCAAAGCAGCCTCTCACCCTGCCTCTCTGTATTTCTGTAACAAGATGTCAAGACGCCTGCTTAATAAGATGTTTACCTTCCTTCTACCCGTGGGACTGCTCTGAGCAATCCTTTCTCCTCCACAGACTCCCCAATGATCAGAGTTGCCCCTCGCTCACTCAGTAACACAATCCATCTGCCTGCTTTTTCTATAAATGTGTATCCTGCATCTCCCCCCCACTCCATACTGGTTAAAATACAGCATTCTTGCCTCCATTTACTTCTTGGAGTGGAGTAATTTAGAGACGACTGCAGGTCTCGACCTTTGGAAGTAACTGTTTTGTTGGTAAACCATGAGTGGAAATAAATTTGAATTGTGACAAATGACATCTGCGACATTAAAGTCATCCCTTCTGCAAGCCTGCAGTGCTCCCTGTGCTGGAGTGGTGAATCGAGATGCCTTATCTTCCTTTAACTGACAAGATAAGTGCCAATCTGTCTTTTTCATCAGGTTTAAAGTTAATGGAGGTAATTGTGAGGAAGAATTGGAGGAGGGTTTATTATTTAGGCAGTAATGGCTGACATTGAAGAAGCTACTGCGGACGGCGCTCTAGCTTTTTGGTAATGAGCCAGCCGGAGGCCAAATCACTTCAGTGAGCAAAGGAGAGAATACCAAGTGCTTGGCTGAACACGGGTTTGCAAAAATAAAAACAAGGTGGTGTGTTTGGAAGATCTTTTCCTCCATATCTGTGATAATAATAATACATTTTCCTTTACGTTCATCATTTCTGTGAAGTTCCAGCTCTCCAGAAAAGATGAAATTTGAGCGCAGTGTGGGAACGGACAGCGGAAATGCAAAACATGGGTTGAGGGTGTTACTAAATACTAATGAGAAAAAACGGCCGTGGCTTCAGTCTAATTACACTATGAACATGGCTTCATATTATTTTATCTTGCTGTTTGATGGGGAAAGTCAACTTTGAATGTTTTTGATGTACAGTGACAGACTTTCAAGTACAATTTCCGTTTGGTCTTTATGCAGGCCACTGACTTGAAATTAGCACTGAGGTACTTCTTACTGTAAGTCTGATATTTAATTTTGTCCTTGCCCACTAGATGGATGGCAGGGGCAGATCCTGCAACAGATAATCAGAATCACAAAGGTTGTAATGAAAGTGTAATGGTGAGCATTCAACTTCCTTTTAACTTAAGCATTTCCAAAGCTAATTAAGACATAGTACCACCCCAAGGAATTGAATATTGGAATATCTTATTGGAGACATAGTGGTGACAGGACAAGAATCTCACCCTTAATGTCAGCAAAACCAAGGAACTGGTCATAAACATCACAGAGTAGAAGGCAGACCACACTTCTATCTGCTAAAAGAGTGAGCAGTTATACATTTCTTGGAGTGACTATAACTGATTAACTGAAGTGGGTACAATTCATTTAATTTCTTGGCAAAAAAACTCACCAGCACTTCTACTTCCTTGGACAACTCTACAGGTGCTCAGTGGATCTCATCCACATTGGTTATGTCATATCTTGTCATACCCTGCTCAGCTAAAGAGCGTAAAGCACTGCAGAGGGTGGTGAAGGCGGCATAGAATATCACCAGCATTGAACTGCCTGCTCTCCAGTAAACAGGATAATTAAAAACCTCAGGCATCCTGCACTGCTGCTTTTCTCACTCCTACCTCATGCAAATGGTGTAAAGTCATTGACACTCACACCAGCACATTCACAAGTCCTAAGGTTCTGAAACAGTCAATTATGTGAAATTCAACCATTGTAACCAAACATCCATCCATCCATTTTCTAACCCGCTGAATCCAAATACAGGGTCACGGGGGTCTGCTGGAGCCAATCCCAGCCAACACAGGGCACAAGGCAGGAACCAATCCTGGGCAGGGTGCCAACCCACCGCAGTGTAACCAAACAATGCATATAAATATATCCATCCGTTTTCCAACCCGCTATATCCTAACTACAGGATCACGGGTCTCTGCTGGAGCCAATCCCAGCCAACACAGGGCGCAAGATAGGAAACAAACCCCGGGCAGGGCACCAGCCTACCGCAGGGCACACACACACACACCCACTAGGGACAATTGAAGATCGCCAATGCACCTAACCTGCATGTCTTTGAACTGTGGGAGGAAACCGGAGCAGACACGGGGAGAACATGCAAACTCCACGCAGGGAGGACCCGGGAAGTGAACCTGAGTCTCCTAACTGTGAGGCAGCAGCGCTACCCACTGCACCACCATGCCGCCCTAATAAATATATAATACTTGCAAATGCATATTGTAAATATTGTTTATGCTGCATGAGAAGTGTACTGTTTATTTTTTACTATTTATTTATTGTATTTTTTGATCTGAGGAGACATGCAAATATAAAGTTCATTTACTATGTACATATAACCAATAGAGGTTAGCTGCAGACCTCCAGAGCTCTACACAAATTTCACACATCCTATGATGTTTAGTATCCTTTATATTATGCATCAACAATTGTTATGTGATACACTTCCATTTGTGTCTTTCTTAACTCACTCATTTTTTGGAGTACCTTGTGATTTGTTCTCATAAATCATTCTTGCACTATGGTCAAGAGTAGGGTTGTGGGAGAGTTATCTGTGTCATGAATAATGATGACTGTCGAGCTGGCATGTCTTACAGTGGGTGTGTGATATAGTACAACTGTAAACCATCTAACATGAACGTGCATTCTGATTGCCTGTTCAGCTGGGCTGCATCTCAATGCAGTGAAAGGTGTGGCTCTGTGATTCTGATATCTTCAAGTTTTGTACAAAGCCAGAGGCTAACTTGAATTGTATTCGATTAAATGACAGTCAAACCAGAAGAACACTTATAATACAGTTCACACCATTAAATAGCCCATTCCATTTCAAAGAGCTGCAGTTGCCTGTTGTCTACATGTTCAGTCCAAACATCTCTTGTTAAAATAGTTCTTTCATGGGCATTTTTTTTTTTTTTTTAATCTTTCATTGCATGTCTCTTACTCAGTTTTTTACTCAGTAAAGGAATTAAAAAATAGTATCTGGGCAATGCTAGGAAACAGTGCTTGCAGTTGTAATAATAATCATAATAATAATTGTTTGAGGTCGTAAAAATTCCTTCTGACTAAACCACTGATCTAATAGATCAGTAACATGGGATGTGAATGAAAGGAAATTGCATAGCTGGATAGATGGATGGATGAAAACCTCTGTGAATGGATGAATGAATGATTACATGCATAGACAAGCACTTAATTTCATGCATAAGACTGACCTTTTCTCTGTGGCTTTTTAATTGCTGTGCCTTCATCTGCAGTCCCTGCTGTTCATCTTGATTACTTTGTCACCACCTCACTGTACACTATGAACTTGGTCTGCTACCCTTAAAAGTGCTACTCTGATTTTTGCAGTCTGTCCCAATCTATTACTTTGTATTCTCTGTTCTGTACAGTAAGAATTATTGATTTGCATACATCAGTGTTTTTCAAGCTATGGTTATTTCTCCAAATTTGGTAGTGGATATGTTTGTGATGGGTCACCACATAACCTGTGTAAGAAAACTAGTCTAGTTTGTCGAAGTGTGAATTCTTGGATGAGTTATATACCAGATTCTAGTTGGCTAAATCTCAAATTATATACTACCACAGTAATGTCGGTGTACTATTTTGATGTATTTTGGGAAAATAACCTTTAAGCAACACCACTGAAATATCACAGTAAGCTTTCACTTTTCTGGTACAAAATAATAATGAATAATTTCCATCTATGACATCATCACCCCTCTCAAAACATGTGAAGTGATCAAACTGATATGAATGACAGCAAAAATACTTAAGAGAAAGGATGGAGAGCATGTGGTAATGGCGGTGAGTGCATGAAACATACAGCTCTACAGCACACCTAATAGTGAATACTGTTAAACATCTCTCAATTATAAAAAAAAATTCTGGAAAGGAAAACCAGGGTGACGAGACGTGATCTTCTCGGAAGACACTTAAAAGACCCGCGAGATGCAAACAATATCAAATAAGAGAGCACAGCCAGCAAAACATTCAGTTTTATAAAGGCATGTAGCACACACAGATCCTGTGCTCTCAGCACATATAAAGCGTATAAGGACAATACGTTCTAGATGAAACATCAACGACTAAGCAAAGAAGAAAGAGCAGCGCGGAGAAAAGAGACCCAAAAGCGTTGGAAAGAAAAAAAGGCAGATAAGAGATTATGAAAGCAGTGGAATTCGAAAGGCTCAAACAAATGATGGCGCGATACACATGCAGAGAAAGGTAAAGAATATGAAAGAAGTAAAATTCTAAAGTATTGTAGCGTCCCAGCCAGGTTGAAGCCTTTATTGTTTTAAGTGACTGTTAGGTTCGATTGAGGGAGGGTGGAGTACAGCACGGAAGACTGTTAGCGGGGTATTGATTGATTTGACCCGAGGGATTGGAAAGGGTGCTAGAAAGTTGTGTTTGTTCAAGCAAAACTTTTGTGACACTTTATTAAAGTCAGTCGCTACAGTATAAAAAAAAGATAGTAAAGATTGCATTAGCGCAAACAAAAGGAAATTAATCATCAGGACCAGGTGTAATTGAAAAAATAGCAGGATGAAGCGAGGTCAGAAATAAAAGGCAAACAGCAGAAAACAAAGTCTTTTCGCCTTCGCATCATTCAATGCATAAAACGTAGATTTACACAATAATGGATCATAAGCTATGAGACTCTGTGGTCCCAAAACAGTTAAAGCAACGACAAGTTTAATTTCAAAGAAAACACAATTCAGTCAGGTATATATTTATGATCATGGAGAAGTGATCACAACACGAGCAGCAGAGACACGAAGTGGCAAAAAGAACAGCAGCTGTTCAGGCTTTAAAATGATCAACGCTGCCCCCAACTGCACGAGCAGCGTTATTAGTCCTGCGAGAAAGACATTTAACCACACCCAGGGCCGGAAATAAAGGACAAGTATTGTTTTTACAGTGTCACGAGAGACAAGGCAGTGAGCCATCATTTCAAACAAGTCCACGGACATCTAACCTAGCAGTTGTTGGATTGCTTTTGGCAGACACGCATCATGTGCTCCCAGCTCTTAAAACAACAACATGCGACAAGCAGAACAGGCAGCCTGCTAGCAGCAGAAAGACAGCTGATGATCCGACAGCATCTCCTTAGCGTGCATTCAGCCACCCCCCCCTTCACAACGCGAGCAGCGTTATACGTCCTGAGAAAGAGATGTAACCGCGCCCAGGGCTGGAAATAAAGTATTGTTTTTAAAGTAAAAGTAAAATAATGCATATGTAACAATTCCCATGAAAATAACAATCTCTTTAAATTGTATATCCGGTACACCAAACACAGGGGTGGGCGAGCGAAGCGAGCAGGGGGCGGAGCCCCCAGGTCTGTTAAAAGAAAAGGATTGATTGTCTGCTTCATTGATTGATTTAGAGAATATTTTGTGATAATAGTACATATTGTTTTTGTTAGTAAATAAAATAGATCAATTGATAAAAACGAAGAGTGGCAAAATCTTCTTCTATAATACGCTACCGTGGCTGTTCGTTTGTCTGTCCAGGATTTTAAATCACCTGTATCTCGCAAACCGTTTCACCTATTGACCTGAAATTTGGTACACATATACTACGTGACGTCTACTATCCGCTTTCAGGGTGATGATTTTTATTGCTCTTTTTATTTTTATTTTATTTTATTGTAGAATCAACTCTCGGCAGCGTGCAGAAGGGTGGCCATGCAGTGCATGCGTATGTGCATTGTTCTCATTCCCTACCACCTTCGCGGTCACTTAACCTACCTCTTCATATCTTTAATCATTCTTGAGGCAGATTTAAGACTTAAATGCCAGCTTAAGTGAAAAATTAAGAAAAACGTACTAAGTAATTGCAACACAAAAACTAACAATCAGTTTTAACGCAAAAAGTTGCCGACGAAAGAAAAAAAGCAGCGGGCCGCTAGGGTGGAGAAAAGAAGAGCTGCTCAGGAAACAGCAAGCGCATCAACCTCTGAGCAAACAAATGCTAAACATACAGAGAAAGTGGATGAAAACTATGAATACTCAAGTCAAGTGCATTCACTGCACATTATCATGCAGTATGCCGTTACTGGTCTTATATAATACGCTACCGTGGCTGCCCGTTTGTCTGTCCAGGGTTTTAAATCACCTGTAGCTCACAAACCGTTTGACCTATTGACCTGAAATTTGACACACATATACTATGTGACGTCTACTATCAGCTTTTGGGGGTGATGATTGACCTCCAAGGTCAAAGGTCAATCCAGGAAGGTGACAGTCAAAAATCAAATAACCTGTAGCCTGAAGTTTGGTACACATATACTACACTGAGACTCTGCACTACAGCTTTATATTTAAAGCAAAGAGTTTTGGAATTATTACTCTATTATTACTTTATTTTATTTTATTGTAGAATCAACTCTTAGCATACCTACCACCTTCGCCATCACTTCCCCTACCTTTTCATATCTTAAATTATTCTTGAGGTAGAATGAAGACTTAAGTGCCAGCTTAAGTGAAAAATTAAAGAAAACGTAATAAGTAATTGCAACACAAACACTGACTTAATCAGTTTTAATGCAAAAAGATGCCAACAAAAGAAGAGAAGAAGTGGGCCGCTAGGATGGAGAAAACGAGAGCTGCTCAGGAAGCAGCAAGCGCATCAACCTCTGAGTGAATGAATGCTGAACTTACAGAGAAAGAGGATGGAAACTAGCAATGCTCAAGTCAAGTGTATGCGCCGTTACTGGTGAAGAAATAATGGCTGAATACGTTGGTGAGAGTGTGCACAGATAAATGAAGTAATAATTGGTGACTGAATCCATACAAAATGTTAAACTACATTATCACTTCATTTACTTTCTAAAACAAGATCATTTTCAAAAAATATTCAGTGTTACATTTTTGAGGTATTGTTATTTTTATTTGTGTTGTTATTAATTTTTGTCAAAACATTCGCCCTTTTGTTGATGGGTTCTACCATTTTAACCACTCTTTTTCTTCTTCTTTATCTTTAATTTTTCCTGCTTCTGTGTGGGGCAGATGTGACTAATCAACCGTCTTCAAGCTGTTCAGTCCTGCACCACCTCCCCAATCAGACACATTTCCTTCAGGTCTTCCTTTACCTGTCCATCCAATCCCTTATTGTCTCTTCTCCTATAAATCCATTCCCATCACTCTTTTGCCTACATTTTTATTGTCTCTCCTCATCACATGTCCATACCACTTCAGCTTGCTTTCCTGCACCTTTTTAAATATCTCTTATATTTGTTGTACCTCTGATTGTCTAATTTCTTATTCTATATTTATTTGTAACTCCACACAACCACCTCAAGATTCTCATCTCTTCCACATTCATTTTCTTCTCCTGTGCTCCCTTTACTGCCCTAGTCTCAGCTTCATACAACATTGCTGGCCTTACCACTGTCTTAAATATCTTACCTTTAACATTCTTCTTAATTCTTTAATTGCACGATATTTCTGATACCTTCTTCCAATTGTTCCATCCACACTTTACTCTGTGAATTACCTCTGCATTCAATTTTCCATCTTGTGCTACCATTGATCTGAGATAATTAAACTTATCCACTCTTTTCAGTAGTTCTCCCTGCAGGCTAACTTCTGAATCCTTATCATAATGAAATATCAACGATATTTTGGAACTAGGTGTTGGCAACCCTGGGGCGTTGGCAGTTGTTTGGGACCAATGTGACCTCGTTTAGAACCCCTTGCCATTATTTATAATAGAGCAGTGGAGTGTGCGCAACAAGAAAGCCTTTTATAAGATTAGCGATAGTGTGACTTCTGCTCAAAGGGAATTTCAGCGTTATTACCAGTTAGGACATCATGATCGTGTCCTGTCTGGTCATGCAATTACAACATGGGTGCATAATTTCAAAGAAATGGGTTTAGCCTTCAAAAAGAAATTCCCAGGTGGAGCCACTTCACATACTCCCTAACAATTGATGGCAGCTATTCGACAATTGTTTGGAAAGCACGTCATTTCACGGAACGGTGACATTCCATGGCCTCCGAGATCCCCAGATCTCACTGTTTGATATTTTTTCTGTGGGGACATCTTAAAAACCAAGTGTACCGCACACATCCTACAACCATTACTGAACTAAAAAGGAGGATTGAAGAGGAAATCGCTGGCATTCCTCTTGACATGTTACGTCAAGCAATGCAGAATTTCCACAACAGGCTGTCGGAATGTGTACAGAGAAATGGACAACACCTTCATGATGTTTTCTTCAAAACATAAGATGAATATTGAATGAATATTGATTACCATCATTAATTGCATATCCTGTACAATACATTTCATCATTAAATGCATTTTGTAATATGTTTATTCGTGCATAGAACGTCAATTGAAAATTTCCCGTTTCCCTGCGACACCTTCTATTTAGTTTCAATAATCTATCTTCCAAAGCCCTTCTCAGTTCTTCTAACTTTCCTTCAACTTCCTTCTTTCTGGAGTAAAAAGCATTTGCCAGTGAGATTGGTTGTTTATCCCATGAGTCAACACAACCATAACCATATCAAGGGAATAAGAGCTTAAGGAAGATCCTCAATGCAGACCTATTCTCACTGAAATCATGCCTGTAATCCTAATACTGCTTTTAACCCGAGTCGCCACTCCTTCATACATATCCTGGACAATCCTAACATACTTCTCTGGTAGAATTTCTTCCCTGATGTATTTCAAGACCTCTTGATATTGCACCCTATCATAAGCCTTCCCCAAATCAATCAACACAATATGCAAGCCTTTCTATTTTTCTCAATTTTAACAATGAGTTAATACAACATAGCATGTGATATTATCGTGCTGAAAATATAAAAGACAGCAACACACTTGGGCAGGTATCCAGACTTTGGATTAAAATAAGGAACAACCTAGTCTCATGTAGAGTGTCAAGAATGCATTGGAATCTTTTGTTTTTTTCTTACTATTGTCCTGTTTGCATTTTATTTATATTTTTTCCCCAGTCTTTTATTCTCAAATGTGTTGCGGTTCTTCAAGGGTTGGTAATCTGAGAAAACTCTATAAGACTCCTGCCAGGTACAGCTCCTCACTGTGCCATATGCTAGCTCTTTACCATTCTTTACTATTGCCTGCTTGTCTTCTTTTAAAAGCCATTGTCGTTCTAAATTTTAAAATAATCCTCATCTTTGATATTTTTCATTTTGGTTCTGTACATTTATTGTATTTGATTCTGGTTGTCCCTTTCAGATTTAGGGAATTCATTGTTCATTTCTTTTCTGATCAGGTTAAGTTCATAGTTTTGATTTTATTATAATTTGGATTAATGGTTACTTTCTGATTTAGACTTTAATGTCAGTCTTTAATATCGGGTCCGCGACCCAATGATCTATAAGCGGAAGAGGATGGATGGATGGATGGATGGATGTCTGTAAATGCTTTAGGTCTAGCCTAAACTGAGGAATTAATTTAACTTGCTTCCTCATTATGTTGTCTAGCTTTTCTTCAGTTTTTCCGCTGTTTATTTAAGTTTAGGTTTGAGGTGTTTTGTTTATTTGTTTATTTGTTTGTTTGTTTTTTACTTTTTTTTAGTCACTTGGATTTTTTAGTTGGTTAATTATGTTCTCTCTTGTTTATTTTTACCTAATGGCTGTTTTGGGTACTTTCTTAACAAATATTAATTATTCATTAGTTGAGTGTGCTTTTGGAGAAATGCAATGGTTATAGCCTTTATGTCTGGGATGTGATCATAACATAGAGCATTTTAAAAATGAAGAGTTCATTAGGGCTTGATTCTAAATTTTGAGTTTGTGTTTTGGTTAATGTGTTGGTTTTAGTTAATAGCATAGTTCCTTTACATTTTTCCTTTCTGTAGATTGTCCTAAATATTGATCATGACTCCTACATTAACATAATTAATTTTCAATTTGAATCTTCCATAATCTTCCAATGTTCCTAGAATTTACTTCATCATTATAATGAGGTCTTACTGGTAGTCTACAATTAGGTTAGCTTATAAAAGATATATTTTTAATAGTTTTATTATGAGTACTCTGCATTTTCCTTTAACAAAAGTGTCTCTTACACACCTAAATAACCTAACTTGCACATGATGAAAACTGTAGTACCATGAAAATGTGCTCATTGTAATGAGTAGAAAATGCAAACTTCAGAAACTTTTGACAGGGGCAAAATGCATACCCCTCTTCCAGAGTTTGAGGCAAAGGGGCTTAATACACCATTCAAATTCACCAATTCACCACTTGTCTACTGAACTAGAGAGTAGAATCCATTTCACAGGGAAGCAAAATCAGAAAGGTACCATCTGAGCACCACTAAATAGAAACAGGCAGTAGATGTCTGACACTAACAACAGACTATCCGTTAAACATTCCAAAATAAACATCCAGAAAAGGTCACGGCAGGGAACTAACAGACAGAGAAAACAGCAAATAAAGATATAAAGAACTCCCACAATAGCCAAGAGCGGCTGTAATTAGGGCTTATCAATTAATTAGTGAGCACCAGGGGATTTACTGTACATAAGTCAGCCTGATGTAAATGTTAATTTGCTACTTTAAGTTATTTCATTACCCTTTTTTTACTGAGGCAGTCCTGACATGAGATGCTCAAGTAGTCATCAACCTGAGAAGGTACCACAGGCAAGCAGAGCTGCTCTAAGTGTTACTACAACCAGTCAGTCAGTCAGTAAGGTGCCTCCTGACATCACCTCCCACAGTCATTTTCTTTTAGTGTAGGTAGGTGTGCCCCTCATATAATAAATGGTAGGGGACAGAAACAGTCGCCTTTTTTTTGGACAGTATATAAATTCTCTTTGGCCTCCTGCTGTTTGTTTTCATTTCCAAAGTTTTCAGTTACTGAATATCAAATGGGTACATTGGAAGGAATATCAGATACTAACCTCTGCCAACCTTGAGTGCTTGTGGCTCACATCAGCTTTGTTCATTGGCGTTAGCTGCTGCAAAACACTTCGGCTGTTGGTCAAGGCCCGTGTCAAACGAGCAAATTTTGTCCATCCTGAAAAAAATTAAAAAATAAAATGCAGGCCAATTACTGTGGGAAGCAGTTCATATTCAATGAAAAATTGTTGTGCCAAATTCTTAATCTCCCCAGATATTTTGGTGCCTTTCTATCTACGTAAAACATGGGCGTAAGATGGGCTACATTATTCTTTTTGTTTTGATTTGTGCCAAAAGCGTATTAAAAGCACATTAACTGTATATTAGATAGATAGATAGATAGATAGATAGATAGATAGATAGATAGATAGATAGATAGATAGATAGATAGATAGATAGATAGATGCTTTATTAATCCCAAGGGAAAATTCACAAAGTATTCTGTAGGCTGTTGAAACTTAGATGCTCCCTCTGATCTGTTGTAATAAAGAATGTACATTGAAACTATTACATTAGTGATCTTAGCTGTTATTTTATAAGAAAATTCCCTAACAACACTCTTTCTAAATGTGAAAACTGCAAACTAGCAGAGATATAGATTGACAGAAACTCAGTCGGGGAAGCTGATTCTTCTGTTCTATACCCAAGTGTCATTTTAAAGTCACAGGCAAAGCGGTAGTGGAAGAAGAGCTGAAGTCAGATCCATTTGCAGAAAAATATAGAAAATCCAATTTTCTCACTTATGGCTGACTAGAATGTTTCCAGTTGAGCCAAATGAGTCTTCATGCAAGCAGTTACAAATTATTTTTCTTAGCACGTTTTATTCCATTTGGTATTTCTCCAAATATTGCTATTTCTGAATTAGGAGTGATTTTAGATCCATGGCTATTGACACCTATACAATTGCTTTTGTCCAAAATAATGTGAGTTTAGAACACTTTCAAAACAGTTGAGCTACCAATGTAGGTCACAGGTTGGATCTCACACTGGGTATATTTTAGAGAATTTTGGACAAGATATATATGTGAATGATTGTTGTGGTTAATGTATCTGCTTCTTTTTTCATTTTTTATACTCATTATAGGGTTTTTTTCCAAACTATTTGCATCTTTTATTGTCACATACTTCTGATTGCCACAACCACTGAGTGATACCATAGTCCTACCTGTATAAATATGGCACCCCAGATATCCTTTAGTGGATGCATTTTGTCAAAGAGATTAAACATTTCTAAATTTTAAGGGCAGATTGAAAAAATAATATGATTAGTTTGGTTGACGTTTCGGTTTTCTGACCTTACAAGTACAGTTGGAGCACAGACACCTCTCAGATCAGGCCAGGTCAGGTCAGGTTGGGGAGCATGCATTGGTACCGCGCGTTGCCGCACCCTCCACACAATGAAACAGCTCTGGATCCTGGTTGGCAACTCCCCATGCAGACTCACAGTCCAGTCCTACAATCTATTTGCCGCAGCCAGGTGTTATGTGGACATCCCCTTGGCCTGGTCCTGACAGTTCTGATAGCAAATAAATAGGTGAACCTTATAAAAGGACTACTCTTCATATCATAACCAAGACGCCAAGATGCTTTTTGAATGCAAAGCTTTAGTATAATTTTTTTTTTCCAAATGGAGTAAATACGGATTACTTTACCTGCAGAGAGGATCAGGAAATGTATTCCTTAGCAGGTGGTGAGTTGATATTTTCAATAAAACTAAAGAATTGAATGAGCCTGTGGATACTCAATTTCATTAGCTGAAATAAACAGTGTCAGTATCAAGATTTGTGATTTCGCCTATCCTGCCTGATTTAAGTGCAGCCATACATCAGTACATCTTTGACAGTCCAGCCCCCAAACCAGGTGTATTTGTCTTGAAAATATGTCACTTGGAAATTTCTGTACAAAGGCAGCACTTTTATAAATATGACTAAATCTGAGATCAATAAAGCATTTTGTTCAGCTTCATTGATTTGCAAATAACAACTGATTGCAGGCAAATTGGCTCCTCCAATGAGGGATGTAAGGCAGCTGAGAGTGGGCTTCTGAAAGGGCTGCATCGCCTGACTTGTTGCCACTCAGATTTGTTTGCTATTATTGTAAAAGCTGCTAGGCTTGTCATATTGAATGCTCTTTGTCACCCAGCTCTCACAGGGCACCTTTGATATACCCAGTCTTTTAGACGTGTCTATAACACTCCTTTGTCATTTCATTTTCAAGTTTCTAGTAACAATGTAAGGCTCCAGAAGATGATGGGGAAGGCTTTTTCAACTGAGATACTGCTGGGCCTACTACCATTGATAAAGCAAGAACTTCAGTATATTACGAAGTATGTCTATTAAATAACAAGACTGTGATCCCACCTAGTAAACAAAGCAGTCAGAACCGGTTATAAGTGCATAAGAACCAGCATGACAAGCAGCAACACTCTATGACATTCAGTTGATTGTGAGTCGCCATTTAGTTTGGTTGAGTTTTCTGTAGTGTGCCAAAAAAATGCTAAATTTAAACGTTGAACAACGTGTCAATTTGAAATTTTTAGTAAAATTGCACAAAACACCAACAGAATGTTTTCAAACGCTTACTACAGCTTATGGGAATGACTGCCTGTCTCGTGCACGTGTGCTTGAGTGGCAAAAAAGATTCAGCGAGGGACGTGACAATGTCGAAGATGATGAACGCCCTGGACCAAGAATGAAAGAAGCTCGTCAAAGCAAGTTAAAATTCAAAGCCATGCTCATTGTGTTTTTCAATATCAAGGGTGTAATTTTGGAATAATTTGTTCCAGAAGGCACAACAGTTAACCAGCATTATTATAAGGAAGTTTTGACAAAGCTGAGAGAAAAAGTCAGAAAAAAATGGCCGCAACTGTGGGAAAATGGGTTCATTTTTCACCAGGACAATGCGCCTGCTCACACAGCACTTTCTGTAAAGCAGTTTCTGACCGACAAGCACATTACCACACTTGAACATCCTCCATATTCGCCCGATTTAGCACCGTGCGACTTTGATCTTTCCCAAAAGTTAAAAAAAAAAAAAAGTTTAACTTAAAGGGACACATTTTGAATGAGTTGATGCTGTAAAGAAGTAAACAGCCGGTGTGTTAAAACAGCTGACAGAAATTGATTTGCTCCATGCCTTCGACCAGTGGAAAACAAGACTGCAGCAATGTATTAGTGCAAATGGGGAGTATATTGAAGGGGACAAGCATTAAAATTGTAATACTCATAAATAAAGGTGAGTTATTTAATCAGTCTCGTTATTTAACAGACACACCTCGTGTCTTCTTCCTACGTTCATTGTTCTGCATCAGAAATCCTTACCAGTGAATATTCCACCTTTCTGTTTTGTTCACCAAAGTGGATTAGTTATCATCAACCCCTTCATTTTTTTATTTTTCGCACTTCTCTCTGAACAGCTAACAGAGGAAAGTACACAACAGCGCAACTGGGACCCAGTTAGCTGGTGTCTATTTTGACATTTGAATCTCAGTGTGATCTGACTGCTGTTTAAGAAAAAATAATGAGTTTGGAATGTGTAAGTGAAATAAGAAGGCAAAACAAGCAAGAGAAAAGGGATAGAATAAAAAATTTTAACAGGCAGTAGTGTTTCTGCATTAAAAGCTAGTAGGGACAGCCTCACCAGATGTTGTGCAAAATAAGTAATACATTTTCCTCAGTAATTTAACTTCTTATTAAATGTAAATAAATTATTTCATATCTAGAACAATATGGCTTTTTGTAGAAAGTGAAACTATCTCCATGCCAGGGTGTACAAGCCTATGTCTGACCCATGGGGTTGCCCCATTGGCCCTGCAGTGTTCTAGGTTATCCTTGGGTGTGTGTACGCGTCATGTGCAACCTGAACTTCTCAGTTTGGCGTTGGGACTTGAAGGCTGAAGCCTGTTAGTTTCACCATTAAAATAAGGACCTTTTTTTGTTTTAATCAAGTGTTTTCACTTCAGGTTTGAGCATTTTACATTTAAGTATATGCAGTACAAGCCATTGTAGAGATGTCAACAGTCCAGGACCATTTGCTTTTGTAAAGGTACCAACAGTAATTTGAAAAAAATAAAGAACACAGATCAATATCATGAATGCATCAAGTACAAGACATCACACTGATCAGATATTGTATTAGACTATCTTTTGTACATATTATTCACAAGGAATCCATTTATGCAGTTATTTCACATTTTTGAACTTTGAATTTTAAAAGTTGTATTTCATTAATGTGTTGATTTTTTTATATAGGGTGGTTCAGATCTAATCATGCAATTTTCAATACGCTATAACTTATTAAGTTTAATACATAGAGAATCACACGAAAAATTCTGGACCATCGAGAAGTGTGCGAACTGACGACATGAAGAATCATCTTCGCACCGAACTGGAATCATCCCCGCATAAATCAAAATCATCCAGACGATCTGAATCTGCATAATTAGATCTGGATCACCCTGTATGTACAGAACACCATTTTGCAGCTTACGTGACTTTGGTCACTGCAACATTGATGTTGTCTTAAGTTATAAAAGTGAGCTAAATAAGAGCTCATCCAGTGTGCTCAAGGAAGGAAGAATGCAGGTATTTTGGACTCTGCAAACAAAATCGAGGCTCCTCTGTCTGACATTTTGTGTTTTACATACCACATTAGAATGAAAAAAAGAACAAAAAAGAGCCGATGCTGCTGCTGAACTTCCGATACCTGTAAAACCTTTGCACAGTCACTGGGTCCATCTTGGAATTAGGTTATTGGCTGTCAAAAAATGAACATGTGATACTTTGCAATTTGTGAAACTGTACTAGAAAGTTGTCACACAGTCCTCTCTAACAATTTCTAGCTGTGTAATCTGACATACTCAGATAAACAGATCAGCAGATGCAATCATCCCCTCCAACTAGAAGTCATCTAATGTGACACTGGCGTAAGGTTAGAATACCCAGTATATGAAAAACTAGCTTTGTCTGCACAGTCTCTGTGTACAACTGACTGGGTGACCATATCATTTCAGTATCAGCTGCTGACCAAAGCCAATAAGTCATTGTTTAAGTGGTCCTGAGCACTGACACCTGACCTGACACTGATCACGTGATGGTTTTCATAGCTATTTTTTTTCCATTTTATACGATCACTTAGTTCCAATCAGAGACACAAGTGGTAGTGAGTAAGGCAGAAGAAAGCAGTTAGTATTAAGGCACAATAAAGACTTGACAAGCACAATATACTTTGTTAAGGTCCTTTCATTCCTTTTCAGAACATATCTGATTTATATCAGTACCACAGGGAGGGCATGGCAGAAGCAACAAGGGCAAAGCTGAACCACCCTGAACAAGGAGCCAGTCAACCTCAGGGAACTCACTGACTGAGAGCAAAGGTAGTATCAATCATTTTAATGTGTTCCTCTTTTGGGTGTAGAAGGAAACCAAAGACATTACAGAAAATCCAAAAGAAGACAGGTAGTATGTGCAGGCTTCCCTCAGATGGTGATTGGTTTGAGATTTGAGCTGTGAAGCAGCAGCACTGACTGCTCCCTTGCTCCTGCGCTGATAAAAGCTGATCTAGTCACTCAGTGGGACAGAGCTACTATGCTAGTATTAATTGATTAACAGCAGTGACAGCCATTGATGCCATTCTACACAGACATTGTGAACTTCAACCCGGACACAGACAGACGGACATCGTTGTTTCACCCAACACACACGTTTATTTACAATATTTACAGTTAGTGCACTTCCCAGTGCCTCCAGCACCGTTCCCCCAATGTCCAGGGCACACAGTCTTTTAGCCTTTCTGGCCACCTCCAGTCCTCTCTCCAGCTCCGTCTCTCTTCCACCCGATTTCCGCTACTGACTGAAGGGAGGCGGCCCCTTAAATAGGAACCCGGATGGGCTCCAGCTGCTTCCCGGCACCCCTCCGCAGAAACGCCCCTGTGTGGCGGAAGTGCCGGCTGCGCACTCGGAAGCCCTCCGGGTGTCCCCTGTCTTCTTCCCCAGGGTTGTTCAGGCACTGGGGCACCGCCTGGCGGTGGCCACGGGTCCTTACAGAGCTGGGCTTCCAAGCCCTCTACCCGTGGCTCCCAACGTAACCAGAGCGGTTGCCCCCTCACGGTCTGGCGGAGGTACAAGCCCTCCTCCGGTCCTCCTGGGCGTCCCTCCTGGGCTCCAGCCCTGGCCGGATGCCACAACATCTAGAGTACACATCTCCACTTTTTAAAAGCACATTATGAGCCACATTTCATGACTCACTTCTGAACTTGTCACTACAAGTTTTTAAAATATGGTACAGAAGTATAGTAGTTAATTCTGGATTTAAAAATGCTTCACTTAAGAGCATAGTTTCCAAAGACAAATTAATGTATGCCATAATTGTGAAAAATAATTTCAACTTGAAAATACTGAAATTATCCTTTAAGCTGTGGTACATCTGGTTGACTTGCACATGTGGAACAATTTCAATGACAGTCTGTGGTTTAGTGTTTGAATGATTCCAGGTTTATTTTTATGCATTTTTGATTTGTGAGCCTCTTTGGACTAAAGCCTCTGCTAAAGGAATAAATGTATATGGTTCAACATCCCAAGAAGTGAAGATTTATAGCAACCTCTGGGATAATACTATTTACAAGCTGTTCTCAGGGACGTCATCTCTGTGGTGCATAGCTCAACCATCAACAACCATCCTCTTTGCTCCCATGTTCTGAGCCCACCCCTGCAATCCTTGAGCACAAGGCAAAAACAAAAATCAACCCTGATGGGAAACCAGTCAACCACTAAGCAGGTTCATGCACACCCCATTAAAAATTCAGACAGATGTGCCACCTTGCCATAGACAGACTGAACTTGGCATTGAATCCCGGTGTATGAAGCTGTGATGCAACAACTACTAACTACTGTGCTACCAGTAATTGATTATATTTGTAGATTAAATGTAATAAGAATATCAGGTAAGATGAATAAATGTATTTTGTAGGGCACTATATAAAGCATATATACATTTAGTTATGCTATAAAATAAAGCTAAATTGACAAAATAAACATAATACAAATGAAAAGAGCTCACATGTTTGAAAGAACAATGCCTAAAAATACTCCTGAATCACTCAACCAACAACAGGCAGGAAATTAAATGAGTACAAACACCAATATGTACATTCATCTCTCAGCACCATGAACATTGCAGGTCCCATGAGGTCAGAGGCGATTCATTACAAGCAAAAGAAACTGTTGCTGAATGTTCCTCCAGAGGGCCTTTTAAGGTTGACAGATTGGCTGAAATGTTGATAAGGCTGATTCAAAGGGGCGGCTTCAATAATTTTACAAAAGCCTGGTAATAAATACTGATTTGAAGTGACATCCCAGCTGGCATTGTGGCAATGGAATAGGTCACATGGGGAAAGGCGTGAAGCCCATGATATGAGTGCTAGGTGAGGTCAAAAGGCTCTCCTTCACATACAAATGACACATGCAAATGCCATTCATCAGGGCAGGTAGGAGTGTTGGACTGGCACTGAATGCCAATATACCTTCTATAAAACAATTTCTTAATGTAGCCGTAGCCTTGAACTGGATAAGCAAACTAGAAAAAGGAGGGACAGAGTTTTTTAAAGTACCTATGGGGAAGAGGAGCCTTCACTCTAAAAGGGGGCAGTGGGTGTTCAAATATTTACTAAGAGCAATTTCATTTTGTTTTTTTCTGTGGATGGCTTGGCTGCTGCATCACACAATCAGGACGCTGAGTTTGAATCCCTGCTCAATTATTGACTGTTTGGTGTTTCCAAGTACTCCATATTTTTCCACCCACATTCCAAAGATAGACATCTTAGATTGATTTGAAGAGTCTAACATGCCGAGGTAAGAGTGAATGTAGGTGTGCACTTCAGTGTTTCCTACAATGGACTGACATTCTGCTCAGAGCTGCTTCTTGCCTTAATCCTACAACAATGAACTGGAATAAATGGTGTCAGGGATGCCAGGGGCCATGACGCGGCCGGGACGCCATGAGGGACTGGATGTGGGTCTGCGCCCACCCTGGATCACGTGGGGGTCGCCTTCCTGGTTGCTTTGGGGGCCACGGGTACGGGGCATGGAAGCTCCACCCTATAGGGGCCCGTGGTCACCGGCAGGAGGCGCCCCAATGCCTTGGGGACCTGTTACCCCAGCACTTCCGCCACACCGGGAGGACAGCCGGCACTTCCTCCACGCTGGGGCGTGGCTAGAGGAGGAATGCCGGGAACACCTGGGGCTCATCTGGGTCATATATAAAAGGGGCCATCTCCCTTCATTCGAGGCAGGAGTCGGGTGGAAGCAGGACGAGGAAAGAAGAGAGTGTGGAGGCGGCCCGAAGACAAGGCATTGTGTGGCCAGGACTGTGTTTGGGGTATTGTGCACGTGACTGGGTCTTAGTGACCAATTATTGTAAATATTGTTTGTGAATAAACGTGTGGTGGTTTTTTAACATGTCCGCCTGTCTGTGTCCGGGCCGCGTCCACATCTGGCGTAGTCGGCAGGATCATGGCCCCTGGCATCCCTGACAATGGTTAGAAAAAGATAGAACTATTCCACTGTTCCATGTAAATGTATGGACATCCCTGGCCAAATGATACATTTTGTTGACTTTTGAAGTAATAAACCTATATGCTATATAATAAAACACTAAGGTCTACGTGTGTTTCCTGTTCTTATGAGAAATCTGATTGGTCAGTCTGGCTTTGGTATGATTAGTCAGTTTGGTTTTGGTGATGCAATTGAAAGAGGACGTGTGAGTGTGATGCACATGATCAGGAGTAAGGGTGTAGGAGGCATGTTGGCAGTCACCTTCAAAGATGGGAAGTATACAAGTGGGCAGGAGGTGAGCAAAGCACCTCAAACATAATGACAGAGCGTGATAAGCAGGCTTTACAGGAACATGCAGAAGAGAGGGAGCACTAGTCAGGAGAGGTTTAGACACGTGAATACAGAGGAAAGGTGCTGAATGTACTCGTAGGGTAAGAGATATAAAATATTGTAATATTTATTCTATTACCTGCCTTTGACAGGCAACTTGTCTAGAAGTAAATACAACTTCAACAGCAAACAAATTAAAACAATGGCATTTTTATGAAAATGATAATGTATAGTTAAGAATTATCTGATGAAATGAAAAAATGGAAAAAAGAAAAAAGTGTAAATGTGGCATTTGCAAAAATTTGGGCACCCTACTAAGTCAATACTTAGTAACGCTCCCTTTGTTTAAAAATCACAGCTTGCAAATGTTTTTTGTAGCCAGCCATGAGTTTTTGAATTCTTTTCTTGGAGATGTTTCCCCACTTGTCCATGCAGATTACTTCCAGCTGTGAGACATTCTTGGGCTGTCTTGCATGCAAAGCATAATTAACATCAACCCCCAGATTTTTAATGATGTTCAAGTCTGGGAACTGTGTGGGGCCATTCAAAAACTTTTTTTTTTTCTTATACTTCTTGAGGTACTTTATAGTAGATTTTGAAGTGTGTTTCAAAACGCTTTCTTGTTGTAGAAGCCATTCTTTGTTCAGCCACAGATTCCATACTAACTGTCTGACATTCTCCTCAAGGATTTGTTGATATTTAGTGGAATTAGTTCTTCCCTTTACTTGCACAATGCTTCCTGTGCCACTAGCTACCACATAAGAAGGAGTCAAAATAGATCCACCTCCACACTTAACAGTTGACAAGGTGTTTTCTTCAAAAGCTGCTCTTTTTTTCATCAAACAAAAATTTTATGGCTGTTGCCAGAGTTAGATTTAAACGACTACATTTTCAAAGATGTCAGTCTACACTAATGTTTTGAAACCAACTTGCACCCAGATCTAGTTGGAAGGTACAACAGACAGTGCCAGGCCTGGCCAGAATCAGAAAAATCCAGATCCAGCTAGAATGTACTGATACAACAAAGGCATGATTCCCCCTGGCCAAAAACATCCATATTTTCTAGTTATGATTTTAAATCAATTCTTTCCATCCCAAAATTCTCATTAAATTGAAGAAATCTGCTAATGTCCACTCATTCTAGTCATGAAGATATTTTTATAAATGAAAGAATACCATACAGTGCATTCAGTTTGTTTTGTTAACCCTGATCTGAACCCGATTGGTGTTTTGTTATTGGACTTCTGTGCTCATCACGGATTGTCCATAAAGAACACCATGTTCAAGCATAGGGGTGTTCATATGTGTACTTGGCACCAGGACACCCTAGGCCACAGTTCGATGATCGACTTTGTGGTCGTATTGTCGGATTGCGGCCACATGTCTTGGACACTTGGGTAAAGAGAGGGACGGAGCTGTCAATTGATCACCACGTGGTGGTGAGTAGGCTTTGATGGTGGGGGAGGATGCCGGTCAGGCCTGGTAGGCCCAAACGTGTTGTGAGGGTCTGCTGGGAACATCTGGCAGAGTCCCCTGTCAGAAGTAGCTTCAACCCACACCTCTTGCAGAACTTCAACCATGTCCAGAGGAAGGTGGGGGACATCAAGTCCGAATGGGCCATGTTCCATGCCTCTATTGTTGAGGCGGCTGACCGGAGCTGTGGCCGTAAGGTGGTCGGTGCCTGTTGTGGCGACAATCCCCAAACCCTTCGGTGGACACCGACGATGAGGGATGCCGTCAAGCTGAAGAAGGAGTCCTACCGGACCCTTTTGTCCTGTGGGACTCTGGAGGCAGCCAATAGGTATCGGCAGGCCAAGCAGAATGCGGCTTCGGTGGTTGCTGAGGCAAAAACTCGGGCATGAGAGAAGTTTGGGGAGGCCATGGAGAACAACTTTCAGACGGCTTTGAGGAGATTCTGGTCCACCATCCGGCGTCTAAGGGTGGGAAAACAGTGCAGTGTCAACATTGTATATGGTGGGGATGGTGTGCTGCTGACCTAGACTCAGGACGTTGTGGGTCGGTGGGGGGAGTACTTCGAAGACCTCCTCAATCCCACTAACATGTAACAGTAAGTTGAACCCGTTTCCAGTGAGAGTTGGACTCCGCCAGGGCTGCCCTTTGTCACCGATTCTGCTCATAAGTTTTATGGACAGAATTTCTAGGCGCAGCCAGGGTGTGGAGGGGGTCCGGTTTGGTGGACTCAGGATTGGGTCACTGCTTTTTGCAGATGATGTTGTCCTGTTTGCTTCATCAGGCCGTGATCTTCAGCTCTCTCTGAATCGGTTCGCAGCTGAGTGTGAAGCGGCTGGGATGGAAATCAGCACCTCCAAATCCGAGACCATGGTCCTCAGTCGGAAAAGGGTGGAGTGCCCTCTCATGGTTGGGAGTGAGATCCTGCCCCAAGTGGAGGAGTTCAAGTATATCGGGGTCTTGTTCACGAGTGAGGGAAGAATGGAGCGTGAGATCAACAGGGGGATTGGTGCGGCGTCTGCAGTGATGCGGGCTCTGCATCGGTCTGTCGTGGTGAAAAAGGAGCTGAGCCATAAGGCAAAGCTCTCAATTTACCAGTCAATCTATGTTCCTACCCTCACCTATGGTCGTGAGCTATGGGTAGTGACCGAAAGAATGAGATCGGGAATACAAGTGGCTGAAATGAGTTTCCTTCGCAGGGTGTCTGGGCTTTCCCATAAAGATAGGGTGAGAAGCTCAGTCATCCGGGAAGAGCTCAGAGTAGAGCCGCTGCTCCTCCGCATCGAGAGGAGTCAGATGAGGTGGCTCGAGCATCTGATCAGGATGCCTCCTGAACGCCTCCCTGGCAAGGTGTTCCGGGGACGTCCTAAAGGGAGGAGGCCCCGGGGAAGACCCAGGACATGCTGGAGGAACTATGTCTCCCAGCTGGCCTGGGAACACCTCGGGATTCCCCTGGAAGAGCTGGAAGAAGTTGGCCGGGAAGAGGGAAGTTTAGGCATCTCTGCTCAAGCTGCTGCCCCCGCGACCTGACCTCAGATAAGTGGAAGAGAATGGATGGATGGATGGATTGTTAGCTGCTATTGGCTCAGTCAGATGTTTCTTCAATGCTGTCTGGTTATCCACTTCATCTCCTTTGATTCCTTTGGGAAAGGTACTATATAAATAAAATGTATTATTATTATTATTTTGCATGTTCCTTTCTTCTCTTTACAGAAATGTCCTCAGGTATATGACTCAGGGTTTAGCCTGATGAATTCTGCTACAGTACTGATAGCTTTGAGAATTTTGTACACCTGATTTAGGTCACCAGTCTGGCTTTCCTGTCTAAGACTACTGAAGTTCAACTGTCTTCGCTTGCGAGAGCAGCAGTTAACTCTTCATTCCACAGACAACACTGCATTTTTTATCCCTGTGTGGCTTTGACTGCTGTTACGTCTTTTTTAGCATGAAGCATAGAACTGTATGCAGCCCTCAGAATTTCGTAGTGGAAGCACATTTTAGGGTATAAGAAGAGCATGATAATCTGTAGTCTTCTAATAAAATACTCATCCATGCAGAGCAACTTAACAGCATCCTGTATTTTCACTCGAAATTTTCCCACTTCATATAAAGTAACCTGACCCACTTTGAATTTATAGATGGCGCTATAATTCAAATGCTAATTAAGTTCAAAGTAAGACACTCAATGGAGTCTTGTTTTATGTACTGTTTTGTTTTGTTTTGAAATTGACAATATTTGGCTTTAAAAGCCACATAACAATTGTTAACTAGTAATTCTAAAGCTCTCCAAACTGAGTGTTAATATCAGTAAAAATCTTCACCTTTACGTCTTGAGGATGGCGTAGAAGGCAGTGCTAGGGTTGGCTCTACCTTGAAGCTAGAGGGATAGTCTACACCAGTGTTTCCCAAACTCGCTCCTGTGGAGCCCCTATGGCTGCAGGCTTTTGCTCCAACCAGCTTCTGTTTTTAATTGGACTCCTGGGCTAATTAAGTGATGTGTTATTTCCCAAGTTCTTTGTTTTGGGAACAATATAGAAATTAGAAAACTAAGTTTGGTAAAAAAAATATATATATATATATTAAAATGTACCAAGCAGTTATATGTGAATAATTTATTTTTTTCTTTTTAACAGTATTTTCATCTTGCTTTTCATTCTACTTTTCTAGGTGTTCTAATTGTTTAATTAATCCATTATTAACTAATTAGTGGGTCTGATGCTAAAGTACTTGCAGCCTTTGATTATTCCATGTTGTTTGCCAGCGTGTCTGCTCCGCTCATTTGTAATTGTCATTAATAAAATACAATGAAGGGCAAAAACTGCAAAGAGAAATGGTAAAATATAATGAAATCAACAAAAGAGGGTTAAGCATTTAAATGTATAGCAAAAGAAGAAATATTTCTAAATGTCTTATAAATGTAAAAATCATGCTGCTGTGCTTTTCTGAATGTAGAATAGAAAAAAAATAATCCCAGCTAATAAAATGAGATCAGTACATAAGGTGTTGTCACTGGTTAGGAATCTGGTTGGGACAAAAACCCGCAGCCACAGGGGGTCCACAGGACCGAGGTTGGGAAATACTGGGCTACACCCTTCACAACCCTGGGCTAGATTTAATAAAGGATGAACAAATCTATCTATCTATCTATCTATCTATCTATCTATCTATCTATCTATCAGTTATTAAGATGACTTTATTTATTTATTTAGCATTTTATTGATTTTATTAAAATCAAATAACATTCCATATAAGCAAGTCGCCCTGCAGCGGGCTAGTGCTCTGCCCAGGGTTTGTTTCCTGCCTTGTGCCCTGCGTTGGCTGGGATTGGCTCCAGCAGACCCCCATGACCCTGTAGTTAGGATATAGCGGATTGTATAATGGGTGGATGGATGGATAAAGGGCAAGTCAACTTTAACAAAATTAGGTTCCAAACAAATCAAGTCCCACCCATGATTTTAAATGACTAACTTTATTTTATGTAGAACATTTCTTTACTAAACATCATCCTAATGCGTTTCACCTCCTCATTGTTCTAGTATGAATACGTTTATTATTAATAATTGAGGGACAAACAGAGTAAGTGACAGAATATCCTTATGAGACAGCAGAAAGGATTGAACACACAGCCTCATAATTCACAGTCCAAGGCCTTAACTACTATTCCTCATTGTCTGCATGTTAAGGATTCAGGATCTTTAATTGCTTCCTTAGCTCGGGGCACTGAGGTGCTTATAGAATACACCATTATTTTTCATTTTTTAGAATAATGCAATGTACATTTTGAAAAGTAATTTCCAGCATAGCCTAAGTGATATCAAGAGGAGATCCTCTGCATTTAAACTACAAATCTAAGAGCCATTTCATCTAAAGCCAGCAGCATCTTTTGCACTTCTTGCAGATATTTGACAAGCAAATGACTCAGTATTGATTACTTGCTTTATTGCAGATATCCTGAAAATAATTAAATTCGTACAGATTTTTTGCACTTTTATTGTATTTACAGGATCCAAACCCAGCAGCCAAGCAGTGGCTTTTTCAGCTTTTACCAGTGACCCATCAAATGATTCAGTGACTCTCACATAGGTGTGACAGTATATTTCCAGGAATGGTGA